>NC_059427.1:125402989-125709656 GCF_021028975.2 Sphaerodactylus townsendi
CAGATGGAAAACTAGCTACCTCACCCATGTGCTTAGTGCAGGGGTAGGGAACCTGCGGCTCTCCAGATGTTCAGGAACTACAATTCCCATCGGCTTAGCCTACGTGCATGTAATGGTGGCCATGCTGGTAGAGGCTGATGGGGTGGACTCCCTGAACATCTGGAGAGCTGCAGAATTCCTAATAGTGGAACAGCTCTGTCTTACAAGCCCTGGATGCTGGTCTCACCGGAAAGAGCTTTTACCAGGTTGGTACCAGCCATACCTCTTTCAGGCCAGGAATCACCAGTAGGATTTTGGGTTTTTTTGAAGAGCATAATGCTCTTCTGGGGATGTATTGGGAGAGGTGGTCCTGTAGGTATGTTGGCCCCAGACGGTTTAGGGCTCAGAAGGTAAGCACCAGAACACTGAACCTATTCCAATACTTCACCTGGAGCCAATGAAGCTGGTGAAGCACAGGTAGAACTGGGGCCTGCCACAGGGTCCCTGTAAGATACTGACCAAGGTGAGAAATATTGAGGTTGCAGGTAATAGTTACTTTTCAGCTCAAAACTGCTGGTTTTGGCTTCAAACGTGCCCTAATATCTTCAGGGACTAAAGATAAGGCTGGATGTTCTGCTGAATGTACACACTGCAGTCACTTTCTGCACAGTTTGGTTGCTGGTCTGAGGCTATGGGCAGAACTAGGATCTCAGGACTGAAAAGCTGATGTTTCTTACACTGATTTGTCACATACTTCCTTCCTGGATTCATGGAGGAGATTTTGACTCTGAGGTAGTAATGTCAAGGTATCTAGAATGCAAGGAGCAGGACCAAGCTGCACTTGCCTGAACATGCCAACAAGTTCATTTGAATTTGCCACTTGAATTTAAGAATTTTTTTTCAGTACTCCACAAAATTTCCAAATGTTTCCATTTGGAATATTTCCATTGGAAAAACTGAGAAAGTCCTTAGATTTTTTCATGCTATACATTTTGAGGGTAAAAAATCTTGCCTTAAAAAGCATTTTGTACAGTCCAAAAGAAAATATATCACGGAACACTTTTGTCAGTGCTACCCCAAATTTCCCATTTCCATTGAAAAACACTGAAAAAAGGCCTCACATCTGGGTCCCAACATCTTTATTTTGGGGGAAGGGGTCATTTGCCCATGATGCTGCCATTACTGTAACACTGTGCAACAACTCAGCTTCTCCCTAAAAAGTCACCTGTCTGTGTTAACCACAGGACAACAACAGGCATCCTTGGCTCTGCTTCCCTTTCCTGTAGAGTCAATGAACAGCAGTTATAGTTCATACTATATAGTGCTGCAAACCAAGTATACCTTTGGGATGTTCCTTTGGTACATTAAATGCAAGCAACTGGCCTGATTTTGGGACAAAGGAATTGCAAGTTACAAGGCTGATCTCTTACCGGGGTTGCTTGTTGTGCTGGTGGCATCATCCCTGCCATTGGCATAAGTCCCATGTCTTGAATTTTCAAGGTTTTCTGAAAAAAGAGACACAGAAAACATGATCAGACCATTTTTCATGTGTTCCTTAAACCCAAGAAGCAAGGAAGGCCACTGCACCCCACTTCTACCTACATACGCAGCCCCCACCCTACAAATCAATAGTGTGGATTGTGCCCCTTTGGCCTTCGCTCGCTAAATATATTCTTTCCTTGGAAAGGCAGCCATCATGCAAATACTGTACCTTCAACAGCTCATTGAGATCAGAGATCTCCAGCAGGGTTAGGCTAGCAATATCCTGAACTAGGTGCTGAATTTTGGGCGAGTACTCTTTAGGAGCATTGTCTAGAGGAGGGCTAGCCAAAACATCACTTTGCTGGGAGCATGTAACCTTCAGCATCCTTACAGCACAGGCTCGTGGCTGATGCTGCCTACACAAAAGGAAAAAATGGAGCATTACACATTATGCTTCCTAAGACAATGACCCAGCAGTAGGCACAATGACTGTGTAAACTAAACACACTCCCTTATTTAAGAGCATAAGTGCCCTGGATAAGTCCAAAGTCCACAAGAGCTAGCGTGGTCTAATGGTAAGAGTTTTAGACTAGGACACGGAAATTGAAGTCTCACTCATTTCCATTCCATGGAAATGTGTTGAGTGCCCTTGGGCCAATCACACACTCTCAGACTAACCTACCTCACAGGCTTGTTGGAACAATAAAATAGAGAAGGAAAGAATGTGGTAAGGCAGTTTTGGGTCCCCATTGGGAAAAAGCAGGGTATAACTGAAGTTTTTAAAAGTTCAATACTGGCTTTATTTGCAAACAGCGGACCTTATGTGGCCCATCAGATGTTGTCCATTGGCTCCCCAAAAGACCACAGTAATTTCCTAAAGTAGCACCTGTGAGCTAAGAACAAAGAAGATCCCAATTCAAAGGTCATCTCAGCCCTGAAACTAGTAGGTAAACCATGCATCTACCTTTTCACAACAGCTCCGTTTGAAATGTAACCGTGATCTACACATGCAAAGCTTTTGAATACTGCAACAATTTATACAGATGCAAAGCAGAAGGCCAAGCATGCCTCAGGAAGAACAGGCATCGGCCACGCAAGTCCCTTCAGGTGCGGGAGAATCTCAGGAGCAACTGCTCAGCCCGCAGGATTTCTCCGAAGACAGTTAAAACAACATCCTGGCCGGGAGCTGGCAGCGATCACGGATTTTCCATATGATGCTGCTGGAGCTGGGCGCTTCATACAGGTTGTGGGAATTGCGCTCGGCCTATGGCTCAGGTAAGAAGTCCAACCCGGGGTGACCTCTAGCCCTCCTTGGGGTCCTTCTGCTGCCCATGGCTCCCTCTCCTCCCCTCCCCTTCAGCTCCTCATACCGCAACAGAAGGCGGATAGCGGTCCCTAGCCGCCCCACGGGCAACATGGCCATGGCGGCAACTACAGGAGGCGGCAGGAAGGAGGCACCGGCGGCCTCCTGTAGCTCAAGCGTGCGAGCCTCGTAGGGCGCCGAGAGGACCTTCTAGCCGCAGCATCTTAGTGGTTTACTAAAGCGGCCCAATCACCGCCGACCGGACGACACGGCGCTCTAAGCACCAATTTTTTAATGCCCGGACGTGACGTCTCGAGTGCTGTACAGCACTGGGCTCCATTCGGTGCGGAGTCCATAGATTAAAAAGCCCCAAGTGCTAGACCGGCATTTTCATTATTTAGAATTAGCTAAGTAGCTTTTAGTATTGCACTTTTTCCATGTTTGAGAGATTAAAGGTGGAAGATGCTCATGCGAAAATGAAGGAGGGGGGGGGGACCAGTACTTAAATGTAACTGTGATAGGACAGCGCAGCAGTCTCCCCTAAGAAAGCAAAAGCAATGGCAGGAATCCGTGTTCTGCTCTTATGTCTCTGGAAAAATATATATGAGGCTTTGTTATGATTTAAAAATTCATACCTGATGCATCCATTAGCATTTTGCAGGGCCTTATGTATATGCGATATTGCAGGAACCTTATGTACACGCGAGGTGGGAGGCTGGAACTGGGATAGAACATATCAGACTTTGTAAGTGTGGTGTAGTTGATATTGTTGCCCTAAAAACTGTGTCTCATATACACTGAATGTGTGTGGAAATTATTTCCAGTACATTTCAGAATACATGACTATTGGCACCCAGTGAACACTCTCAGGAAATAGTTCTAAATTATTGTTGAAGGCTTTCACGGCCAGATTCAACTGGCTGTAGTGGGTTTTCTGGGCTGTGTGGCGGTGGTCCAGGGACCTAGGTATAGATTTTTTAGGGCATGGCCACACCTCCCCAAGCCCTGCCCCTGGCCTCAGTGCTTATGAAAGCAGCTCCCTGAGACCTGTATGGCAGACTCCCCTGCCCTGCCCTCCCCCCCACCAGCTGGGCTCCCAGCCAGCAGCCCCTTCTGCCCTCCCCTCTGGGCAGAGGCATAACTAGGGAAAATGAAGCCCAGTGCAAAATCTAATTTTTGCGCCCCCCCACCCTCGCCCCAATGGGCGGCCGCTGTGATGCAGGAATTCATCCCCAAACAGCATCACTTTCAATGGTGTTTAAACTAGAGAGCCCAAATTCTCCTTTTAAATCCACCTTAAAGAGAGAATCTGGGGTCCCCAGTTAAAACAACATTGAAAGTGATGCTGTTTGGGGGTGGATTATCCCCCACCCTAAAACAGCATCACTTTCAATGTTTAAACCTGAGATTCTCTCTTTAAATCCATGCTGAAGGGGGTGGATTTAAAAGGAGAATTTGGGGAAATTTGGGGGATGCCTGCTGTCAGGGGTGCAATTCTTAATCTAGCAGCACGAAACTTTCAGGGTATCTTTAGGAGACTCTCCTGATGATACCACCCAGGTTTGGTGAAGTTTGGTTCAGGGGGTCCAAAGTTATGGACCCGCAAAAGTGCCTCAAAAAATCTTCTATTAGCTCCCATTGGAAACAATGGGGGATGGGGCACCTCCTTTGGGAGCCCATAGCTTTGGACCCCCTGGACCAAACCTCACCAAACCTGGGTGGTATCAGTAAGAGACTTACCTAATAATACCACCCAGGTTTGGTGAAGTTTGGTTCAGGGGGTTCAAAGTAATGGAACCTCAAAGGTGTAGCCCCATCTTCTATTAGCTCCCATTGGAAACAGTGGAGGATGGGGGCACCCCCTTTGGGAGTCTATAACTTTGGATCCTCTGAACCAAACCTCACCAAACCTGGGTTGTATCATCAGGAGAGTCTCCCAAAGCATCCCTGAAATTTTGGTGCTGCTAGTCTAAAAACTGTGCCTCTTGCAGGCCAAAAACTGAAAAACACTAAATAATACAAAAACCACAAATGGGGGGGGGGAGCTTCAGACATGTAATGGGAGGGTTGAACCCGAGAAACCACCCCCCCCCTTACCTACGTCCTTGCCGTGGTCTGGTGGATCTTGTTCCTAACGTTTTGCCTGCATCTGTGGCTGGCATCTTCAGAGGTGTATCACGAGGAAAGTCTGTTACACACTGTGTCCAGAGAGAAGGGAAAATTTAGTGGGGTATATTGTCCATGCCCCAGGGTGGGGAACCAGTCAGTAAGTGTTTGGGTGGAACTTGCTATGCAAAGGTGTGGTTGAGTGCATTCTCACTTGACACAGTGTGTAACAGACTTCCCTCTGTGAAAATGCCAGCCACAGCCAGATGCAGGTGAAACGTTAGGAACAAGATCCACCAGACCACGGCCACGTAGCCCAGAAAACACACTACAACCAGTTATAAATTAAATTTTTCTGAAAGGTTTTGAAAGTGTTCGAAATTAGTGGTGGCCTTTATTGCTGTTTTATGTTTTAGCATCCAGTGAGCTAGAATCTGTTGCACAGGACATATAAGTGATGCCCTCTTTAAACACTGGGCATTCAGTCTAATCCGCCTGTGCACAGAAATAGCTTTTTAGTATTCTGTTAATAGGTTAATCCGATTCGCCTCCTTCTTAACAAAGGACTTCTTTTACTGGGTGCACAACCAGAAACTTACATTACTCTATACTTAAGTCTGTTAACTTCTAATAAAAAAGAAATGAGTAGGGAGATGCAGTTTAAACATTCTGCATAGCAAGAACCTAATAAAACTTCCTTGGAATAGTGCAGTTCTAAGAGTAGCCCCACTTTATCAGAGACCTCAATGACATCTATAGACTTCATCAAGGATAGATAACTTTGCTGTCCCATGTGGTACACCAGTGGGACTCAGCCACAAAGTGAGTAAATTACATTTAACCTGATCATTTAGTCCTAGCACATGTTCATTAGATTGAATTGAATTATTTATTACAGTCAAAGACCAGTTCTAAAATACGTGATGTTTTTTAGGTTTCATGCTGATATATTTAAAACGTTGGCATTTTGTTTCTGCATTAATTGGCACTGCCCCATTTATCCCAACTGTGACAAGTCAAAACACATGCAAATATTTCACATAAAATCAAAATGAAATGGTATGTTTAATTTTAACCCACTCCATTCCTTGACATGTTCCACAATGGTGATATTCACTATGCTAGTTACAAAATTGCACTAATCAGAGAATCACTCGTTTGCAGAGTCTTCAGTTTAGGAAATCCCAGACAATATTTCAAAGATATCCGAATATTGAAGAAAAATAAGAATCCAACAACTTACACTGTGGCCTAAGTTTTTGTATGAAACTGTTATATCAGAAATTGATGGTCAGATGATCAGAATATGATGGTCAGATGATCAGAATATGAAAGGATGCTCTCACAATAATAAATGTGGTTAACAAGAAGTGCTTGAGCTGCAGATTCAAGAACAGCACATGCCTTCTCCAGGTAAGTATATCTCAGCATAATCTCCTTGAATAAATCTAGCTTATCCCATTTGTGCTGGGGTGGAGGGCATCAGAGGGTGGAGAACAGAAGCAAGCAGACCATCTCTTGCCACAGCTGCTGCCAAGATGCTGGTTTCTCCCATGGCAGAGAGGAACAAAAAACCTATCTTGGAGGTTCTGGCTGACTATGTAGATGAAACAAATTCAGCTTTTGGGCTGGAACTAGGATCTGGGACAGGACAACATGTAGTGCACTTTGCCAAGGCCCTTCCCAGCGTAACCTGGCAACCTTCAGAAATCAATCCAGCTTCTCAACAAAGGTACACTGGGGTGGCCTATGTTGCTAGCAAGGGTGGATGGTGGACTGTTCTCTCCCTTGTTCTCATGAGACAGAATTGTGTTAAATACAAAATCTTCGCTTTATTATTTTGTTCTGTCTCAGGGTTCAGTGTGAGTAGCAATTTCAAGGGGTTGCTTCTTTTGGTCCCAGTTTGTAGCAAAGCAGAAAGGACAATTAAGAACTGTATAAAAGTACTTGTTTTATATGGCTTGGAAAGAGCAGTTAGGCTGTTTCCTATTGTGGGATAAACAGAGTTCAACTTAGCAATGGTACATTGTTGAAGGGGTGCCTGTTGGTATAACTCCAGGGGAATGGTCATCTGTAACGTAACACAAAGAATCACTCAAATAGATTCACTTTGGGCTTCAGTACCTAGTACTGCTAAGACTGCTAAGTCTAGTTCTGCATACCGTATAGTAGATGGTGCGTATAGTGTGTCAGATTAAAATACAACCAGCAGTTTGGAATTGTGATAATAGAAACAAAGGTACATCGATTATATTGCATTGAATATCAAATAAGGAACTATAGGCAACTTTAATTTGGGGGCAGGTCATAAGGATTTTTCAGACAACCAACATAAGCACCAGCTGCATTTTTCATGTTTCTCATCCAAATTCTTGCCAAAGTAGGATGAGAAGGTTTTTTGAAAAACAGTATCACGGAGACACTTGCTAACCTGTTAGAATGTCTGATTGCATCTGAAGCCAGTGGTGATTATTTTGGGAGATTGGGAAAAGCCATTCTCCCGTTTAGTGAGAGCGTGCTAGAAAACCATGCGACTCTCACATTTGTCTACAGCATCCGTGCTTACATCCATGCCACTAAAGTGACCAATGTCCGAGAACCTCTGTCCATAGATGTGTCGCAGCCATGGAGCCAGTGGGCTGGCCTGGGGAAGGGTTGTTGTGATTTAATTGTCATCATCAATCTACTACACATGACTGACCAAGGTCTGGAGGTGAGATGGGAGAGGTGGGAAGCAACTGTGGGACCCCACCCTTTCATGGGGTTACTAATTGGGATCTTGTGGATCGCTTAGCATCAAAGGATCAGGGTAGAGCTTTCTCTGACTCCATATTTTATGTTGTAGGAAATGTTTAAAGGTGTAGGACAACTGCTGAAACCTGGAGGCATTTGCCTGGCCTACGGCGTGAGTACAGAAAAGCCTTTCTTTTAAAAACATCAGTGGTCAGTGTTGACAGAATTCCAATCTCTGCACCATACAGTAACCTAATGCTTCTGTGCAATTTATATACCAAAAACGATATGGTATAGATGCATTGTTGAAGAGGGGAACAAGTAGCAGTAACAAACTCCATTAGCAAATCATCACAGGGGCTCAATGGCCAGAATTTTGTATGCCTGAAGATTTAAAAGCTGACATTATCACTTTAAACTATTTCTTCAGCAAACACAAGGGAGGCCATTTCTACCCCACTATCTGGGAAATAGTATGTTTCAGTTCTGTTCTAAGATGTTAGATCCTGTAGTCTATTTCAGTATGTAGAAAAGTGAGAGCCAGAATGTTGTGGTGGTTAAAGTGTCGTATTAGGATCTGAAAAACCCAGGTTTGAATCCTCACACTGCCATGGAAACTTGCTGGGGGACTCTGTACCAGTTAGTGGTTCTCAACCTGGGGGTCGGGACCCCTTTGGGGGTTGAATGACCCTTTCACAGGGGTCGCCTAAGACCATCGGAAAATGGTCTTTTATATTTTATATATACCAATTTTATGGTTGGGGGTCACCATAACATGAGGAACTGTATTAAAGGGTCGCGGCATTAGGAAGGCTGAGAACCACTGAGTTACACATTCTCAGCCCTGATCCTAGCTACTATTTGGATGGGAGACCCACAAGGAATACCAGACATGTGATACAGAGGCAGGCAATGGCAAACCACCCCTGAACAGCTCTTGCCATGAAAACCCTGCAGGGCTGCCTTATGTCAGCTGTGATTTGATGGCAAAAAAGTACCTCCCATGAGTGATGGGGCTGTTCAATTTCACTTGCTCATTGCAGACGCCCACATTGCATCTGATTTCATTGCAGCAGGGGAGGGGGGTCTTGCACCCCAGAGACATTGAAGGAGCATGAAGTAAGGCAGGAAAGTTAAATTTCACTTGCAAATTCAAGAAATTGAGCTCTTTTAAAAAGTGGTTCATTTGTCCTCATCTTGATGTGCCTTGGTACTAAACCACTAGCCTAAGGCAGCCGCAGATTACTCCCATCTGCAGAAGCCAATATAGTTCTGACTGTGTTTCCACTCCACAGCCCTTTGCCATGAATGGGATCATCCTGCCCGAAAGCAATGTGCAGCTAGACAAAATGCTTCAGGCCAGGTAAGTTAAAATGGAAGGACTGGATCTCACCTCTTTAGGACCACCAAAGCCCCAGCAAGATCTGCCAAAAGGCAAGCATAAATTCCATTTGTGACATTCCACTGTTTATGCCCTCAGCATTCAACTGATAGGATAATAGCATAGGTGATAGAAAGTGGGAGTTTATGTTCAGTCTGTTCACCCCCTTCCTAGAGATAAGGCCTAGATTCAAGGAAGCTCTGCACCCCCGCAATCATGCTGTACTTTTTTCAATGGCAGGAACCCTGAGTGGGGGCTGAGAGATGTAGAGGAGCTTCGTCAACTGGCCAACACCAATGCATTATGGCTTGAACAGATGGTAAGAGGCAGACGCCAGCCCAGACTGTCACAGGGCCCAGGGCACTACAACTGAGTGCTTTGTCCTTGGGGGTCCCTGTGATGCTTGCTTTCCCCAACCTTGTCTGTACTAATCCCCTTCTACAGTTCAACAGGTTATTTTTCTTCCTCAGCATGAGATGCCGGAATACACTAAATGCCTGATTTTTCGTCGGAGGCAGCTATCCGAATGGTAGCTATTGGATAGCAGCAGCAGAAGAAAATATGATAGCAATATTTTTAAAGGTGTAAAATTAAACACTGAAATAAAAATGGATACTCCTGACATTTCTTGAGAGATAGGGTTCTGTTAAAGGGATTTGGGGAATTGCTCTCTCAGTTCCAAGTTGCTGAAGGGCTCCTTTTTCTACCCTCTAATCACACGCTAAGTACAACAGTCACATATCACAACAGCTGCTCTGCAGAATGCCACTGCAGGCAAAACTAAAACTGACTACAGAGTTCACAAAAACCACAAGACTGGGAAAGTTTTAAATACTTTACTGTCACTGATTCCATTCTGTCTACGCCAGCACTAAATATGAGAGATGAGTCTTCAAAAGCAGAGAGGGTGGGGAGGGGCTAGAAGAGAATGAAGGGAACAGAAGAGATACAGTCCTAGGGGAGGCTGTATAGAGATTGTTAAAGTATTATGAGCAACACAGAGAGTTTTGAGTTAATGGGAGTTGGGCATAGTTAGAGTAAAGGCCACTTGATTGGCATGATACAACCGTACAGGGCACTAAGGGGTGGGAAGGGGGGAGATGCAGGCTCAGACCATGCTGCAGGTTGGGCCCCATTTGTTCAGGCTTTGGAGCATGCTTAAATGCTATAGTTCCAGATGAAAGCTCTCTGGCTCTGCAGTAGTACACATAGGAGTGAGTGGCTTAAAAGCTATCGTCTGCTACCCAGCTCCAGTGAAGCTACGTAAGTCTGGGGGCCACCATCACTTCCCAGCCAAAGAGAAAGCCCAAAGGAAATGTGAACACCGCTGGCCCTAGCTCCTGCCCTACCGAAAGGCTCTTAAATAGTATTGCAGACAGGGATGGAGGGGAAATCAGAGGGGAGGAGAGGTAGCCAGTGGGAGACTACCTAACAACAGAGGCTCAGTTCTCCATTCCCATAAGGCGGAGGTGTCCAACTCTGGCACATCAGATGTTCACGGACTACAATTCCCATCAGCAATGCCAGGAGGGGGTGATGGGAATTGTAGTCCATGAACATCTGAAGTGGCAGAGTTGGACACCCCTGCCATGAGGGAATGGTGCAAGGTAACAGCCATGGTGTAGCAAGTACAGCAGTGACCAAGAGATAGTAGTGTTCAATGTCTTAGAAACCCACCCCTCCCCATTCTTTTAAGATGAGAGTTTAGTCAAAGGAAATGAGCTGAGCTTCTCCACTGCCCCCCTGTGCCTGTTGCACCTGGGCTGGAGCCTGCTGGGGAGGTGGCTGCTGCTGTGATGGTCCTCCAGGGGGTGCCATCTGCAAGGAGACAACCGCAAGGTTAGCAAATAGACCATGCTCAAGAAATGTTCCTGTTCCTGTAAGCAAAGGGTTTCCACCTGATCTCTCAGCCCTCAGAGTTGGCTGATAGGAATTATGCAGGAATTCAGAGGAACCCCCCCCCCCCCCCCCCCAATTCACATGACAGCAGTAAAATATAAATGCACAGGACTAAACGGAGCACTCGTTCCGATCGTGTTACAAATGACACGACAAAGACTTGGCATTATACCAATTACAAAGAAAATGAGGGAAACGTGGCTCTGGTGGTACGGACACATGCGCCTGGAGGAGACTTCTGTGGCAAAAATGGCCCTAAACTCTGACCCTGGAGGCCCACGTGGAAGATCAATGAAATGGTGGATGGGCAGCATTGCTGAAGACATGTGTGCTGTCAACCTTACCCCTGAAAATGCCAAAAATCGAGCTATTTGGCAAAGAAAATGTCAGTGCTAACCCCCTCAAGGGAAATACAGCCCAAGAAGAAGAACTAAATGGAGCACTGAGCCACTTCCTCATTGTCGAGACTCACCTGCTGATACATAGGCTGCTGGCCTGATAAGTAAGGCTGCTGGGGTGGCAGACTACTCAAAGCGGGATCCTGGCCAGGAAGCGTTGTCATGAGGTTCTGTCAGGAAGAGAGGGGAGTAGAAGTAGAGCTGGCATCAGTCCAAGAGCCTTCCCACTCCCAGCCACTGCAGTCAGCTTTAATACCAGGTGAGATTTCTCTGCCTCTATACAGCCATGATAAGGAACTGCCCACTAACACCTTCTGCCAGTCCCTCTCACGCCCACCCCACAGCAGAGAAAGCAGATGGCGCAGCAGTATGAAGTACTTGCTTACCTGCATGTTGTAGGGCTGGTAGCCCATGGAAACAGACTGACTGCCCATGTAACCGATTGTGCCACCAGACTGCGGAGCCTGAGTCATGGCAGGAATAGCCTGGGTCTGTGAGGGGGCAGCGGCATTCTGCAAGGTAGAGAAGACAGGGCTAGGCAAGATTGCAGAATCTCTGAGAGCGCAGCAGCTTGGCAACAAAGGAACTGCAGGCTGATTCAGCCTCTCAGGACTGTACGGACATGATTTCACTCACAGGCCAGACAATGTATCAGGACAGGACCCTTGGATGCTCACCAGCCAGCAAAGTTAACACTCTTCCCAACCCACCTTCCACAACAGCTTGTAAGTTCCTGCTCTGGGGCAGAAACGAAGCTCTGGGCAACTTGCCTGATACCCCTGGGTTGGTGTAGGCTGGTAGGAGGAATAGGCAGGATTAGTGTTGGGAACAGGCTGTCCCTGTGGAGCTGTTTGTGCACTATTAGTGCCTGCTGGGTACATGTAGGTGCTCACTACGTTGGGATCTGAAACGAGAGTACAGAGTGAGAAAAGTACAGCTTGTGGGGGGTGAAGGGGAATAGCTCAACAGTTGATCCACTACCCTGGTTTTAGGAGCTTTGGTGGAACTTGCACAGCACTTCCTCCCAGCTGTCTCACCTGTTCCTGCCACGGGCATTGCATTGTAGGGTCCAGTGTTGCCCTGGGCCGGCTGGCTCATGTACACCGTGTGCATAGGAGACCCTTCCACAGAGCCTGCTGGGCTGAAAGTGCCTGGGAAGCTTGTGGGGCCCGAAGGCTGGTAGATCACCCCGCCAGCAGCAGGCATGGCCTGGAGCTGAAAGAGACAGCAAGAAGGGTTGTTATTTTTTCATTTTATTAAGAGTTTTATCCCATCCTTTCCCCACCCACGCGGTGAAGCTCAGGGCTGCTCACATCTGAAACCTTACCAAGCGACTACAAATATAAAGCAATACAATAAAATTTATACAAGAATTTATCTAATGATGGCAACATTTAATGTAGTTAGAGGGGAGTGCCAGCCTGGCCATTTCATTTCTATTTCACCTATTGATGCAAAAGGATTCACAGTATGGCTTGGCAGAGACACATCTGGGAGTTTCCACCTTTTTTCCATCCCACCTAAACTGCAGTTGTCACTACATCAGTGCAGTTATTCCTGTAGGTATTATTGCATCAGTATAATAAGCAGGCAGGAAAAGGAGGAGGAAGAGAGGAATCTCTGGCCTCTTCACCCCCCCACACCTGAGCATAAGGCAGAGAGAAAGCAGGCATCTGCGCCCTCATCTGGATTGTTTGCTTTTGTTGCTCCAGCCGCAACTGGCGCTCCTTCTCTTGCTCCTGAAGGCGCTGGATGGCCAGCTGCCGTTGCATCTCCAGGTATTCCTGTAAGTAGTTGAAGGACACACTGTTATCAGCCATCACAGCCACCAGGCCCCCAAAGCTCTCTTAAGCTCCTCCACTTGCCAACCATTTAGAACATAGGTGTCAAACTCAGGCCCTCCAGATGTTCATGGCCTACAATTCCCAGCAGCCCCAATTGGCCCTGCTGGCATGGACTGATGGGAATCGTAGTCCATTAACACCTGGGGGACCTGAATTTGACACCTATGATTTAGAAGGAATGATAAGCCCAATCCTGAGACTAGCATGCCTCAGAACACGCGAGGCACAGGCCTCACCTGTTTCTTCTGCCGCATGATCTCCAGCTTCTGGGCTAGCTGGATCTGTCGCTGACGCTCCGCCTCTTCAGCAGCGCGGCGCAGCTTCTCTCTGTGCTCCTCCCGCAGAGCATTCAGGGCTCCTCGTGCATCCCGGATCTGAGCGAGCTTATCCTGAAGTCCCTCATAGTACACTGATGGGGAAGACTGTGGTCAGGGTTCATGACCCAGTGGTACCCACATTCCATTTAGAATTTAAGACCAAATTAGGACCCGCAGATCTGTGGCTCGTACAGGAACAGACAGGAAGGGGGCAAGGGCCAAAGGTGCCAAGCTATCTCCCAATCCCATCCAAGCTCTAAGAACAGCACTAGGTACACAATGCCTTCGGAAGCACACGTGGAAGCTGATTCTATGCGGGGAGAGGATCCCAGTGTTGCTACAACCCTCCCGCCTGTAATGGTGACAGGGGTCCTAGTGACATACAGCGACGCTCGTCCAGCTGGTTGAGCAGCTCCAGGAGCTGGGGGTGCATGCTGTTGATGGACTGAAAGAGTGAGAGCACCGCAGAGTCATTGGTGATGCTCCGGCCTCGCAGGTGGTTGCTTTTCATGCGGTTGACAAAGGTGGTGACGGCATTCTGGAGGGCCTTCAGGAACTGCTCATGGCTTTCGTCGGTTTCACCATTTTGATACTGCTGCTGTGGAGAGATAGGAGACGATCAACTGGGAGCCTCAATGCCTCGCTCAAGTGAGCCTGCAGTTGTGATATAAAACTTCTTCCAAGTGGTTTCTGCTTAGCCCAGTGGTTCTCAACCTTCCTAATGCCGTGACCCTTTAATACAGTTCCCCATGTTGTGGTGACCCCCAACCACTGGGGGTCCGTTTTACAGATGGAGAACACTGATGCAGAGTCTTAGGCGACCCCTGAGAAAGGGTCGTTCGACCCCCAAAGGGGTCCCGACCCACAGGTTGAGAACCACTGACTTAGCCAATGTCATCACTCTCTCTCTCATTGCCTTGATTTTCCAGGGGATGCATCTCCCATGAAGCGTGAAATCCCACCCCCACAAGGGCAGAACTATGAACAGGGTATGCCTAAAACTTTGGCAGCCAATTTGGGATACCATAAAACAAGAGGCATCACATTTCAAGAAAGAATCAGCCAGACCTGCTTTCTCTTTACTGAGCAAAACTCATGCATATAATAGGTGAAAAGACGGTTACTTACTTCCACCACGCTGAGTGGAGCAGGTTGAATTTCAGTGGTCTGGGCAGCTGGCTCCCCCATAGACAGTGGGGCTGAAGGGGTGGGGCTCTTGCGGACTTCCTCCTGCTTCTTTTCCCAGTAGCTGCGGTTCAGGTAACGAGCCAACTGTCAGGAAATACCAGGAAAGAGAAGAAGAAGAAGAAGAATAGAAGGAAGAGTTTGGATTTATATCCCCCCTTTCTCTCCTGCAGGAGACTCAAAGGGGCTTACAATCTCCTTGACCTTCCCCCCTCACAACAAACAACCTGTGAGGTGGGTGGGGCTGAGAGAGCTCTGAGAAGCTGTGACTAGCCCAAGGTCACCCAGCTGGCATGTGTGGGAGTGCACAGGCTAAACTGAATTCCCCAGATAAGCCTCCACAACCCAAGTGGCAGAGCTGGGAATTGAACCCGGTTCCTCCAGATCAGAGTGCACCTGCTCTTAGCCACTACACCACTGCTGCTCCTGAGATGTCAGTGCCTTTCTAAGACCAGCTCTAAACTGGTTTAGGGGTGGGATCTTACCTCCGGGTCAATGTCCTCAGCCAGAGGAGCAGAGGAGTTCTGAAATGAGACACATTGAATTCACTGCAATTGCAAAACTCAAGGCCCCTCCCCGCCAAGCCTCATTAGGAGCTTCAGCAGAGACACAGTGGCAACTGGAGAGAGAATACTTCTTTCTCCCAAGCCTGAAGGCATGGCATGGAAAGGCTGAGTGGCAAAGGGAGCTGCCTGTGGGATGAAATCAACGGGAACACACACCCTCATCCCCTCTTAGGTGTCAAACTCGCAGCCCTCCAGATGTTATGGACTACAGTTCCCATCATCCCCTGCCAGAATCCCCTGCCAACTTCCATGAGCGATGGGAGAACTGTTTGAACCACACCAGGGAGTTTGCTGATCTGTACGGATATATATACGTTTTAGCAAGTGCAAGAAGTATTCCCTTCTTGCTAAATCTCTCCAACTAGGTGGGCACTTACCACAGGTGAAGAATAAAGGGTGCTGACTGGAGGGGCAGATGAAGTGATGGGTACTGGCTCAGTCTTGGGGTATGTGGAATAGGTCGTTTTCTGCCTCTAAAGGGGAAAGCAAAAGAGAGTAAAGGGGTGAATTTTGATTCCCCAGCCTGCCACAGCTAGACAGGAATGTGGGAGGAGTGGCTGTGGGCAACAGCATTAAGCCAAGCCTCGTTACAGCTGCAGCTACTCTCCATGGTTGCGCATCTCATTACGATGCAAGTGGCAGGCAGGTTTGCAATGAGAGCGGAAATGAGGCTCACCCTGGTTTCATATGGCCTTTATTATTTTCAATTAGGCAAAAACCAGCATTTCAATTATTTGAATGCAATTATGATTTATGAAATTTCTTTAAACCACATTTCCTGGAATCAGTTTCTGGAACAGTTACAAGCAACGGATCCTAGTTTACAGAATCTCACACAATACCCAGCCCCAGAAATGTTCTAAGCAGCCAAAAAGATCCCTGAGCATTCATGCCATGGAGCTCCCACCCCACCCCCCCCGCCCTATTCTCCCAACACAAACCATCCTTTCCTTCTCCTCTGCTTCTGACTGGGACAGCGCAATGGCCAGCTGGAGCTCCTCCTCCTCCTGCAGGGCTGTTTCATCACGCTTTGGGGGCATCTGTGGGCAGACCAAGCAGTAATCAATGTAAACTAGGAAGAGGAGCTGACTGGTCAAATCAAAGAACCCCATATCTATTTGACATAGCCAAGAGTTTACCTGAGATTGCTGAGAAAGAGGGCTGGTCAAGTACTCAGGGGGGAGCTCCGTGGTGCCAGTTCCTTTCCCTTCTCCTTTTCTACATGGAGAGAGAGAGACAGAGAGGAATCAAGGTTGTGACCAGAGCTCAGCCGCTGGCTTTCTAATCCCACCATGGTGGGTGGGGTGGTGAAACAGAAAAGCTCATCAGCTCCTAAACTGTGGCCCTTGGTGATTTGTTATACGCCAAGCATTCTGAGGGAGGCTGGGCTAGACCAGGGGTCGGCAATCTGTGGCTCTCCAGATGTTCATGGACTACAAATCCCATCAGCCCCTGCCAGCATGGCCAATTGGATGCCCCTGGGCTAGACAATTAAGACATAAGTACAAAAGACGAATGTCAACATGTCACCTTTACTGTAGGTCTCCGACCAAGATCTCCCTGTATGAGTTAGTCCCAATACTCACTTGTTGAGATGCTCATAGCAGGGCTCGCACACCCGCACCTCCTTCTCTATGCCAAACTTGGGAATGGTAGAGTACTTGGAGGAGCACTTTCCACAAAAGATCTGCCCACATGCCCGGCAGTGATGCTGTGGAGACAGCAGAAAAGTCGAAGTGGCAGAAGTTCATACTGGAGAAGCACCAGCTTATGGATCCTGTACCCTCTCGCTGCAGCAACAGGGCCTTTGCCACGTCATCACAGCAAAGGGTGCCCAGGATTGGGACAGGGAGCTACCCACCTTGCGAGTCACCACTCCAAACTGGACTCGGCAACGGTGACACTCCTCTGCATCCACCCAGTCTGGAGCCTGCCATGCAGAAACAGGAGTGATTATGGTAACAAAACCATTACAGACCATAGCTTTGGGCAGGTCATAGAGATGGAGGAGCTGCATATATTAGCTCAATAGTGTTAAAGGGGCAGTTAAAAACAACATAATATGATGTGTCAGTGTTTCCTACACTGGTTATTTCCGATCTGGAATTTTGTCCCAGAAGTTGTAGGCACTGAAGAAGGGAGTAGGCTATTCTGCTATGTGTCAATAAATAATGACTGCAAGAGTAGGATAACCCATGGGAGCTGTAAAGTAATTGATGATAGAGAAGGAATGGAGTTAAGAAGGAAACGAATAGTTCTCTTGTGATCCACTTCACAATCCCAATGTGGCAGATGTGATATAATACTGCTGTCTGCCTTTGACTATGCATCCCAGCCGGGGGTGGTGGTGGTGGTGGTGGTGGTGGTGGTGGTGGTAAAACTGGAACACTTGCATCTCTCACAGAAATATGGTATCAGAAACAGTACTGACAGATCATAATTACTACTAGAAAAATTCAAGTAATTTCCTTTTACAGGATCCCCTCCCCCCTCCAAACACTCACCCTTTCTGCTGCAAACATTGCATCACTCTCCTTGAATTCTGGGAAAACGTGACCTGCAAGATTAACATTATTATTCTGAACTGCACCCACTATAGCCTGGGCACTTGTGCAATCTATCAGGTCAATTGTGCAAGTTTATCCCCAGCTCTCTTTCTACTATCAAATAAATGTAAACTATGAACCTTCCCAAACTCTTGCTTTTCTAACCAAATTTAGTGTGACATCACATTATACTAGCAAGAGGTGAGGCTTAACCTAGAGAGTCCTCTAGAATACAATCTTATGGGACATTTGACCCACAATGTAATATACAATGGTGTAAGGTTGCAAATGGTTTCTTTCTAATCAAATGGCAGCCATTGTTCCATTGAAGCTTATTCTTTAGCAAGTAAATAAGCACAGTCCTGTGAAACAAAAGACAGCAAAATTACATGCACTCCCAGTATTCTGTCTACCACACTACTCATCATGCTTAGAAAACAACATAATATGATGTGTCAGTGTTTCCCACACTGGTTATTAAGGGACTGACTGCTAACCTGCAAGCTCAGCAGCAGGCCCAAGAAATGAGGCTGTTACCACAACTACTAAAATACGGTACCTGTACTATGTCATTAAGAAGAAGAGTTTGGATTTATATCCCCCCTTTCTCTCCTGTAAGGAGACTCAAAGGGGCTTACAATCTCCTTGCCGTTACCGCCACCTCCACAACAAACACCCTGTGAGGTGGGTGGAGCTGACAGAGCTCCAAAGAACTGTGACTAGCCCAAGGTCACCCAGCTGGCATGTGTTGGAGAGCACAAGCTAATCTGGTTCACCAGATAAGCCTCCACAGCTCAAGTGGCAGAGCGGGGAATCAAATCCAGTTCTCCAGATTAGAGTGCACATACTCTTAACCACTACACCACCCTGGCTCTCTAAGTTGCAACCATGATTGTTGTACTCTGTGATGACTACTAATCTGTATTATTTATTATGCCAATAAAAGGGCTTGATTTGATTTGAACTACTAGAATATGCAGTAACTAAGACTACCAACCGACAACTCCATGGAATAAAAGCTCTTCTGGTTCTTTCTCGTAATCCCTATCTGGACATCTGCAGCCTGTTATGTGCCCCACCCACATAATAGAAGAACTTCCATCATTCCTTACCTTCCACCTTCATGATCTGATAGGTGTCCTGCACCACCTTGTACTTGGGCTCATTGCGAAAGGCATGAGCCCAAGCTTGGATCAGGTAGAGAATTTTATTACGAACATTGGCCTCAACTTGTCTCTGTAGAAATGGGAACAATCAGGATCAGTAGTGGCGTACCTAGGCAAACTGGAGCCCTGGGCAAAACCTGAGTTTGATCCCCACCCCACCCCACCCCGGGCGGCCACCCTCTCCTACCGTGACCAAACAATGATTTTTTTCCACCAGGTCGTTTCAAAGTCACCATCACATCATAGAACATGCCCCAACTCACAAATCTGAACACAGCAATGGGCCATGCCACACAGCAGAAATATTTTTTTGAAAACATTTTCAAAATGCTTTCGAAATGTTTTATTACTGCTATGAAAACATTTTATGGTGTTGTATCCAGTCCCCCCCAATTGGGGGAAACAGCATCACTTTCAATGTTATTTAAACTGGGGACCCCAGATTCTCCCTTTAAGGTGGATTTAAAGGGAGAATCTGGGCTCCCTAGTTTAAACAAGCGATGCTGGAATCCACCCCCAAACAACATCATTTTCAATGGTGTTTAAACTAGAGAGCCCAGATTCTCCTTTTAAATCCGCCTTAAAGAGAGAATCTGGGGTCCCCAGTTTAAACAACATTGAAAGTGATGCTGTTTGGGGGTGAATTATCCCCACACTGAAACAGCATCACTTTCTATGTTTAAACTGGAGACCTCAGATTCTCCCTTTAAATCCATGCCGAAGGTGGTGGATTTAATAATAATAATAACAACCTTTATTAGGCATTGAGAGAATAAAAGAAAGAAAGAAAACAAGCATTGGCAGGAAGGGGTTGGATTTAAAAGGAGAATCTGGGTAAATTTAGGGGATGCCTGCTGTCAGGGGTGCAATTATTAAGGTAGCAGCACCAAAATTTCAGAGTATCTTCGTGAGACCCTACTGATGATACCACCCAGGTTTGGTGAAGTTTGGTTCAGGGGGTTCAAAGTTATGGGCCCTCAAAGGTTTATTACTGCTATGAAAACATTTTATGGTGTTGTATCCAGTCCCCCCAATTGGGGGAAACAGCATCACTGGGGACCCCAGATTCTCCCTTTAAGGTGGATTTAAAGGGAGAATCTGGGCTCCCTATTAGCTCCCATCTCCTATTAGCTCCCATTGGAAACAATGGGGGATGGGGGCACTCCCATTGGGAGTCCATAACTTTGGACTCCCTAAACCAAACCTCACCAAACCTGGGTGATATGATCAGGAGAGTCTCCTGAAAAATCCCCGAAATTTTGGTGCTGCTAGTCTAAAAACCATGTCCCCTGCAGGCCAAAAACGGAAAAAACACTGAAAATTAAAAAATCCCACAAACGAACCTGCATTTTTGGTGCCTCCCACAAGGGGGCGCCCTGGGCAACTGCCCACTTTGCCCAATGGGAGGATTGCCTCTGAGGATCGGGCATTAGGCCCTTGAAGGAACAAAATAAACTACAGCCTTCAAGATAACCACATACGCAATGACTATTTCTCCCATTCCACATTGATGTTCAAGGCTGTTCTTTTATTTTTCTAACACCTCTCCTGATACCCTTCAAAGAAAAAATAGCCAAAACGTTACTACCTTTAGCAATTCCTTCAGCTCCTCCATAGTCTGTTTGTTAGCAACTTCATCATGGACCGTTTGACCACAGTTCTTTACCACAGATTCCATAACCTGCAAGGAAAATAGGATATGCTGAGTCTCTGACTCAAGGAATTTATTATGAAGAATAGCAGAAGCATAAGGCTGAGTTCTTCTTTAAGTGTGCTGGCTGCACTTGTTACAAGAATAGGGGAGGGTCAATTTTCCCAGATGCCAAGGGGGAGTAACTATAACCAATACAGAAAATATTCCCCTCAGGTTACCTCTAGTGCATACAGAGCCACGTGAGGATTCTTATCATTGACCTTCTTCTTTATTGCGCCCACAGCGTATTTCGCCCTAAACAATAAAAAGGAAACAAAACACCAGCTTAGCCTAAAGTGAGACTACAATGAAAGCCAGTTATTTGCAAACTAGGCCAGAGTCCCTACACCTGTGAAGAGAACCTCAAAATGCACAACACATGCAAACTTTGTGAAGGAAGCCAAGTGCTATAAATTAAGTTCTTAGACCTGCCTCTTGGCTAAAATAGTCAGACTAGTCCAGACTAGTCCAAATTATTACTCAGCATATTCTGCACATATGGGTATTGTATATAAATGCAGGAAATGCTTGGGTATTAAAGAAAAAATATGATCTATTATCCTACAAAGTGTTTCTAGCTTTAAGAGCTGTGGAAAATTCTTGGACTGAAATCTCTTTGTTAACAGCTTGTGACTAGTTTCTAAAGAAAAGCTCTCCAATTCCATATATCCAACACCAACTATCTAGAAGGGTAGATTAGCGTTTAGTGTTAACAGTTTTTTCTGTCAATGCTGGTGTTCCCTGGAATTCAAAAGAGTAATAAACTGACATACTTACTTAAATGATATTGCTTTAACAGCCCACTGGCCACAAAAAGCATCATACAAATATATTCCCCAAAAGAAATTAACCTCTTTTATATTTAATTCCCACCCACAAAAATCTAGCTACTAATAGCATAATCCTAGTATCTCAGTCAGATATAGAAACTGTTAGACTTTGCAAAAAAGGATAAAATTTATAAAATAAAAACTGCCTGAAATATCTCTACCTCAAATTTTCCCAGTGACTACAAGTTAACAAAATGTGCACCATAGCCTTGATAATGCCATCTCCACATTCATACCTTCTATCTGAATGGGGGATATTTGTGTAACGTCCTTCGGTAACCTTAGATGGGAAGGCCCCTCTGTATTGAGAAACTATCAAATTGAAAGCATAATGTGGAATAGTGTTGGAGGATTTAGGCCTTGGGTAGCTACTGAGCAAATCTGTTGCACTCTCTCCCAAGTACTGCTAAAATCAACAGCTGACTTCCAGTGGAATTATGTTTCACTCTGATTGAGGTTCCAAGTGCTCTCAGATTACACAGTTTACAGGGACTATTTTGCCAGCTGTAGAACAAGTTGTCTTAGTTCTTGCCTTCCCAGATATTGGGGACCTTCAATATAACAGGTGAACTTGAAGGGTCTGGATTTTAGACCCACTAATTCTGAAAAAGTCCAGAATCGGCAGTGTGAGTGAGCTGTCAAGCTCGTGGAAATAGTCCTCCCCCCTTTCTGTTTTTATCCTTGTTAGTCTTTCTTTCTTTTTCTTTCTTATCTCTTCCCTTTTAAAATCTTTTTTATTTTTCAACAATAAGAGATGTCACCACTAACTTCATTTCATTCATCTCAAACACCTTATTTGAATCGAAGTCAAGCAGCTGCACCCTGCTTGCAATAACCTTTTTTTCCCAGAGGATGATGGCTGATCTTTAACAATGAGACTTATAAGCCCCTCACTGGACAGAAGCGTTTTACGAGATATCAGGAAGGCTCTTGCCAAGCGTGGGCTTCCAAAGATTTCTGACCTAATTCCACTCTAAGAGCTATTCCAGAAATAGAGTTTGGCATACCCATAACAGAGAACAGGAATTATGTTAACGATTGACCAATGGCTTCTGCATCCATCATGACTCATGACTTTGGAGAACCACCTTGATCTTAAATGCTTTAATTGCTCTCAGTATAATATATCTACCCCTATGTGTTAAAGTGTTGCTAACCATATTCACTTTGTGCTTAATATTATTCAAATGCAAATAAACTGGTATGAGTAGCAATACTCTCTTGGCCCGCTAACCTTATCTTTTTGAAGAGTTAAACTTGCAGCTGCTCAAAACATACCTTCAGAAAATAGATGGATAGTCTCATAGAGCACCACTATAATATAATGACTGCAGAAGCAGATTGAGGACAAGACAAGTCAAATCCTTACTTCATGGATAATCTTAAGCTCCTCTCATACAGAGTGAAAGATTAAAATGAGATGACACCTTCCTAACTTTCTGCCTTTCATCCAGCATACAACAAAAGGTTGGCATAGACTACAGGACTTACTGGGTGTCACCCTGACGAATCATGTCACAGATCTGCAGGATGGACTCCCAGTCTGTCTCCAGGAGAAGCTGACTGGTGGCTTTATCTGCAAGACATACAAATAATCATTGGAACTTCTGGAGATGATCAAGTGGTAAAAGTATCTTTGCTACGAAGAGCTCAAGGCAGCTATGACTAAACCAGTTTACATTTGCCTACAGTTCTCCACAGTGACTATTAAGATAGTTATTCAACCCATTTGTTAGGTGATCAGCTGTCTGTATGAGTCTCCCAAGCTTTAGCAATTCAGCAGCTATTTCTCCCCCAAAAAGCACTCTGGCAATCCTATTACCCTGTTTCCCCAAAAAGAAGACATCCCCTGAAAATAAGACATAATAGAGGTTTTGCTGAAGTGCTAAATATAAAGCATTCCCCGACAGTAAGATGTAGCAAAGTTTTTGTTTGGAAGCATGCCCGTCGAACAGAACACCAGAGAATGCAGCTGTGGAGCGGAAAAATAAGACATCCCCTGAAAATAAGACATAGCGCATCTTTGGGAGCAAAAATTAATATAAGACACTGTCTTATTTTCAGGGAAACACGGTATCTCTCCATTATTCAACAATCATCTATATCCTCAAGACTTCCAGAGAATATGACACTTCAACTGGTTTGAGCTTCTACTAGCTCCCAGCTACACTTTACTGAAAGAGACAAGCTGGAAACAGTGCAGACAGGGTCTAGCACTTGCCTCCCCAGAAGCCCTGGAGACCTTCAATTTGACAGGTGGACTAGTTTGGATTCATTTTTAATCTACTAGTCTTGGTAACATCAAGGATTGGAAAGTAAAAGCTTGTTTTTGGGAAAAGAAGCAGCCTCTTCATCTCTCTTACTCCCTGTCATCATCAGTCTATTACTTTTCTCTTCTCTTAATGGATCTGCAACAAGCTTTCTAAAATACTGAAGGATAACCAGTCAAGAATGTAATTCCAAATATTGCTTTCTTTTTCCCCTTTCTTTTCCTGTATTATGTTCTTTTTTGATAAAAAAATAAAATTTTATTCAAAAAACACAAATTATTTACATCCTCAAGTGGCTCCATGCCCAAGCCACTCATAAAGCCCTCTGGGGATAGGGCAGGATATAAATTTAATAAATAAAGCCTTTGGTTTAACTTTGTTTTCTTCACCCATAGCTAGAATAAATGCTTATTACTGGCGACTGCATTTGTGTATATTCACCTGTATATCCTACCCTCTCTTTTCTTCCTCAAGTAACTCCCTCATTGGGGAAACATGGATTATACATTCTTTGGAACACTTTATTTTTGCTCATATTACTCTAAAGCAGCAAGAAAACAAAAGTATTAGACTGAAGAAGAGAGGGGAGTATCACCATTCATATATTCTAATAGTGAAGTTGGTCAAATTAGGTGGAGTAGCTAATACCTCAGAGGACAGGGTTAGAATTCAAAATGAGCTGGACAGATTAGAGAGCTGGGCCAAAACTAATTTCAACAGAGATGAATGTAAGATACTACACTAAGGCAGAAAAAATGAAATGCACAGATATAGGATATGTGACACCTGGCTAGACAACAGTACATGTGAAAAGGATGTGGGAGTATTAGTAGACCACAAATTGATCATGGGTCAGCAGTGTGATGTGGCAGCCAAGAAAGCCAATTTAATTCTGGGCTGCATCCAGAGGAGTATAGTGTCTATATCAAAGGATGTAATAGTACCACCCTATTTTGCATTGGTCAGACCTCACCTGGAATACTGTGTCCAGTTCTGGGCACGACAATTCAAAAAGGATATTGACAAACTGGAATGGGTCCAGAGGAGGTTGATCAAAATGGTAAAAGATCTGGAATCCATGCCCTACATGGAAATACTTAAGGAGCTGGGTATATTTAGTCTGGAGAAGAGAAGGTTAAAGGGTGACATGATAGCCAGGTTTAAATATTTGAAAGGATGTCACATTGAAGAGGGAGCTTGTCTTCTGTTGCTCCAGAGGACAAGGAGTAATGGATTCCAGGTGCAGGAAAAGAGATTCCACCTAAACATTAGAAAGAACTTCCTGACAGCAAGGGCTTTTCGACAGTGGAATACACTGCCTCCGAGTGTTGTGGAGTTTCTGTCTTTGGAAGTTTTTAAACAGAAGCTGGATAGCCATCTGTCAGGAGAGCTTTGATTGTGTATTCCTGAATGGAAGGGGGTTGGACTTGATGTCCTTTGTAGTTTCTTCCAACTCTAAGATGCTATGAGGATTCTTAAATCCAGAAACTGGACCCATAAACAAACAAGTTAGATCTTTTTAAAAACCTGAAAAACACCATAAGTTTGAAAGTTCTAAAATCTTTTTTTAAAAACCCAACTATGGGAGAGTTTAAAAAACCCAAAATGATAAAAAGGGGCAGCTGTGGCTTTAAAAAATGAAAGCCTTCAGTGGCGGCCGCTAGGAAACCAAAGCATTCTAGGCTTGGTTTTTGTCAGTAAATGGCAGGAGGTTGGGCAGGGTCTTTTCCAGCACTGTTTTAGCCTTTGAGGGTGGACTTACTGAGACCAGGCCTGGAAGCAATCAATGGGTGACTTGATACCACCAGATCTGCATGGCTCACCCAGGCCTGGCTGCTTGCTATTGTTCAAAACCAGCCACACTATTGAAAGCCAGTGTGGTATAACTGTTAAAGATTCAGAGTAGGGTCTGCAAAACCCAGGTTCAAATCACCAGTCTGCAAAAGCAGCTCATCAAATTATGTTCAGCCAGTTATACACTTTCAACTTAACCTACCTTCACAGGTTGCTGTGAGGAAAAAAAGGAGATGAAAATTATGTAAGATGCTTTGGTTCCTACTGTAGAGAAAGGCAAGGTATCAATGAAGTAAATAAATAATGAATGTAGCTTAAGAGAGGCTGGTGAATGGCTGAGAAGAAAATGACACAAGGAAAGGGAAGATGATATAAGGATAGCCAAGAGAAGGGGGAAAGAAAATGGGGGGGGGGGGGTACAGAGCAAAATGATGTCCCCATCCTTCTGCACAAGTCTTTGCGGGTTCCCTACTATGCAAATGGGTTTGGCTCAGCAGCCAGCACCACATAACTGGGCCAGAGTTTTCCTAGGTAGAGGCTGCTGGGAAGAAGCTGAAGAAAGAGACATAAAGGTAGATTGGCTGTTGTATGCGAAGGAGAGAAGGAAGCAGAAAAAGAGGAGAGGTTGTGAGGGCATTTAAGGAAAAGTAAAGAAGAATTAATGGAAGAAGGGGAAATGAGATGACCCTCTGTTGCGAATTCCCACTTCTATATTCTAATAGCAAAATCAGCCAGGACTTAAATCCAGAAACTGGCCCTGTAAACAGACAAGACAGATCTTTCTATTAACCTGAACAATGCCCCAGGTTTGCAGAAAAACCTAAAATCTAAAAAAAACCCAAAGGACAAAAAACAAACACTGGAGAGGGTTAAAATACCCCAAATGATCAAATGAGCAACTTTAAAAAACAAATGCCCTCAGTCACTGCTGTTAGGCAAACACAACAGGCTTACATTCTGTCAGTAAAAGCAGAGGAGGAGACAGGGATCTTTTTGCCTTTGAGTGAGGACTCATTGAAGCCAGGCCCAGAAGGAACTATTTAGCGACTTGATAGCACATGACTTGCATGACTCATCTAAGTTTGGCTGCTTGCTAATGTTTGACAGCAGCCACCCCACAATAGCCAGTGTGGTGGCACTGGTTAGTTTCAGATGAGGATCCTGAATCCCAGTTCTGCCCTGGAAGCTCACTTGGTGACCTTTGGACAATTACACATTCTCAGCCTAACTGACCTCACAGGCAGGGTCAAGACTGACTGACAATTAAGAGCACATGGACACCTCCTGTGGACCGGCCAGCCCTCAGACAGAAGGCTCATCCAGTACCTAGAAGCCTGACCCATCCAAGTCCCAATCAAGGTGGTATCTTGCCAGCCTAAGAGGCAGGGCAGACAAAGCACCACTCAGCCAGTTGCTTAGGCAAGCCACCTCTCCCTCCCTCCATTCCTGTTTTGGGTGGGAGGGCCAGACAGACTGCCTCTTCCTCTTGATCTCCTCTGGGATGGGGTCAGTTGGGAGAAGGACCCTGTCCCACGGTTTTTCACTCCCACTCTGGCCCTGTTCATAGGATTGCTCTAAAACGGAAATGGAGAGAATGAAGTAAGATGTTTTGAGTCCCCACTGTGATGAAAGATAAACTATAAACTAAGCAAATAAATAATAAATATAGCTGAGGATGGAGTAGATAAAAAGTGGGTGAAAAGCAGAGAAGCTTGAGGATGTGGAAGTTGCAAAGTGGCAGGATATAGTGTGTGGAAGATGAGCCCAGAGAAAACAGATGCACTTCCCAAGTCCTTGCACTGTACAACTGGGCTCACCCTGGTAATGGGTTCCAGGGTTATAGAAAGGCAGAAAACTGAAGATGGGGAGAAGATAAAGCTAGGTTGGTTGGTGGATGAAAGGATCAAAAGCAGGAAAGAGGGAGATATTATAAAGGTTTTCAAAGAAGGGAAAGAACAAATAGCGTGGGAGAGAGAAATTAATTCCCACAAGCTCTTGTGAGTTCCCGCTTGATGATACTGTTATGCATATAACAATAATAAAGCCAACTATCTTACTTCCACCCATTCAGTCTCACTTTCAGGAAATAAAGCTGTCTACACTCCACAGCAGCTCACTGATTTTCTATATTCTATTATTATTTATTAATAACATTTGCTTTAATGCACTGTCACACCTTCTCTTGACTCAGTCCTGGTTTCAGTACCTATTCTGTGACTTCCTGGTTGTTAGTCACTTGGCAGAGCTCGAATGACAGTACAGTTAACAAAGCTTTAAAAGCTCACGTATACTGGCCAATAAATAGATCCCCCCCCCCCCTTAACTTCCTCAAATTAAGTCAGTAAAGTCTAACAGATTTCCCATGCACAATTAAAGAAATAACCGCCCTGATTCAGAGATGTGCCTTCATTCAATAGTGAGCTAACAGTGGGATTTAAACAAGAGTACGTCTGTCAAAAATGGCTAATTTAGAAGGAAGGCAGGGGAACAGTTGGCATGTTGAATCCATTCATAATGCCAGGTAAGATCAGCGAAGATCACAACTGTTATGTTCAGCATTATTCCGGTTAGAGAAGTGGAGGGAAAAGAAAGGACAGCAGCAGATTTCAAAGACACCACTGGTTTGCAGAGATAAGAACCTGGCGAAAAACAGAAGCTGACGCACATACAGGGAGTGGATCTTTTCCACGCAGTAACTATCCCCAGTAAATGAAGGATCGGTCGGGGGAGGTGGCAATGAGATCTCCACCACTTTTCTCCCCGACAAGGGAATTAGAATAAAGGTCACAGGTTAAGGGGCGGGTCAGGAGGGGCTACACCCGGGGCTCGCTCGTTCGCTCAGTCCCTCTCATCCAGTACCTAGAAGCCGCTCGAAAGTTCCTCCGCCTCGCCCCATCGTGCTCCTCTTCTCAAAACCTGACTGGACCGACCGCAGAGGAATGTTTCGCCTTGGACCCGTTTCCGCAGCCTAGGCCCTTCTTCCGGCTTCCGCTCAGCAGTGAGGCGGGACTTCCTGTGTCAGTGCCTGCCGATTGGTCGGTGTGTTATTCAAGTGACCCGTCGTTCCTCCGTTCCTTTCTCGCGGCTAATTGGTTTAGGAGAGGAGGATGAGCGCTCGGTTGTTATGGCAACGGCCGGCCGCGATGGTTCCACGTTCCTTCTGCTGGGGGCTACAGGCGCTGGAAAGACTCTCCTGGTCAAGCGACTGCAGAATATCCATCCCCGCACGGGAAGGAAGGGGGAGGAAGAGGAAGAGTAGGGGGAGGTGAAGAAGAAGAAGGGTCGTTTAAACCAGAGCTCATTTATGTGGTCTGCTGGGTGGCTGCGGGCGTTAGGAGGGAATGGCTTTGACCTTTGTGTCACCACTTAATGCTCATAAAAAGGGAAACAAGTCTATTGCAGCGCATACGCGAGGTTTACGGCATCTCAAACGCCAGCAGGTTTATTGTGGCTTATGTTTAAAAGGACAACAAGGCGACTCCTGGAGGATGTGTTCAATCAGTGGCGACCAGTTGTGATGATGAAGGCGCATCTCCTGATCTATCTGACACAGTGATCTTTGTCTTTCCAAATACTTACTGGTCTCTTAGGTGCTCCTGGACTCGAATCTAGAGGCAGTTCACCTCTGAATACTATAGTCCAGGAGATACCACAGCTGTGAGACAAGATGGGGGAGAGACCTTGACCTCCAGGACCTGTTTGTAGTTGATAACTTTTTGGTCACTGTGTAAAAGGGGATAGTGGGTTTGATGAACCTCTGGCCTGATCCAACAGGACATCTTTTATGCTCTTATATTTATGCCACAATCCATTCTTGTTCTTTGTGCATTCTCCTCTAAAGGATCTGGCTTTCCCATTTTTTCTGTCTACTGAATCTAGTCATCCCTTTCTTGCTATCACCTTAACAAACTCTTTAACAGCTGAGCTCCAGGGATGGTGCCAAGGATCTTGGAGAGCCACCACCTACATTGCCTACGGTATGGCCCTTCTGTGTTGGATTGACTGAATGGTTCTGACTGGATGACCACTGTACTCAAATTAGGTTGATCTTTCTGAGTTGTTTATTGTTAAATCTAAAGCATAGTATAAGCAATGTCATTGCTGCAGTTAGGGTAACTAACATTTGTGATCCATAGAAATCAAAACTGCATTGCTAGTCATGCCTGTGGCCCCTTCCGCACATGCAGAATAATGCACATTCAGTCCACTTTCACAATTGTTTGAAAGTGGATTTTGCTGTTCCACACAGTAAAATCCAGCTTCAAAGTGCATTGAAAGTGCATTATTCTGCATGTGCGGAAGGGGCCTGTGTGTGTTGTGTAGATTAAGTTGCTTCAGAGAGAGTTGTCTTTGTGATGAAGGTCAGCTGTGCTGAGATGCCTATACCTGTGTCTTTTTCCACCTGGGTATAAGTATGTAGTGTGCATGGCCCAAGTTTGTAGTGAGTTATCAGCTTCACTATCTGTTGCATATTGCAAAATTATTCCTTCCCTGATTGTCTGTTTTTGAGAACTAATCAATACAGGGATGTAATATTGTTCTCACTTTTTCCCAAAGATATACGTAACTTTTATCAGATCTTAAGAAAAGTTCATGCAGCTACAAACTGGAGAACTTTACTGGGAGGAGGAGAGTTTTAGTTAGCCATTATGGTTGCCTGCTAGCCTGGAAGGAAAAAAAGAGTCCTGTTTTTTAAATAGAAATTAATGGGGTGCCAGGTGATGTTTCTACCTTTATGTCATGAAAAGCTTCAACTGCCCATCACCACATGTGTAGCCATTATTACAGACACAGGACATTTTCTCCTGACTAGTTGGCAACCCTGAATGGTATACATAAAGCAGTACTGACTTCAGGAGCATGGTCTTCCAAGCAAGAGACCATTAATCATTTGTGAGTGCATGGGCATGTACCCCAGAGCTATCTGCATAAATAGCCCATACAAACAAACTACATCAGATTTTCTGGGAAATAGTTTAGGATTCTCCTGGAATTATTATTATTCTCCTGGGATTATTTATTTGCAGACTACAGAGATCATTTCCCCTAGAGGAAATGGCAATTTCTGACGGCATTATATCCATGCTAAGCTTCCTCATCTCCAAATTCCAACCTCTCCTGGAATCCCTTGCAAATCTCCAGTAAATTCTCAAGCTGGACCTGGCAGCCCTAGCTTTTTACAGTGCAGTGTTAAAGGCACTTTCCTTCTGGAGTCTGGGAGTAAGCCCCACTGAATAGACCCGCATAGGATGGCACTGTTTGTTGCTTCCTGTGGTATAATTAAAGGACAACTACAAAATTCTCTGTATCAGTGTTGACTATCTATTCCTTCCCTGTCCGACTTATCTATTTCTTCCCCATCCTCCTTATCTTTAAGCTGTTTATATTCTGCATTATCCTGACCCAAAACAATGTTCAGATTCACTCATAGGGATGTTTTGGAAGAGTACTTAAAAATAGAACAAAATACCAATTTTCCACCCTAATTGTGAGCAAAAAGTGGGTATGAGGATGCCTAATTAAGACCAAAGAGAAAGCAAAGACTGGTTATATATGTATTTGACAATAGATACTGCATTTGTATGAATGCTTTGTCTAGTGCCCTCAGGGCTCCATCTCTGTCCTGGTGCCCTTAGGGCTCCATCTCATCATAGTGGACGGTCCCAAGTTCAAACCCTGGCATTTGAAACCATCTCAGATTACAGGTTGAATTCTGTGTGGAAGCTTGAATGCTTCATATCAGAAAGTGCAGTGTTTTATAGGGCCCAACAGGCCCAATGTTTGTATTTGATGGAGTTATTGTTTTGACATGTTGGACGTTGGAATGTTGTAAACAGTCCCAATCTCATGAGGGGAGAGGCAGGATAGAAGCTGAATAAACAATAATACTGATCTAATGCAAGTCAAGGCAGCTTCATAAATACATAAGTAGATTTTGACTAGTAAGTAGATTTCTTTAAGCCTTCTCCTGCTTGGTTGTAGGAAGGAGCTTACAGTGGAATTCCTTTTGAGTCTTTCTGCATCCTCAGAAGAAGTAGCTGGCAGCAGTAGCACCAGTCACTGTGCAGTACTGCCTATATCAGCTTTAGCAGCACACTTGTTAAAGTCTGACTGGCTGTTGTCACCCTGCAGGTAGGCACAAACCTTACTGATCTTGTAGTTGGAAAGAGGATCACAGTTCGAGAACTGGGAGGATGCATGGGGCCCATATGGTCCAGCTACTACAGTGACTGTTGCTGTGTTTTGGTGAGTTTCTTGATTCATTGTGTAGAACTCAGTCTGTCATAGGGCCAAGTAATCTTTTTTTACTGTCATAGCTGTGGCTCCGTGCTTGTAGCATTTAAGCTAATGGTCTCATGAAGAAGAAGAGGAGGAGTTTGGATTTATATCCCCCCCCCTTTCTCTCCTGTAAGGAGACTCAAAGGGGCTTACAATCTCCTTTCCTTCCCCTGCCCTCCCAGCAAATACCCTGTGAGGTGGCTGGGGTTGAGAGAGCTCCGAAGAGCTGTGACTAGCCCAAGATCGCCCAGCTGGCATGTGTTGGAGTGCACAAGTTAATCTGGTTCACCATATAAGCCTCTACAGCTCAAGTGGCAGAGCGGGGAATCAAACCCGGTTCTCCAGAGTAGAGTGCACCTGCTCTTAACCACTACACCAGGCTGGTTCTCATTTAATTGTACGTAGCTCAGATATAGAGAAAATGATCATGACGCAAAGTTGGCTGCTGATTATGCTTTCTTTTTGTTATGCTGATACTATGAAACATCTATTTTCATGATTCCATGCTAAAAAAAACCCTTTCAAGTGATAATCTCACGAAAATGTGATGATCCAAGCAGTCTGCGAGCAGGTGCATTACCATTTGAAGGGTGTGCATTCATTTCCCTATTTTTCTGCTTGTTTTCTGTAAAAGAAGCCCTTCTGCAACCAGTCCTCTGCCTTTCAGCTGCCTTTTCTTGATGTCTTCTACAGTATGTGATTGATGCTGCCAAACCCACCCAGATTTCTTCTTCCTGCGTTCAGCTCCTGTCCCTCCTCTCTGCTGAAGAGCTAACGTCAGTTCCTGTCCTCATCATTTTCAACAAAATGTAAGGAATTTTCAGTTTAAATGTTCAGGTCAGGGGGATGAGAATGGAGCTGAGATTTAATAGAAGTTTCATGAATTCAACACAGTAGTTTGGCAGCAAATAGTCTTGTGGTGGGGAGGGAGAAAGAAGAACCTACAGTTAGCAGGTTAGGAAATGGTCATCTTCCATGGATTTTTTTGCATTTTATCAGCAGAATCCAGACGTGCTATTTATTGAGGCAGATGAGAGTACATAATTCTTCAACAACATAAGAGTCTTGTATCTTAAAGATCAATGTAGCTACCCTCTGAAATTTGTCCATCGTTTTCTCACTTTACTTTGGTTCCAGTGACCTACCCTGCTACATGTCCTTAGTGGAGATGAAGTCATTGTTCCGAATTCAGGACATTGTTTCCTGTGCCAAGCAGCCCATCACCATTGTGGAGACGAGTGCACGTGATGGCACAGGCTTACCTAAAGTGATGCAGTGGTTTTGTTCCATCCTGCATGATTTCAGATGACCCTCTGGCCTCTGGCGCCTTGTTTAGACCATAAACAGAGAAAAGAACCTGGACTAGAAAGCATTAGCAAGACATCTGTGAGAAAAAACTTCTGTCTTGGACACAAATGTGGTTTGAATGTGAAAATAAATGTTTCAATATTTTAGCACATTGTGTTCAACTTCTTCTGGAATGCAGGCAGAGAACGTTTCTATGGCATGGGAGGTAAAATCCATGCAGTCACATACATTTTTTATGAAGGTCTTCATTTCTCAGTAACCAGGTGACCTCATATTTAATACTAATCTGACATTCTAGTCTGAAATACTAGTCTGTTTCTCTTCGTGATTCTTTACTGGCAGAATAAATGCACAATTGCTGCAATCTGTTTCATGGGTTTCCAAAGTTTTCTATTGCAGTCGTGCTGCAGCCTTTAATGATTCAAATCATGTGGGGATGGTTTGTGTCGTCCTTGCTTACGATCTAAGAAGGTAAGCAGAGTCAGCCCTGGTTAGTATTTGGTTGGGTAGCCTCCAAGGAATGGAAAAGAAGAACTCAGGGTGAGAAATATATCGGGCAAAAAGACAGGGTTGGCCAAACCCCAAAAGAACTCGCCACACGACAAGGAGAATTACACTACTATAACGAGTGTTAATACTAACAGTGACTATAGTATTGCATATATACAATATTACAATATATACAGTATACAATATTAAAGAATGAAGTCCATTCATGAATCCATAAGGTTCTCCCGATGGTAATAATGTCATATAAATATTTTCATTCACAGTCCAATGGAAAACAAGACGGAATATGGTGGAATCGTAGTCCACTCACCATACTGCCAAATAGCACAGATTCAAGAGAACAGCAGAACGCCTGCGCGCTGAAAGTGCGTTTTCGAGCCTTGAGTTTTCTTCAATGCGTGTGCATTATATTAGTACTTGTTTCCAATAAATATCATTCAAATATTGCTATATGCTGCCTGACAGTTGCTATCTTTTGTGCCCCACAGGTGAAATAATCATTCCCAGGTGTGACTCATTTACACCAACATTTATATTGTGACTCATGCTTCATGCATTGTTAGGCTACAAAGAATCCAAGAAGGGACATCTACTGAATGACTTGTAGCATAGTCTGGTAAGAAGATATTCTTTGGTGTTATATGAATTGTGAATAATGTTTTAATATATTCCTGGTGTGTATTTAGAATCAAGTATTTATTCAGTATTTATAATTTATTGTATATTAATTATTTATATATGTACTTGTAACATTTTTAACAAAATCAATGAAAACAGACACTTTGTATATTTATTAATATTAATATTTATGATCTTTATTGTAATAACAAGCAATATTAATTTCACTATTTATATATCACAGGCAGCATATAGCAATATTTGAATGATATTTATTGGAAACAAGTACTAATATGATGCACATTACTACACTCGAAGAAGACTGCAAGAGTTTCTCCAAAAACGCGATCTCTTTCAGCGCCGCAGGCTGCTCTTGCTGCTCTCTTGATTCTGTGCTATTTGGCGGTATGGTGAGTGGACTGCGATTCCACCATATTCCGCCTTGTTTTCCATTGGACTGTGAATGAAAATATTTATATGACATTATTACCATCGGGAGAACCTTATGGATTCATGAATGGACTTCATTCTTTAATGAATTTATGTCACTTTGTGAATATTGTATATATGCAATACTATAGTCACTGTTAGTATTAACACTCATTATAGTAGTGTAATTCTCCTTGTTGAGTGGCGAGCCTCCAAGGAATACCAGGATCTTGAGGCAGAAACAGTCGATAGCAAACTATCTCTGAATTTCTCTTGCCTTGGACACACAAAAATCAATTATTTAAAATATTCAACACAGAATATACCCAAAGAGGCGAAGATCTTAAACCATGCAATAAAATATGCAAACAATATTAAAATATGTTTATCCTGCCCTTCCATACAGATGTTCAAGACAATTTACTGAGAGTAGCAAACACACATAATCAGAATCACAGGAAAAAAAATGTTTCGGTAAAAATTTCATTTTATTGTCGAAGGCTTTTCATGGTTTGATTCAATCTGGTTCTGAGCTGGAAGTTAGATTCAGGATTTTAGACTATGGATTTTGTTACTAATGTTTCGCCTGGCTTGTGATTGCAGTTGAGGCATCTTCAGAGGTGTATCACAGTGTGAAACAGACTTTTCTCTGTGATACACCTTTGAAGATGCCAGCCATAGATGCAGGCGAAACATTAGGAACAAAATCCACCAGACCACGGCCACACAGCCCGGAAAACCCACCAGAACCAAAATTTCATTTAATTTGCATATGAAGTAGTAAGGTTTGACTCACAAAAACTTACGTTGAAATAAGCTTAGTTTTAAAGGTTCCCATGGGGTCAATTTTTTTCACGGCCAAACCACACATTATGCTGTGGATCCAAAATGGAATCTTATAACATGTAAATTTACCTTGATAAGTAGCTGCAGGTTGATTAGATGGAATCCACAAGCAAGATTTTTTTAAAAAACTTTTCTTTGTGTACCTTTTACACATGGTCATTTCTACAGAAAATGAAACCCAGGGCAAGCTGTCAAATTCCCCCCCCCCCCCCCGACTTCTGGATCTTCCTCTTCCTCCCCTACTTTTGGATCTGCCTATTATTCTCCCACCCCCCAATTTTTGCATCTGCCTCTTATTCCCTCCTGTGTTGGCGGCAAGGCTTTGCTGCTGCTTGGAGGTGTCTCAGGGGCCCAGCCCACCATTTCCTGTCTTTGCCTCAGCCAGCTGGCTACCACCTGCCGCCAGGACACCCTTCATTAGCCTGTCTTCTTGCACAGCAGACTGGATAGGCAGTTTAGGGAGCCACAGTGGGCACCTTGGGTAGGAAAACCTGCTCCCCTGCCTGCCTTGCAATGCAGCTTCTCAGAGGGCAGGCCAGTGCCAGGCTTGGTCTGGCTGCTTTGGAAAAGGGATGGATCACCCACTTGCCTGAGGCTGTTCCGCCGCTTCCACAAACCGCAGGCAGGCAGTGGCTGCCCTAACTCCTCATGGGGGGGCACCAAATGTGCCCCCACATGAGTCACACCTGGGGGACCAAACTTACATGTGAAATTACCAGCTGCTACTAATTCCAACAGGGGAAAAATGGGGTATAATATAGAAACCTTCCCAATCTCCACTGTAGCCATTAGCAGCTTAATGAGTTAACCCTGTTTCCCTAAGGCTGCAGCCTCTATCCAGTACCATCCCTTCTGCTGATATTTTCAGGTCAAAGTGCATATTAGGAGATGCAATCACAGATCCACAACAGTTTGGTCCTCAGTACAGAGTACAGCCCAACAGTGAGCAATGGCAGAATGGCCCTTGTCTCTATTGGGATAGGGCCACCAAGGCCATATTTCCCAGCTTGCTCCTGGGGCAGTTTCAACTTGCAACTCCATCCCAGCTGGCAAAATGTTGAATTCGATCTTGCTCTGTACTTTAACTATAAATTCAGTGATGCAGTGATGAAGATCATATTGCAGTTGTGATTTTTCTTTTTTATTCCTTTGAACAATGCTAAAATGTATAGAAAGATCTGTGTTCATGGCCACGCCCTACAGTTCCTATTGTTTTGGACATTCTGGTCTCACATATTTCACCCAATCCAGTCAAACTAGTTTCCAACAAAGGAGAAGATTTAAAAGGAGAGTGTTACTTATGCTCACACATAAATGAGAAATTTGCAAAAAAGATTGTTCGTAAAAACACTGAATGATGTCCCGGGGTGAAAGAAATGTATACACATTCTGCTAACTCCTGTTATAAGGTTCACATTGTACTTCTGTGATCCTGCAAATTCACTATGGGAACCTCAGAGTAAAAAAAGGAATTAAAGTTCAGTCAGTTCAGTTTTCTTCTGAAAAACGAACAGCTTCACTATCATTCAAGTTGTTCAGGAATCCTGGGATTTGTATGCAAGGTGACTTCCTTTGCCTGTCTGCAGAAGCTGGAAACGCCACCAAACACTAGGAAAGAATAGAAGGTTTCTGTGAAGCTTCTGAGAATGGAGATGCTGGAAGGCAGAAGGCCAATACCCGGATGCTGATGTTTTCAACAGCATTAGGCCTGTCCCACAGGGCATTCTGAGAAAGTTCAACATCTGTCCGCTACTGTCAGAGTCCAGGCAACATTTCAGGCACAGCACAAGGCTCATCTTGCATGTTCAGTAAGGAACTGCTGAACTGAAAGGGAAATTTGAGATGTTATTGATAGCAGTAAGAGGTGATAATAACTTTATAATCAAGATAATGGTCCTAATGCACAGCTCAGCTCCCTGTGGCATACAATTTTTTTTCTAGTTTTTGTATTGTTCCTTTTATATTCTCTTCCAAGAATGGCTGTTAGCAAAAGATCTTCAACCTCTATTTGCTGTTAAGTTTTAATCTCAGGCGCCTGATGGGAGGGTATAAGTGTGTTCTACTGTCTGAGAGCCACTGTGGTGTAGCGGTTAAGAGCAGTCGACTCTAATCTGGAGAACTGAGTTTGATTCCCAATTCTACCACATAAGCGGTGGACTCTTATCTGGTGAAAGGGATTTGTTTTCCAACACATGAAACCTGCCGGGTGGCTGTGGGTTAGTCACAGTTCTCTCAGAACTCGCTCAGCCCCACGTACCTCACAAGGTGTCTGTTGTAGTGAGTGAAAGGGAAACAGTTGGTAAACCGTTTTGAGACTCCTTACAGTTGAGAAAAGTGGGGTATAAATCCAAACACTTATTTTCTTCTGGTATATCAGTTAGGGAATGGAAGAATTTGAGACTTAAGTTTGGTGGAAAGTAGCATCAAGTCACAGCAAACTTATGGCAACCTTGTAGGGGTTTTAAGGCATCAGATGTCAGAGATGGTTTCCTGTTGGTTACCTCTGGATTTCATTGGTGGTCTCCCATCCAAATGCTAACCAGGGGCAACACTGCTTAACTTCCCAGACCTTATGAGATCGGGCCATCCTGGGCTATCCAGGTCAGGGTGAGACCAGTACAGAGAGGCAAACTAACCAATTCGGTTTATAGCATCACAACTCATCAGGTTGAATGCTGGCTGTGCAGTTTTCCTATAATGCTGACAAGGGCATTTAATGATAAGAGAAAATTTGTACCCACCAGGCTGAAGACTAAAAAGTCACAAGCTATTTTATAACATCATGGCAATGTTTAAGAATTATTTCAAAACAAATCTATACGATACAGGCACACAGCAAATTTTAACACAATAACAGCAACAGCTAGCCAGAATCTAAATAATTACTGGCCTCGTGAAAATTTCAAGGCTGTTCTGTAAAACAGAATAAAAAACATGTTACACAAAGCATCACCATATACAGGGAACACCAATTCCAAATCATGGAAATACTTACAAGCAAAAAACAGGGATTTTTTCTCAGTGCTCTAACTATAATCTACAGAAAATGATAAGACATTAGTAACAATATGTACAGCGTTCAACCAGTATTTTTGTTAACAAAGAAAAACAAATACTGCACCAAAATTACCACGTTGGGGCGCGCTCTGCAAAATTGTTTTTTCTTATACCTCTCGCCTCACCCTTGAAACCAAGGACAGTTCCCTGTATATGGTGAAGTTTTGTGTAATATGTTTTTTATTTTGTTTTACCTTCCCCTTAATCTTAAGTATGGAGACAAGGGCATTTAAGCATAACATGGGTGCTGGACCTGTGTCCCCCCAACTCTCTCCCCAGGCAGGGTTTCTTTTGCAATCTAAAAATACCCAATGGCAGAGAAACAGACAGGAGAGGTTATTTCAGATGGGAAAATAAAAGGCAACTCTTTTCACCCGACTGTGCTTTTTTTAAAGCTGCAGTACCTGCTTCGCAGGAATTCAGCAGGAGCCCAGTTCTGTTACGCATTGCATCAAGCTGGTCTCCCTATCATATAGAATGCTTTTATCAAGATCATTTTCTAGAAAAAGAACTTTCACAAAGGAAACAGGTCAGCATTTTCATTGTATGGGCACAACAGCCCATTGGGTAAAACAAGAGAAGCAGGAAGCACAGCCAGCAACAGCCTGCTTGGAATTGTGAAAACATATTTTTTTCGTTATTTAGATTTGTGGAGATAGATGCCTCTCGGCGCCCTCATGTTGCTCTCACCGCCATAGCCAGTTCTACTATGTCTTCACTGCAAAGCAAGATGGATAAAAATCAAAGATTTTTAAAAATTAAAAAAAAATCAGATTTTGTTTAAATCCTATTTTTTAATAAAATGCTTTTTGGGGAAAATCTCTCTAAATATAGTTTTCTGTTTAAGATACATTATAGTCCAAAGGTTATTCATCATTAAATAAGGATTGGTTTTTAATTAGGTAGCATGAGGCCATGTTTAAATTTTTGGTAAATGAATTCCATTAATCCATTCACAATGTCATGCTCTTCCAGAGGTTTCTGTAAGATTGTTTTGGGCAGTTTTTCCATCTAGAAGGTATTATTTCAAATGTTTGGTTCTGAAGTTCTCAAAACTGAATTTGTGTCTGCTTCTTCTTCACAGCAATAATGTTATAAAATACACAGAACTGAGAAAAAGACATTGATCCCAGTGTTCCTTTACAAATCTATGTACACAGAATTGATCTGCACAAGGAGCTAAGTGTAAGGAGGGTAGGCAAGACATAAAAATGAAAGTGAACCCTTTTGAGCAGAATATTCCACAAGTCTTGGAAATGGGATCTTTGTGTGTATAGCCTGAGGTTTATCAAATTATTCTCTCCCTGGAGGAGAAATTTTATAATGGCAGCATCTTGTAAAAGAGACCTAGTTTGGGAATATTTTAATGAAGTTCCTCTACCAGTGAGTAAATGCATGCAAAATGCAAATGCTGCAACAAAGAAATGCAAGGATTGGAGGCTTGACTGAAACCAGAGACAGACAATTATAAAATGATTGCAAGGTGATCTATATATTTCTAATGGTATTTAACCAAATCAGTAATTTTTGATATAATTGCAAAACTAATTTGAAAAAAATGTTATTCTAAAAATGAAACCTTAATCTGGTTGTAAATATTAAGATTATACCAGCAAGAATGAGTCTTTTTGTAGAAAACTGTGATGTAAATGTAGCCTACTGACTAGTAATTTAAATCAGTTTGATTTAAATCAAATCCACCCTGCTGCAAAGGGGGCAAAATCAAAATAAATGATTCAGTTACACATCATTCAAAAGTCTCTAGCTGCCCAGCAGGCAGTCTAGCTCTGAGCACAAAACTTCTAGCCATGAATCCACAGGCTGGGAAGACTCTGGACAAAGCGTATACTAGGCTTAGCTAAAATTGATGCATTCAAGCTGTTGATAAAACTACACAGCCAGGAACTCCTACATGATCTCTTCTGAGGAGCAGCCTCTTGTCACGGCCATGGGACTTAGTGCCAAAGGCTTACCTGATCCTCAATTGTTGCATTCTCGTTTTCCCCCAGATGTTACGACAGCTTCTCTGTGGAATGAGGAACAAGCCCTGGTCCTCACCTTCCTAGGAACAAGTGGTAGCTACTTAAGGCTGTAGGCATCAGGAAATGAGTGTTCTGATGCCTGCCAATGAACACGTGAAGTTGCCTTATGTAAAATCAGACCCTCGGTTCATCAAGGTCAGTATTGTCTCCTTAGACTGACAGCAGCTCTCCAGGGTTTCAGATGCCAAGGACTGAACCTGGGAACGTTCTATATGCCAAGAGATGCTCTGTCACTGAGCCGCAGCCTCTCCCTTGTCTACTTTCCACCTGCAGAAGCTGGCCAGCTTTGATTCAGCCGGAGCAACTTCAAAGTAGTCCCATCCCGCAAAAATGTTTGGTGTTAGGTTGTTGTTTTTAAATCCACTTTGGGAACCACTGTAGAAGCTAGTTTTAGAAGCTGCTCCGTCCAAGACAACGGAGACATCTGTTATGTTTTATAATAGGTCGTAAAGCATGTTAAAGCTGGGAACATATTAAATGTCTTGCTGTGACATTTTATCATAGTCCCAAGAAAAGTAGGGTTTGAAGCCAGGACACAGGACAACCTTTTGTTTGCTCTGTTTAGGTGGAATCCTGGTTTTTTGTGCAGAAAAGCAAAATAAACTTGGTAAGGGAAAGTCACCCATTTTTGACCTGAAGCCAATAAATATTTCTCTGCCCTTCTAAGACTTCAGCGACCAACCCCTAAAAGGATACAGAACCCTTTGCACAACTCACATTGGCAATCTGCTCCTTCAGGAGAGAAATGATTTTCCATTGACCCTTCACCACCTGGATGTTGAGGTAGATCACAGCTCTGCAATCATAAGTGTGCAGAATGTAAAATCACTGCTGAGGAGCTGACAGCAACCCTGACATAAGAAATGCTGACTGGCAAGAATGCTTCTGTCTTTATATAGACAGCACTGCTCAAAGAGGCAAGGATTCACCAGGCCATTAGCAATTCCTGCTGCCGGTGCATCAAAGGACCCAAAATAAACACTCTTCTTCTGTTAACTGTAAATTGTGCAAATCTGATTCAGATTTGGGTCACATAGGAAGTGAAGCGACAAGTAAATTACTTAAATACCTATAAACAGAGAAGCAATTAATCCAAATCCTATCTAGCTGCTGCTAACCAGTGGGCTCTTCCCTGCTTTCTCTCCCATGCAAGAGAGGAATAGGTGTCCATCTATAGGCGATGAAGAGTTAAATCCCCTTTCCCTACCATTCAGCATTGATTCAAAGTGGAGCTGTGCAAGTGTCCTTGTGTGTGCAATTGACCTTTTAAGGATGGGTGGAGATCTATGACCTTCTTCACATATGTTTTGACCCATGATGTTCACTGGAATTTTCTTTCCAGTGTACATTTGATGCCTCAGCCATTATGAGCCACAGCAAATATGCTTGTCTGAGCACAGGACGTGCACTGTTTGTATGTTTATAATTATATTGTACAGCAGGAAACTTATGTTTTTGGGAAAGTCTATATGGCCTCTTTTAAGTACAAAAGGAAAAGTTAGCATGTTTAACTTCTATCATTAAGTCATAGCGCCTCTAGCAATCACTAAGGATTTGCTTCAGCAAACACCATTCATGGCAGTTAATCAGTGACCCAACTCGATTAATGAGGAGCAGAAATCATCAGCCACTACTATGAAACTAAGTATTGCTGGTCATGAAGGTGGGCTAGGAAAAGGGGACAAATTCATATTTCTTTCATTTTAATTATATGTTGGGTTAAGATGAATTCCATACTTGGTAAAATTGTATTCCCCAAATTGCTGACATGCTAGATTGGGAGGGGACAGGAAGGGATTGCCAGTGGATTTTCAGGAATGAATACATAATGAAATTCTTTGAACTCACAGTAAAATTCCAGACATGACGAACAGGAAGAAGGTGTTTTGAATCATGTGCTGATGGATCCATGTAAACCAAGTAAGGTTTGGGTTAGATTTCTCCAGCTGTGTAACCCACATCTTTCCAGAATCATAGACAGTTGTCAGGCTTTGGAAGGGCCCACATATCTCTGATGGCCTCACTCTGAATACACACAAAGCACACACAAGCTACATACTTATTTAAATATATTTATACCCCACTTTTCTCTTGCAATGGGGACCCAAAGGAACATACAACATCATTTACCCTGCCGTCATTGATCTGAGCAACAATCTTGTGAAGTAGGCTAGGCTGAGAGGGGGTGACTGGTCCAACTTCATCCCGTAAGCGTCATGGCAGAGGAGGGTTAGGAACCTGGATCTCCCAGATCCTGCTCCAACACCAGTGCTGGTTCTCCTTCTAATGTGATTAAATTGGATTAAATTAAATTAGAATGTGATTAAATTCTAATGTGATCAAATTAAATGTGATTAAACTAGTATAGTTTGAAATGCAAACTCAGAAATGGAGCTTTAGGGGCATTTCAGAAAATTGGGGGCGGAGCAGGGAACCAGCAGTTTTGATTCATGGTGTGAAATTTAGCTAAGTCTTGAAAAGCCACCAACTGAGTCACTGAAGACACTGGGGCAAGCCAGGATCATGTCCCTGCTCTAAGGGATGCTGGAAGGATGGGAAAGAGGGGTCACTCTTTGATGGCTAACAGAATGCTCCCATGCTAACGTTCTTCAGTAAGGAGCAGGGCAGGCTTTGAAAACCATTTGAAACTAACAGGAGATAGAAATGTAACAAACCCATGGGCCAGTCAGTCACTGTCTCTCAGCTGAACCTGCTTCACATCATCATTCTGGGGATAAAATGAGGGGATGTTAACCCTTGCAAGCTCCTTGGAGAAAAACAGCATTAAAAAGTAATCAATTCGGAGCAATTATAAAAAAAGTTTTTAAAAATCAATTAGCCCATTACGTTCATTCAGACACATCCCACACAGCACTTTCTATTGTATTAGCTGGGTGAGAGGGGAAGAGAGTGCATTATTGCAGCTATTTTCATGAACTCTGGGGAAACACACTTTCCCTGTTACAGAAATGCTGCCTTGAGGACACCACTAACTTGTATGCTGTACAGAAACAGTGCCATTATCATGGGATAAAATTGTCTGGAATGAAAATGAGATCAGAGTAGAGGCCCTGCAAACTACATGCTTTTTACAATATCCTTCTATTAACTCACACAGCCTATATTATATTATGTTTTGTCAGTTGTGCTGAATGAAATATATACATACACGCACAAAAGAAATGTACAAATTGGTATCCCCCCAAAAAGATACCAATGTTTTCACAATGTAGGCGTCAGCAAATGTGCCTGGATACACACCTTGCTGGTCCTTCCGTTGGAACTTGACTCTCCTACATTACCTTCATCTAACCTCTTTAAAAAAAACCTAATTGGGTATATGTCTACACTTTTAGCAGTAAAAATTGATTTTGCCTATTGAAGGGAATTCTCTCATTTATTCAGCAATACTTGAAGTGGGGCATCTCTGACAATGTGCAAATCTGGTATCATTTTACAGAGGAAACCATCCAAACAATTGCCAATTATAATAATGAATGAATGGTTTACAGTATGCAGTACACAAGGGTCATTTGACAAAGGCATAAGGAATACTGCATTAATTGCATATATAAAGAGAGAGTCCATCATGGAGGCATGGACGTAGGCTCAGTATATTACAGAGATCTGGTTCAGACATGATGTCCTTGACACTAGATTAGTTAAAACACCTTCCCCTCTCTTGATACTGTACTATTACTGGGGAAGAAAGTAGCTTTTCCAAGGGATGGAGAAATGGCTTAGATGAAGAACATGGTACTTCTGGTATGAGTTAAAGACGTAGACCAAATAGGCAGACTCAATGGGAGACAGAACTGAAATTACAGAGAAGTGGCAAAAGCATGTTCCCATCATTGTCCAATCTATTACATTTGCACCTGGCAAACTTTCTAACTGCAGCAGATGTTACACTTGCACAGAAAAGCTACTCACGACCAGATGGTGTAGGAGAGGAATACGGAAGCACCCAGGAACGAAGGGAAGCACAGCAAGGTGATGAAGATGGTGCTCATATGAGATGCACGCCACGGTTTACTGGGAGACTGGCAATTTCTCATCAAGCTCATCTGGGAGGGGAAAATCCAGATGGTTTAAACTGTTTCATTTGTTCTTACCCACAAAAGACTTGGACTGAAGCTTCATCAGAAAGCAACTGAACAGGGGACATATACATTTGCAACCCCTAAGGAGAACAACAGCTGGTGCCTGTGTATACGCCTTTGGAAAGCCTAGCTGGCAGGCAAAGGGTTAACTCCCTGCTGTTATTCTATTCTAAACTGTAGCCACCTCAAAACTGGCTTCTCAGTTTGGAAACATAAAGGCTCCACTTTGTGCATTTGAATCTCATCTTATTGTCAGTGACAAAGCAAAAGGTAGGTTGGTTACTGAGGGACAGGGATCCTAGACAGATTTCCACTACTTTACACTATCTCCCTAAAAGATGAGAAAAAACTATACATTAGCTTTTGCGGTCCAGGTTTCCATGTGGAGGAGAGAAAACGCAAGGAAATAACTCCTTTTCCCAATGCTGTGGTGGCAAGGAAAATGGCTGCAGGAAGCAGGGAGGGCAGGAGCCCTTCCTCCCCCCAAGACTGTACTCTCATCCCATCTGGGCTGCGGGGAACACAGACTGAACTCTTTTTAAAAAGCTAACGTCTATCAGGTTTGGCCCTTAGCTATGGATTTAGAACTGTCCCTCCTTCCACTCAGCCTGGCTTGATAATTTTCTACCCCCTCCTTTCTCTGCACTGCAACCCTTTCTGCGGCCTTCTCCATGCTTGCGTCTGCCAAGGCTGCCTCAGTGCCAGGAAAAGAGCATTAGAGATGAGCAGCTCATTACCTTCTTAATATAGAACAGGAGCACCAACTTGAGGATTTGGACAGCTGGGAGGAGTGGGGCAAAGAAGACCCCCAGCCTGGAAGAAAGGGAGACAAAAAGCTATCAGAACAAGCTTGTGTGGTACTCGCAGCTACACAAACACACACACACAAAGTTTGCAATAAGAACCTTGCAGGATTTGGCATAATTCAAGGATTATCATAGGTTATGAAATGTTCTGACAAGCTGAAGGAAAGGTCAAATAGTGTGGGGTTAGAGACAAGTGGGCAGAAAGAGCCAATGATAATGAGCGATGTTGGGCTCTGAGGCTTTACACCACACGGATGCATTTGCAATTGCGGCCTGATGAGAAAGGTGTTTAAATATATCTTAACATGTTAAAAATGGAGGGTTTACCCCCTGATCAGATTGGCAACCTTTGCTATCTATCCCATTCATTTCTGAGATTCCATCAGACACTGCCCAAATATTTTCAGACTTCTCTCTACAACACTGAAGTCTAGAGACTTGGATTTAAAAAAATAGTACACCAAGGTTTCCCAGATTTTAACTTCCATTTCTTCACTTGCATGGCCATCCTGTGAATGCAGAGCTCTTACCTCTACACACTGGAAGAGATGAACATGTAACAAGTGTGAGCCCTTGAAGATGGATGTGCTTATTTAGTGGAGCTAAGCATACAACGCAAAGGATTATGCCTAAATTATAAATGGTACGCAAAGAACCTTAATTTAAACATAGCAATGATTTCAAGAAAGGGAAGTAGATCTGAAATTTAGTGAGATGCTGCATTGGAGGCTTTTCTCTTCCAATCTTTATAAGAATCTGCTGACCTGACAATTGTACCCCTTCCAGGAAAGTTTAGATCTGGCTGTTATGTTTTTGTAACTTAGCTGTTATAATGTGCAGTACATTAGCTGTCCTTGGATAGTTTGAACCCTAAACGTAAATGTCACAGCCTGAATGCTCACAGGTGTGGGGAGATAGAAGTATGACCTATTAGGGGTATTGGTGAAGTTCTAGGTCCAATTCAAGATGCTTTTTCAGCTCTGAAACACTTTGCAGCCTGAAACTTGCACATCTGAGACAATGCCTTCCTCCTTTGTCAAACCTCCTCCTCTGCTAAGTTCTACTGACTGAGACTGAGTTCTACTAGGGAGACAAAACTGAAAAAAATCTACACAAGCTCTGAAAACGAATGCATAGTTCAGTGGTAAAGCTGAAGCTGGATGGGAGTGAGTGCACAGAAATCTGTAGGAAAACGAAAGCAAACCTGTTTCAACAGGCTTTTGAAAGTGGCTAATTAGGCCCCATTAGTTTTAGTGCTGGCCTGGATATTTATTTTAGTATTATTGCTATTGATTTTTGCTATTCTTGTTGGATATTACCTTAAACACTGTGGAGGGGTAGGCTGGCCCTAAATATTTTGAATTAATAATAAATACATTCTAAAGATGCTCAGCTTTCTAAAAAAAATGTTTTATGCTTCAATCTCTTCAGTGTGAGAAAATTTTAGCAAACCCCTGCATGAATGAGTAAATAAAGAGGTAGCAATCCTGCAGAGGATGGGAATGAGAATTTCTCACCAGGTGAGGGTTTGTCCATAAATCAGCTCCAGCACATTTCTAGCAATGTCAAACTCTGGTCTCTGCTTATTCTGGCTTTTCTTCTCCAAAATAATTCTGTATAACAGAGATGCAGATTAAGAAAACAGATCAAGACAATTTAAAAATTGGCTGCTGAATGCCTCCCTCGGATTCTTGATATGCATACAGTTACATTGAAAGTGGTTCACAGCACAAGCTATCTAAATTAAACCGATTCAAAGGACAGAAGTCTCAATTATATAATTCAAGAGCAAAAACAGTACAATACTATATATATATACACACAATAAGGTATTTTTACAGAAACAAAAAAATTTGCACAAAAAGTGCTATACAATTATCTCCCTGTTACTGCCCCTGCCCTTTCCCAGACAATTTTCTCTTCTCAGTTCCCAGCAAAGACATCTTTCGTAATGGAGGAAGTAGCAGGCACCTTTCACAACCCCACCGCTCTGGCTTTCATCCACGTGATCTACATTTTCCTGGGTCTGTCTGTGAAGAGGCAAACTAATGGGGAGAACCATATTAATCCTAATAGTGTTCACTCAGAAGTAAATCCCATATTTTCCAATATAGTTTACTTAGGATTCTAATGAAGGGATGCAAATAACATCCTCCTGCAGTTAATAGCAATTTTAATGCATCTGGCTAGCACCTCAAGGTCAGAGACTTCTTTTCATTCATAAACATACATTAAAAATGTAGGAACAATTTTACCCTCTCGCTAATCTCTTCCTTCTTGACTACAAGTGCCTCAAGGTATATACGATCTGTACTACGGTAAATGACATAGAGCACATTACAGATAGAGGGAGGCTTTTATGGGTTGGCATGTTAGAGAAAATTTTAATATTTGGGAAAGGGTTGTCTAAGCATTACCTCCAAATCAGCTCTCCAAAGAAGATGTCCAATAGGGTAAAAATGAAATCTATCACCACCAAACGGTATAGCTCCTGCCCCACAAAAGTTTCCCAGCACTGTGGAAAGAGATTAGACATTAGAACATACAGAAAAAAAACGGTTCTTCCCACCACTGTTCACACAGCTCCCATACCCCCAAATCCTTGCAACAGGCAAATGATCTGGAAGCAGTTCCCAAATTCATACAGTGCTCAGCCCGTGGGCTACCTTTGTGTTAGCTAGCAGTCACTTACAGGATCCAACTCTTATTCCTACAGCATATAGCTACTAGCAGAGGTGTAGCTAGGGAAAATGGAACCTGGTGCAAAATATGAGTTTTGCTCCCCCACCCCAGTTTGTTTGTGGTTTTTGTATTCTTTAGTGTTTTTTCAGTTTTTGGGCTGCAGGGGGTGCAGTTTTTAGGCTAGCAGAATCAAAATTTCAGGGCATCTTTAGGAGACTCTCCTGATGATACCAGCCAGGTTTGGTGAAGTTTGGTTCAGGGGGTACAAAGTTATGGACCCTAAAAAGAGTAGCCCCATCTACTATTAGCTCCCATTGGAAACAATTTTGGTGCTGCTAGCTTAAAAACTGCATCCCCTGCAGGCCAAAAACTGAAAAACTAAAAAATACAAAAAACAAACCTGAAATTTTTGCACACACACACACACACACCCCCGGGCCTGTGCCCGGTGCAACGCGCACCCCCTGTCCCCCTTGTAGCTCTGCCTCTGCTACTACAGGTGTGGCTCTCAGTCCTTTGCAATCCTGCTTGGCAAATGCTTCTCTAATTAGGCACATGAGTTGAACTGAGCCAGGGCTGAAGAGCCAGATCGACCCACTGACCCTCCTTGAGGAGAGGCAAAGACAAAGAGCTTTTCAACCCCAGTAACAGCACATTATGTTAATGTTCTTTCCATAGAAGTTTTATCTGATCGTTCCCATTTGCTTGATGACTTGCTCACAGATGAGGTACATGGCACAGATGAAGTACATAGCAGGGTTGGCAGAGAACTGCATTACAGCCTTTGTTGCTATTCATGTTTGGGAGGAATGAACTCAAAAGCTCTTTGCTGATGTTTCAGCTGGGAAGGTAGAGTGGGATCACAGGGATTGTGCTGGTGGCTAGAGAAGACAGTCTTGTGGGTCAGACTGATCCCTTGATGACAAGACTTGCCTGTTCCCATTTACTGATAATGCAGCCATCTTAGGAAAAATACTGAGGGACATCCCTCCCCTCCCCCACATGTACATTCCACCCAAGGGGCACATGACATACTTGTGGACACAAACCAGAATGTCCTTGCACACAGTCATGAGATGCGGAGTCCATCTGTGCAAATTTCTACTCTTCTGGAGCCTTCTGCTAAGTACCTTCTCAACATTGTATGGGGAGGGGCCACAGTCAGTCAAAACTCATCCATTTGACTGTAAGATCTGAGCAGAACCTGTTTTTGCTAGACAGAAAGGTCTCTGCTGATGGGAGAGTCCTTCCTACTTGCTTTTGAAGGGGGCAGGGTTCAGTTTGCAGTTGAGTAAGGGAGTACTAGCCCATCCTTAATGAAACCTAAAGAATAAGATACCATATACTGTGTTCTGTTGAATACTTCAGTTGAAATCAGATTGATAAAATGCTTTTCTAAAGTATAACACTTAAAGTATTGTGTAGGAATCTAACCCTTCTTTCGATCCAAACAACACTAATAAAATCTAATATTACCAGGCACCAGGCAAATAATTCACAAAACATGATGCAGCCTGCTCTCGCTAAAAGGAAGTCTATAGAATTTTGTTACATTTCCAGCTTCCAAGTATCTTCCCAAGAAATCTCTCACAGAGAGCACAGTTATAGTCCAAGTGGGAGGTCAGGTTATCAGAACCTGGATGGTTCTGTATTTGAGAAAAAGGGACATGATCATTTGACCTAAAGCCCTTATCTTTAGCATAAACCTGGATCATCCTAAGCAAGAAGACAGGCTGCTTGCTGTACAGAACCTTTTGTTTGCAAAGGGTCTCATTTTGTTAGAGCAGATATCCATGACCTGTCACACTGGAGGCTATTTAACCAACACTGAACCAAAGACAGAGGAAAAAGTCTCCTGTTCCAGTTACACAAAGCCACTTTTCTCATTCCTTCTTTTCTGTTATTCTGCGAGATAAGAATTTGGACCAGCCATTGTGAGACGTATCCCAGAAACTTCTGCAGTTCTCACTGACCTTGATCTCTGAGGATGTCACTTTCCAGCTCAGCCAATGGTAACACAGCAGGCCTAAAATAACCATTTTCAGAATTAAGTTCCTGCATGGAAAAAAAGAGAAAAAATTCCTGGAGAAAAAATGTGCTTCCCAGTCAGATTAACCAGTAACCCTGATCCCCCCCGCCCCCCCTCCACTACTGTGAAGATTGCCAGATGCAACCTCTTGTCTCCTGATGAGATTGCTTTTTGATCTCCTCTGGGTCTGATTTCTGAAAGATAGGAAGGCACAACAATGCTGCACTGGAATCAAATCTGCCTGCCATCTTGGAGTGTGTTTGTACCATTGCAAAGGAAGGACTGCCCCACACAGCAGAACCACATGCTGAGATCCAAGCCCCCTTGCCTGTTCACCTAATGACAGCAGTTGACACAATGCGTAACTATTATTATTATTATTTATTATATTTATAAACTGCCCTCCCCCGGAGGGCTCAGGAACTACACAGGACTCAGGAACTACACAGTTCCTTGCTCCTGGATACATCCCCAGGATTATCAAGCAAATGTGTATTGGGAGTTTTAAGGTAAAACTTCAGAATTCATTGTTGTGTTGTAGCCCAATTTCAATCAGGATCTCTGCATATGGTAAAAGGGAACTTAAGGCTTTCCTTCCCAACTCTGTAAATGATTTTCCTGACCTGAAATGGTCCAGGGAACTGTCAACTTGCCCAATTACAAGGACATTTATCCAAAGGGGCAAACAACAGTTCCACAGAGCCATTTCAGCTTGAAAACAATGTGTGAGGGAAGAGGGTAATAAACCTCCCTTGTGCTGTATGCCATGGTCTCAATATTAACTGGAACAAAACTACTAACAATGGTTGAGCAACCAGCACCATTTTGATTGTTTCAAAGAGATTGGGAGCTCTTGTAACAGATCTTTAGTTCAATGAGAAGCTTATATGGTCCACTGTACACTGATGAAGGCTATCAAAACAGGATAGAACCGACAATGTGTCTGTGAATTGTTTGAATTACTTTGGATAAAACTGCTGAACAGTTTGAACAAAATAAAGAACTATGACTGCGCTGTTCCTTAAGTATCTAATGACAAAACCTCAGCAGAGAAAGACTCATTTCTACAGTGCTTTTGCAAGTCAGCGATTTGTTGCCTTTATAACATAGGATTCCTTGTTTCTTGTTTTGCTCATATAATATTTATGTATCAATGCCCAATCTTAATTGGCCACTGCCTGTCTGGAACTCACTGTGCACGTCTTCTTGATATTCCCTGGGACAGACTAGGAGTGATGTATCATGCAGTCAGGCCCTACAAAATGTCCAGAAAAGGCAGCAGAAGCAGCATGTCGGTTATCATCTGACTCCCTTGATTTAAGCTTCCAGACTCTGGATTACCTGCAGATGGCTATGTATACTTCAAGGACTGGAGACTCTTGCTTCTCCCAGACAGCCAAGAGGTTGTACATGTACGGCATGAGCAAGTTAATCAGACAGACCAGCAGAGGCAGGCCCAGAAGCTCGGCTTCATTCCCGGTCTGGCTGCTTGTGAGCCTCTTAAGGTGAACCTAAGGAGGAGACACTTAACGTATTACCTGTTCCACAAGGTGCAGCGCTAGGCATTCCCAATGCCTTCCCACATTTAACTCAAACTAAGCTAGGACAGGATTTTGGCCCCAGTAGGCTTCTTGCATTACTGAAGAGTCACTCAAATTGCAACAAGAGTCATGCCTCAAAACAGCCTCAGGAGAGGAGAAATTAGTCTCTGTCTCAGTCTATTTATTACACTAACAACATGCAACACAAATGGTTATTTTAATTTACTAAACTCTTAATGTGCTTTGCTGTACTCACATAGACCAGGGGTAGGGAACCTGCAACTCTCCAGATGTTCAGGAACTACAATTCCCATCAGCCCCTACCAGCATGGCCAATTGGCCATGCTGACAGAGGCTGATGGGAATTGTAGTTCCTGAACATCTGGAGAGCCGCAGGTTCCCTACCCCTGACATAGACCAACAGAGAAATGAAAACGAGGAAGGAGCCCAGGTGAGGACATCAAGGATGAATGCATGGCTCGGCTTCATAAATGTTTGCCCCTGAGACTGGTCCCAGAGGGAGCTTGTCACCACTGCAGTTTAAATACTAGCTGGGCCATCCTAAGAAAAGTTAGACCCTTCTAAATCTGTTGATGTCCACTGGCATAGGAGGGCATAACTGAATTTGGGAAGGTGCTGTAGGCCATCCATATGGAAGCCATCAAAAATATTTCCAGGATGATGCTATCAGGTTACAGTCAAACATCTGCTTAACAAATGCAGGGGCTTCATTGCGCACAGACCTTCTAGCTTAGCATCTGCCAAGAATGTGCCATGCTTTTCAGCATGTGTATGTATAAACATGATGCTCAAATAGATGCTAATGTTGTTCCTGGAGAACACACTGGAAAAGAACTTTTTGATATCCTCACATGATTGTACTGTGTAAGATCCTCCATCAAGGCTGGGTGGGGGAAGAGTGAGAGAGAATCTGATCATGTATTATGGAAACAGCAAAGTCATTCCTATCCAGATAACTCCTACAGGAATTCTTTACAATTTTTCCTGGGATCAGGCACCGTATCTTGAGAGCACAGTGAAGGGCTTCCCGTGAAGGATTCCCCTTCATACTTCCAGGAAATCAGAGATAATAACCAGAGACCAAATCCCATTGCAGCTGAATGCATAATACATTTTGGAATTGGAGATCTTACAGGTCACTTACGTGGTGTATGTATTCAGAGAAATAGTAGACAGCAACGACACAACCCAGAACTGTGCCTAGGGATATCGTCCAGGCGAGCAGCAGGACTACCAGCCTCTGCAGCCTCTTACACAGGTTTAATGGGTGTGACCTGGACTGCCGCTCAGCCAGACACTCCTGTAAAAGGAAAGCCAATCAGAAAAGTCCATGAGCACAGGCCTGAATCATATCTTCCAAAGTAAGTGGCCATTAAAGAAAGCACAGCATTCTAAAAAAATGCACCCATCCATAAAGGACCAGCAGCAATTCTATTGATGGAGACAACCTGGGTCCAGGGGAGTGAGCTATAGGCGTAAGGTCCAGGGGAGGTCCAGGGGAGTGAGCTATAGGCGTACTTAGAACAGGAATTGAGGAAAAAACAGTTACAAGAAAAGATGGAGGCATAAGAGAGATATAGTCTTCAAGAAATAACATCTCATTCCAGTGGAACACCTGTGCTAAATCTGCTATGGCCAAAACAACTTAGTCTTGTGACACTTCACAGACACCAGGGTTGGATTTTGTGTGGAAGTCCAAGAACCTGTTTCAGAAGGCCTCCCCAAGTGGTGGCACAGAAAATGGTAATTCATTCCCTTTGTGTAATAGTGCGGTGGGAGGTTGATGCTAGATGTAGGACCATTCTGGAGTAGTTATTACTTGAACCATGAGTAAGGTTGCTCAGGAATGATAAAAGCGGCTATCTTTCCCATTATTTCAGTGCAGGTACATATGGAATGATTGATTATCCTTTATGACTAATGAGTGTGAAACTAGAGGTCCATGTTTATGTCACCTGTAAGGCCCTGTTGTAATCACAGCCAAGGATTATGAGTGGGAACTCTTTTTAATTCAGGGTGGGTTTTGTATGGGGTGGAGATTCCAATGCATTTTATCAATTGTGACAGGAAATAATAGTGGTGCAGGGGGCGGGGACTTGCAGGAGGTCTTTCTCTGTGATTGCCCCCAGGTTCTGGAGCAGTCTCCCCTTGGAGATTTGCCATAGGTCTACCCTTTAGGCACATGGTGAAGACCTTCCCCTTTGCCCAGGCATTTGTCTGCCACCCCTGAAAACCCCTCCTACAGCTGCTGATCTGGGTGGTGAGGAAGTGTGGATTGGGGTTAATTTTGTATGTTGATGTTATTGTTTTGTTTTAATTGTCATAGTTTTAATGTTTTTATTGTGATGTTTTTATTGTTTTCAACCTGTGTAAGCCGTCTAGAGACTTCGCTATAAGGGTACAAATATTTATAAATAAATAAACACTGACCACAAAAATGTGACCTTTTAAATAAGGTAGGGATGGCAGTTATGACAGATTCATTAATCATGGGTAAAAACGTTTCTTCCCACAAAGGGTGACGTAAAAGCAAAGAAAAATATGTTTCCAATTGTGACATTTGGCCTTTTAAATTTGTTCTTCTACACTGCTTGCCTATGCTATGAGAAAAACCTTGTCTGTACATGCACGTGTGCACCCTTAGTTTAGTTGATTAGACTTATACCCTGACCTCCCTGGGATACAAGTCTAATCAACTAAACTAAGTGTGTTCATGCGCCCATGTGCACATACACACAATGTTTGTCTTACCTAGGTTGACAAAATATCTTGAGCCAGTCTGGTTAAAACCCTTTCTCTAACACTAATGGCAGCTTACATTCTTTCCACCTGTCCCATTCTCCTCACCCATAACCACTTCCTGCAAACATACAATAATTAACATTTACTGAGCAGCCCATAACAGTGATGTCATAGAATGTTCACAGCATTCTAAGAAGGGTGGGCTGTAACGAACTTGCCCCACCCTGAAGGGCTGGCGTACAGCAGGCCAAAGGGAGAAGGCCTTAGCAACAGCCAGAAAAAGAGAAAAAGGCTCCACAAGTAGAGAACCGACCTGATTGGTTGAGAAGGGTCCAGTAACGTTTGGAAAAAGCTAGGGGGAGCCAGTATGCTTACAGCACGGAGAGTGAAGGCAGTGCTGATCGGAGTCTGTCAGAGAGCAGAGCAGAGTTGGGCAGTCTGTCAGCTCTGACAAGAGAAGGATTCTGACTCAAGCTGAGGAAGCTTGAGGGAGTGTGTGGAAGGCCCTGAGTCTTGGTGGAGTGTGAACCGCCGCTCAGGTGCCTGGCAGCTAGCCTGCCCAGACATAGTCTGTCCGTCCCCTGTTCTAAACCCAGTCACCAGAAGTCCAGTCCGAAAGGGGGCATTTTAGGCCTGAGTAGGGGACTGATAGAATTGGTGCAGGGTGGCTAGTGTGTGCCAGTCCTACCAGACTTAGACTTGAGGTATATGAACAAGAAAGGGGTGTGTGGAACAGAGACCATCTAGTGTCTGTGAGGTAACATCTCAAGAAATAAGTTTTTCCTTCTAGGCAACCGCTAAGCTTAAGACAAACTTATTCTGTAACCGACAAGCTTTTGAAACCTCTCAAATCACCTGAGAAGCCTCTCTGTCAAGCCATAAATAAACATTTTCAGTTTTGTTCATTTAAAATCTGTTCCAGTGTTTCTTTCTGTCAGTGTCTGTGTTCCCCAGTCAGGGTGGTGTCCCCCTTTAGGTTACATTGGTGGCAGCGCAGTATAATAAGCGCCTTTACGTTACATGGACCATCTTTGAATGTTGAAAAATCAGAGGTGCCTGACATTATGGGAATAACCCTACATTTTATGAAAGAAATAAGCTTGTCTTGTTCTGAGTTTTCAGTAAAACATAAAACTCCATTACATGAAATATCACACCTTGACTATCTATCACAGTAACCTACAAACTTGATGGGGGATCAAGATAGCCACAGTGTGAAATGTTGCATCTTGGCCATCAATTACAGTAACCTATAAACTTGATAGGAGATCAATGAAGAATTTAGCTAGTGCAATACCTCCCTCTTCCTCTTTGCACCTCCACACTATGTTTTGCTTACCACAATATTGTTGTGCCATGTGGAAAATACCATATGATCTTAAGGAACAAGTTTGTTAGTCGAAGGCTCCTATGTCAGGAATTTTGAATTGCCACCTAACTTTCTGATTGGTTCAGAAAGAGTACACCCTCCCACTGAGAACCCTGGAAAATATGTATCACAAAGAAGCAGGTTTTCCAGTGCAGTCCTAAAGAACACTTTCCTAGGAGTCAGCCCAACTGAACGGACTTCAGAAGGATTCTGAATAGACCTGTTAGTTGCCATAGGGAACATTGCTCCTTTTTCCATGGTGATGAGATGTGAGGAAGACTGTAATTAACTTGGGTAGAAACTACCGGTATGTTCCTTTTGTTTTTTATGTATTCTGTAGTTCACCTTTATCAATTTTCCCCGTTATCTGTTTTGTGTGTAAAAATAAACCTGTAGTTTGGCTTTGAGAGACTTGATGGATTATCTTCCTCAAGCACAGCTGTTTTAATCATATTTTGCCATTATTACCTGATGTCAGGGTCGCGACCCTCATAAGTTTCTGTTTCGTGTTAAGTTCCTGTTTCTCCAGTTATCCCCGTTCCCGCCACTAGGAAGGACTGCCCACTCCTACCTGTATATATACTGGAACTGAGGGCAAGAACCCTCAGTTCCAGCACCCTGTACCTTAGGGTAACACAAATCAATAAAGTTCGTTCCTTTGTTTTAAAGCCGACTTTGTCTGAGTGTGTCCAGCCTTACACCTGAGGTGGGGACAGATCCTGCCCATTAATCACACAAGCACACGGCCTTCCATCCAGGGGTAAAGTACTATCTGATCTGAAACAGACTGCCTAATAAACCCTGAGAATTCCCCCTATTGAGTTGCCATATCACTTCCTTTTTCCTTGCCAAAGTTGCCAGTCGATTAAGAGATTACATATCTGTTGCTTAGATATGTAAGTCTTTATCTTAGATGCTAGTTGTAACCGTTACAGAAAGAAACTAGATTAATTGCTTTTGTGATTGGCCTTTTTATCTTGCTGTATCAGATGATCTCATATGCATGTTGATTGGCTAGTTGCACTTATGTTGCTTATCTCTTATTTAATGGTAATCAATCAGGTATTTAACCATATGACTGTGATAAATCAAATTTAGAGAAAGATAAAATGGATGTCTTTTTTAATAAATAAACATTCCTGTGAAAAGTAAATAAGATTTCTCTAGCTGGAAGTCTCAGAACAGTAAGAGGCAAGATCTCTTGGTGAGATTCTGGCTACCTTGGGCTTGTTCAATAATCTCTGAAAATGGTGTGAAAGAAGATGAAACCTGATTTGTTTTAAAACTATCATTAGCTATAATATGATTTAGCAATGCTAGGAACACTGGTAATTGTAGCATTCATTTCAACAGTACTTTGGGGTTAATTATTGTTTGCTTTTTTCCTGTCTTGCTCAGTAAAATAAATCCTGTTCAATAAAATTGAAATCCTGTTCAGTTGTCTTGTCTGGCTTACTAATCGTCCAAGAGAAAAAGGATGGACTCGTTCCCAAAAATATTTTTGTATTATTAGAGTAAGAGACAGAAAAGTTTCTCTAACATGATAAACCATGGGGAGCTCTGAGTCTAATTAGTTTTTACACAGACAAAGCCTTGAAAAATGTCCAGTGCAGAGTCTCCATTAGGGTGTAGGGGGTAATCTGATGCTACACCCCAGATAATGGTAGGGAACTCAGCAAAGGTGTATCTCTGGAGCCCAAAAAATGCTGGGAATATGCAGAGCCCATTGCTGTGGTCAGAGAAATACAGATATCAGAGATCATCACACAGAGAGTTCAAAGAAATGTTTTCAATTAAAATCTACACTGTAGATGAGGTTATCCACACAAACAGCAGATCACAGCTGACACGGGTTAAAACTTTTGGTTGGTTAGGAGTAGCATCAGCATTGCAGCATAATGGGCAGAACAGTTTCTTGTCAATGCAAGTTCACATTAGTGAAATGTGCTGCACTTGAGCAGGAGTTGCAGATGCCTGACCCAACTTTTCCCAAAGAGGCCCCTGGAAGTTTCCCTTCTACAGCATGAATTCCCCTGCTCAGTATTTACCTTCAGCTGAGTGCAGATGTTTTCACTCTGAAGTCGAACAGAACAAGCCTGGATCACTTTATAGTCCCAGGCGCAGAAGACTTTAACTGCCAGGTCCCCAGAGACACTGCCTACACGATAGCTTTCCCCAAAAGAACGAGACATGCTGCAAAGAGAAGATACAATGATTATGATTTTTTTTTTGCACCTGTAGGCCAGAAGATAGCCTTATTTTTACGGCACAGACTGAAATCAAGGTATAATGCAGAAATTATAAGGTACTCAGATAATTTCTAACTGCAGTACAGAGTGAAGGGCAATATGAGATGGCTGGCTGTTGTGGGTTTTCCAGGCTGCGTGGCTGTGGTCTAGTAGTTTTTGCTCCTAACGTTTTGCCCACATCTATGGCTGGCATCTTCAGAGGCAAAATGTTAGGAGCAAAACTACCAGACCACAACCACACCACCCAGAAAACCCACAACAGTCAATTGATTCTGGCTGTGAAAGCCTTCAGTACGAGATGAAGTCTTCTACCTGCAAAGATACAGAATGCTGTAGGAAAAGACAGAGGGTGATAAGTGCCTTGAGACCATGCAAAACAAGTCGGGGATGCATCTCACCTGTACACTAGAAGAATGCATGTCACAATGAAGGAGGCCCCAACAACAAACACATAAGCCAATGGCATATTGTATGGCAGACGGACATCTCTGGATTGCTGGCAGTGTGTGATGTGATAGCCAGAAGCACAAGGATCATTGAGAGTGAAATTGCTATAGTAGCCATAATACATCAGTGTGTGAGTGAAGTAGCCCTGAAAAGAGGAGAGAGACATTAACAGCTGCAGCTGTGGGATCTGCTACTCTTCAGAGATGGTACCTGCATGTGGTTTCATGGGGCTTTTCACACATGCATGCGTGCTACAATTAATGCAAGCTAATTTTGATAGATAAAATAGACAGAATTTTTTAACCACCTCCTATCTAAAAAACACTGCTTTTCTGCACTCACACACATTCGGGTGCCAGTCACTAAAAAATAAGAGATGAACCATCTATATCTCTTATCACAATAATAAAATTGTATATAAATTGCCAATTGTCAGTTTCATAGACTGAAGCAGGGGCTCCCTAAGCCTTATCCTACACGGGCTTTAGCTTTTCCCTGTTCCTTCCCCAATATACAGGTTTTATCTGGATTTTTAAAAAAAACCACTCAATTGTACCTGGGGTACAGTGGGGGTGGGTGGGTCTTATTAGCTGTAAATTGAGGGCCAATAGGTGTGATGATGTCGCTTCCAGAACTCACACCATCACATTGCTGATGTGGGAGGTGCTCCATTATTTGGGCAAAACAACTTCTACCATAGAAAAGGAAAAACAGCTTCTACCATAGAGTTTTGCCCCAAATAACAGAGTGTCTCCTATGTTGGTGTTGATGTGACAACATCACTTCCAAAAGTGACATCATTGTGCTAATAGAGCTGAGGCCCAGACCTCTGGTGGATGTCTGAACAGCTTGTAAGACCTCTGCTGGATGTCTGAACAGTGCTGGGGGAGGGGGTCTGAAGCACGGGTTCCCCTGCCCCTGGTGGGGGCTTGGCAACCCCAGTACCTGGATACCCTGATGCACTATATATCATCCAATACATGCCTTTGTCAAAGGTGTGCTAATTTATCCTAAAGATGGATGAAAATCAGATTCACAAAACCCTATAACAGATATGCCACTCAGCCAGGTCGTAGAAAGGGGGAGAGAGGAGAATATGATTGATACCTCTTATCATTAGCAAGAGCCTGATTTCATCTGATGAATACTCACCGCTCCAGTGAGGAGCTCAAGCCCTGTGAAGGATTCGCTGTTAGGTATGGCAGAAGGGTAAGCAGCCTGCATAGCGACCACAAAAACCATCAGGATGAGGAACAAGAAAAGATTGAACGTAATCAAGGTCTTGAGGAACAGGAAATAGGAGAGAATGCTGGATCCAAAGCGACCACTGATCTGCTTAAGGGAATAATGCCAAGGCTGGAGCATATGAAAGAAGGAAAGCCAACTGTACCACAGATTTCGGAACCCCTGTGGGGAAAACAAGGAAATTCTCTTTAGCTGAGCAAATTCTAGCCAGAAGCACCAGAGCTAAACTCCTTTGATTTTTAAAAAATGGAATCAGGGGTTCAAGTGCTCCTACATGAAAAAGAAAGCTGCCAGTTTGTCCTTGGCAACCATTTGCCATCATGCCTATGCAAGATGAAGAAGAGGACAGGCAGCTTCTCTTCCAGATGGTTAAACACTCTGGTCCCATCTTTCTTTTGTGTCGTAACCAAGGAATCATTTCCATTTGGGCAGCTCCAAAAAAGTGTTACAGAAGTGACAACTTTTGCCCAAACTTTGGAGCACTATGAAGCTACTGTATCCAGAGTCACCATCCCGCCAAGAGACTTCTGTCACTGTCGCAACTGACAAAACATACTTGCTTATTTACTCAGTGTAATAACATGGCAAGATCTTCCTAAAAAGTTAGAACAACTTTCCTGCCCTGTTGGAATCAACAGAATCTTTAAAGTTAGCAAAAAACATGACACAGTAGGCTAAAGCCTTCTAGCAGTTCTTCCTTCAGCTCTCAAAATAATTGGACATTCCTATACTCTGTCCCATCAAAAGATAAAAATGTGGGTCTGTGTTCTTCCTTGGAAGTGAAAGTAGTGTGCTTCCACTGTAGAAAAAAAAAGTCCTGATGTTAAAATGGCCACCATGGATAAAACCACATGTATCTCTTGAATCCCTTGGGTTATCACAGTGGTTTTAACTGCATTATGCTCAATGGCCGCTGAGAATTCTCCATTATTCAGCTTTTTGAAATTTGAACCCCCTGATTTTTCCAAGGTGGCCACCACAAGTAAAGACACCTGTATCTCTGGAATCCCTTGGTTTTAACTGCATTCTGCTTTACTTAGGGATTCTTCTCCACTTATCGGTTTTGCAAAACCCAAACCTTCCAATTTTGTTATTTTCACCTGGTCCCCTAAGATGGCTACCACCTCCTTTCAGTACAAAGAAAGTCCAGGAAGTGGCTGTGGATTAATTCAATAATGAGTTTCTTTCCTTCTGTGTGACAAGGTAAAGAAGGAACTTAATGGATATTTTCTCCAACTTCCTATAGGAGGACACATTTTCCCACAATAGTCAGTGACCTCAGAGGGTGGGGGTGGGGGCGGGGGGGGGGCAGGCTCCTAACAAGGAAGATACATATATTTTTAAAGATTATTTTGCAGGGTGTTTTACAGCTAGGGTGTGAAAAAACGAATGATTTCATCTGTACAAATGGAATTAGCTTCCGTGATGAAGTGGGGATCAGAATACCTTTAACAGAAATGAGGTTATGCCAACATTTTGGCAACATCGTGCATTAGGCTTACTCACAAATTCTCCTCTTTGTCCATGAACAAGAGGTGGTACAGAAAATCCTCTCTTAAACTACACAGAATAGGGTGAGGTTCAGTACTCACTATGATGATGTAGTATTTAAGCCGGCTGCAATGTGACAAAGGAGCTGTTGTCTTAGGTTTCCTCAAGGTACCCGAGTGTCCACTTGAATCCTGCCTTAAAAGCCAAAGACAGACAGGAGTGCTTAAAATCTGTGCTTCTGGATGGAATCAGGTTCTTTGCATGGTTTTCAGGCACAGAACCATCAGCATCTAATTTTGCATTCCCTGATCAAGAACAGCCTATGAGCAGAAAAGGCAAAGTACACTTGCCTAAAGTCCTCACCTGAGGCCACGCTTCTCTGCCAGACTCAGCGGCATAGTTTGTAACATACTAACACGCTGACTTGCTGGCAAACTCTGGAGTTCTTTCACCAGTAGGCTGCGCTTGGCTAGGGAAGAAAGAACAGTGACAGTTAAAAAAATAATGAAGTACAACAGTATGTTCAATGAAGGACTTGGATATTTTGGCACCAAAAGAGGTGCGTGGGGGGGGGGGGGATCTCAAATGGTTGGCCATCTTGCTCCCCCTGGATTCTGGAATGCAGCTCAGTTGTAAAAAACACCACACAGACGTAGAGGTTGAAAGCAAGAAAATGACAACACCATTTTGAGGCTGGTCTTATGCAACTCTTTGTCCAAAGAGAACACTTGAAGCCACTTTATACTGAATCAGACTATTGGCCCATCAAAGATAGTCTACTGTGACTGGCACTGGCTCTCCAGGGTTTCAGGCAGACATCTGAAGGGTGAGACAAATCCATAACCTGATACGGCAGTGTTGCAGGACCGGGGTGATTTGTAATATCATTGACCTGGAAATATAAATTGCCTCATCTATGCTAGTAAGAGAGCTCAGTTTGTATAATGTTCCATCAATATCTGGAGAGAGGGGTTGAGCATGAAAACATATGAAAAATGAGGCCACATGAACAACAATTATTTCCCTATAAGTTTGATCCACCAGCGATCCATCTCTTCGCTGTAGCAAGGGCCAAGTGTGAAACATCTTCCGAACTCTTTCAACAGACTTACTAGCCATTTCTTCATGACTGGAATCCAGGCCTATCTCAAGCTGCCGGAGGCTAGGCCGTGCAGAGTGGGACACTTCCTGCAATGGGGGACGGGTACTTCTACGACGCAGTCTGGCAGTGCGATTATAATACTGGGAAAGGATGGCTCCTCTACTGCGACCTGAAAGCAGACAGCAGGACACAATAGGGGTTCGGGGGAAGGGGCAGAGTAAAGGTTTTAATCTCTGAATTTCAGCTTTCAACCCCCACTCTCAGAGAACAACTAGACTGGGATCAGGGCCACAAAACAGGAATGCTCATTCACCTCACCGATTGTACGGCTGGGCATGCTGGCTAGGATGCGCAGCGTAGCAGAGGAGAAGCCAGGATGTTCCTCAGTCTGTTCTGATGCTTCCAAAGCCTCAGTCTGGCGGGCAGAAGAAGCTGTATAGGCCACATTCTCTGGAATGGGAAAACAGAATATTTTTGTCTTAAAGTCATGGCAGTGAACAGCCAATCTCCTGTTACCGGTAGCTGCCCTGTCAGAGCTGGGATCCCCCATTCCTACTGTTTATCTCCAATTTCCTATCAAATTTAGCATTCATCAGCAGTTCTCAGACTTTTTGAGCTCAGCCATCTCCTCCAAACTTATTCTGCCATTAACTGCTTTGTTCACAGCAATGGAAATCTTAGCATGCAATCATGTACAATCACTGCTTTGGGCAAATACCTGAAGATTGAGGTGTTTAGATCAAGACAGCTTTGACCCTTTATAAAAACACATACCAAGAAGCACTATTAAGACAAGACAGCAACTCTATCTAAAAAGACTGAGGGGGAAAACAGTCATCTCCCCACATGCCCAACGAAAATGGATGAAGATTCTCTTCTAGAAAGAAGAAAACTGCCGTGTGTCTGGAAATTGAGGGATCATCCCAGATTCCCAGCACACCCCCAACTCACAGGCTGGCCAAATGAGGAAAAACAATGTTGACACGAGGAATCCCACATTCAATGTGCAATTGTGGTTATCTCTTTACCGAATGTCTTTGAAAGGCAAATGTGTCACTTTTTACCCATAGTGAATACATATCTGTGCTTCACTGAAGTTCTCAATACATCAGATATGTTTTGTACAGATTCTGATTATGGTGGAAAACACATAGACTGAAGTTGCGTAGAATTAGTCTAGACTTTGAATGCCTTAGAGCCTTGGTGGCTAAACTATGGCATGTGTGCCAGAGGCGGCACTCAGAGCCATCTCTGAGGGCACATGCCCACAGAGTTTGTCATGTGGGGAGGCAGAAATGGAGGCGTAGCTAGGCCAGAGTGTGCCCGGTGCACATTCTGGCTCCCCCCTCGTGCCCCCCCCGCGGCACTTCATTCCATGTACTTTTAGGAAAGGAGCAGGCCGAAGAAGCCTGCCTGCGTTGCCTGGGCCTGGTGGGAACTACCTTTCCCAGGAACACCTGGGAAATGTAGCTCCCACCAGGCCCAGGCAACGTAGGCAGGCTTCTTCTCTGGGATGTTCCATTCCTAAAAGTAAGTGGGGGGCGTGCCGTGGGGGGGCAGGGGGCGCCATAGAAGGGGGGCGGGGGGAGTGCGGGGGGGCCGCAGGGGAGGCTGGGGGATTTTTCCGCCCCCCACATGACCAGAATCGATGTGCCCGGTGCATTGCGCACCCCTGCCCCCTGGTGGCTTTGCCACTGGGCAGAAAATCATCCCCCCCACACACACACACACATCTAGGCTGGGCGCCCAACTACCATCAAGCTTACTCCCGAGTAATGTGCACCTCGGAGCCAACCATTTTTTCTAAACGAAAACCTCAGTATTCAGGTTAAATTGCCGTGTTGGCACTTTATGTATTTATTATTAGATTTTATATATCGCCCTACCCCCAAAGGGCTCTGGGCAGTGATTAGCAATTTGTGGGGTTTAAGTGGGTTTTGGATTGCAGTTGGGCACTCGGTCTCGAAAAGGTTCGCCATCACTGCCTTAAAATTTCTGGCATTTAGTTATGTTCGAAGTGTTAGAGACTCTACACTGAAAGTGGAAGCTTCACTTTATACCAAAAGGCAGGGTACAAATTAATTAAATAAATAAACACACTTTCCTAACAAATAGTAGCCTAGTAAGCAAGATTATTTAATTTATTATTGTTCTTATTTCCATGGGTGTGACAACAACATAATAATAATGATTGTTGTTGTTGTTGTTGAGTGGAACTCAACCAGCTTTTTAGTTGGTGAAAAAGGAAGGCAGGGTCCACTATGACCTTAAAGAAAGCTGTGCTGGAGACCATGGACCAAAAAGCCATGTTGGATAGGGATTCTAATAAGGGGAATTGAGTGACATTCAGCAAAAAATCAGAGTGGATCCACTTCAGTATTAGTAATCACAATTATTCATAATTCTTTTTATAGATGTGGAACTGAGCTGTAACAAAACAAGCACAAGGACCAGTGTATGGATATTTAGATTAGACAGGGATTAAGGTGTCCACATGCTGTTCCTGCACTTGGCAGGCAGAGAGACAAAACACATGCCACAGATGGCACAAAGGAGATGCGCTACTATAATATGCTTATTCACAAATTAGTGAAGCTTGTCCATCTAATATGGCAATTACATTGCCTGAGATGTTCTAAAACATGGTCCTGTTGTAGAAACTTGCTCTTTCATTGACTAGAAAAGATAGCTCTCTTAGTTGTTTGGACTCCACAGCTTTCTAAGTAATGTGTATCTGTTGATTTTGAGAAGCACTTGAAAAATTATAACATTTAATTACTTGACACAGTCAGTCCATCTGGCCTGATCACTCAGTGCCCAGAAGAAATCTTCCCTAGTAATTGTCCAAAGAAAATATGAGACAGCCATGAGACAAATCTTGAGGAAACAAAGAACCCACAAATCCTAATTTTAATGACGCCTGAGAATCTAATATCTGATCACTGTCAAATTTGTTTACTAACTTATGACTTCATGTGTTTGCAATTTGGTTATTTCGGTGACTGATAATTGTGGCATTTCACTCATTTAGCAAACTCAATGAGATATGATAAGTATCTTTTATTTGAGAATACATTATTATTATTATTATTATTATTATTATTATTTATTTGACTTAATATACCGCCCAATCCCCGAAGGGCTCTGGGCGGTGTACATCATAAAATCACATAAAACATCATAAACATCCATAAGTTATAATAAAACAGCAATTATAATATATCAAGATGGCGTCCTATCTAGACCTAATCCCTTTAACAAGAGGGGGTAATGGTCCCGGTGGTATAAGGGAACCATAGATCTTAATAATGGATCCCGTTGGCATTGGGATTCCAACCTAGGGGAAGGAAGGAAGGGGGCACTCAGTGGCTGGTTTCTCTAAAAGCCCGGTGGAACAACTCGGTCTTACAGGCCCTGCGGAAATCCCCAAGGTCCCGCAGGGCCCGGACAGCTGGAGGAAGAGTGTTCCACCAGGCAGGGGCCAGAGCCGTAAAGGCCCTGGCCCGAGTGGAGGCCAGCCGCATCATTATTAGCTATTTTTTTCCAGAAGTATCTGAAGTGGCTCAAAATTAAAAATATTTTCGTTTTAACAGCTTGTGGCCAGACAAAGGACTTTCTCCCATACTAGTATTGCCATGGAGAGGTTTAATACTGCTGAGGCCAGTGATATTTTCCTCTCAGTGAAATGAAAAGGGATGAAAAGTTTTTCTCCTTCAAAATTATGTAGGAAACATGCTTAAGTAGGAGATAGGGGGCGGGGGAGAAAGAATGGAGAAAAGCCACTGAAAACCAACAGCTCATTCAAAATGACAGTAGCATGCATTTGAAAAGAGAGCTACTATGTGCCTGGTAGGCATATTCTAAGGCTCAACCAAAGGGCTCCCATGGCTCCAAGGCAAAGATCACTCTCATAGGATGTTAGTGATTTCCTTACAATGGGAAACCTTGCTGAGGTGAGGTCATCTAGGGGATTCATTGATAGCTTCATAACAACATGAGAAAAACTAAATAACTGGAAAGGCTATCAGATTAACAGAGAGTCAGACACCAGTTGTTAAATTATTTGAATCCCACCACTGGAACCAGTTGTTAAATTATTTGAATTCCTCCACTGACAGGCACCAAGACACACCTCTTTCCCTTGAGGGGACATTTGTCATCTGCTGCATCTCCATCAGCTCTTGCTCAGCCAGCCAGCTCTGCTCCTGGATTAGCTGGTGGAAGGAATCATGTACAGCACCTTCATCATAGGGACTTGGGGCTTCACTGCAAGAATCAGAGAACAGGATTCAGATCCATTCAACTAGCAGACTCTCTCAAGATGACAGCATTTCAACTTTCAGTGGATTCACATAAGATGATCTTGGAGTCAGATATATAATGAACAAGCCTAGGAGGGAAAGAAATCTTACCAGACTGTATGCCTCCTCAGCTATAGCTGTATGGAATGTCAGATTCTGTATACAACACCCTAGTATAAAATATATAGCGCCTTGTGAATAGGAAAACCCATGTCCTGCCAAGCTGTTTCTCCGAAGAGGTACTTCAAACATTATAGCAGAAGCAGGCACACTTACCACTAAAAACCATAGTATTTAAAAAACAAGCCATTATAAAACAAGCTACTCGGTCTTTAAAGGTGCAAAAAAACCAACAACTTTATTTGAGCCCAGAAATTAACAGATAGCCAGGGAAGTTGTTTAAGTATTAGCAGGATGTGTTTCCTGTGTTGCTCAGCTTTTGAACAAAGTTAAGTTTCCAGATAAACTTCAAAGACAACTCTGCACACAACTCATTAGAGTAAGTAATTAAGAAGTGATCAAACTTTTTAAGCAAGTTTGATCGATTTACTAACTCATGGCTTCTGGCCCATAACAACTTGAAACTTGATTCCTCTTTGCCTGCCTGAAAATCCACCCTGTACTGGCATGACAAGCTTTTAAAACATGTAGTGTGGATATCTATTTGTAGTCAGCTAAAAGCATCTCCAAGCTCTGAACCTGCTCCTCCACGTATCCAGGGCAGGCTTAACACAAACTTCTCCAACACCGTCACCACTGTAAACAGCATTTTAGACTTCTCTGGACTGAGAAGTTTTTCTAGCACTTGGTGCATCTTGCCCAATTTCAACTTCCTGGCTGACAAAGAAACACATTAACCAATTCTTGTTATTTCTCTCCATTTCCAGTATGAAGAACCCAAAAGCCTCCTTGCTGACTTTTATAGTAATGAGATCTTGGGAAGTACAAATTATTTTGTGTGGAGGAGTGACTGACAAATGAAATGTCTCCCTTTCAAAATCTCCTAGTCATCAGCCATGTGTGTGCCACATTTAAAATCTCTGGAAATATCTTAACAACTTGGGGTTACACTTTGTCTCCCCCATTTTGAAGGACAGAAGAACACATATTTTATTTTCAAGCAACTGAGATGCCCTGAGCTACACATATATATCAGTTTCAGGGTTTGTTTATGCTTATGAGGCAGCAACATTGAAAACAATTTTAAAATGATGGCAGTGCAGTTTGAACATCAGATGTGCATAAAACTGTATCACTCACCTGCCATTCTCGGGGCCAAAGTTGAAGGTCAGTGTGTGGGCCATCTCGACAGATCCACAGCCTCTTGTCTATCAGCTCGTTTCTGTCTTCACTTTTCAGTTGCAGACATCAGAATACCACTTGATGTTACTTGTGGGAAAACTGCTTGGGCTCATCACACCAGATGTGCAAGACTTGGAAGTCAAGACAACTGATCTCACCTTTAGCTGATTCCTAAGGCCAGCAAAGCAAGAGCGGGGAGCCTGTACAATATTTAAGCCTGTATGCTACAAGGAACATAAAGGGGGGAAAATGTAAAGCTATACACACCATCTCCGCATGCAAGATTTATTACAAAAGACCAAGTTTGCATCATGCAACAGCTGTCCAGTCACCCTGTCCAACACCCTGAAGAGGAGGAAGGAAGCAAAGTCCACACAAAGGCTCCAATTCAGTATGGTAGTGCAGTAACTTTGCTTGGCATTTCAACACTCAGATAACGCAAACACAGCGGCAAGTTCCAGGCTTGTGTACATCCGGCCCCTTGGCGTGGGAAGGCAGAGAGGACCATTCTGCCTTTCTGGGACTGAAATTTGAGGGGCATGAGGAGGTCTCCAAGTTTACCTGCAGATGTTTTTAATCCAGACTGGACAACAGCAGAGTCAGATAAGCAAGCAAGGCTAAAGTTTCTTTTGATTCTCAGGGTTCACTAAGCAAACCTCACCACATGTTGCCTGGGTGATAAGCATTTTTGCAGTCTGAGGCACAAGGACGGCATGGCTGCAGAGTACAAAGATAGCTTAGCCCCTGCGTTCTTGGAGGAGGGGGAGCACAGCTCGCTCACAACTCTGGCAAAGCTCTCTCTCACGAATGCTTCACTTGCTTTGGGCCCTGAACTGCAAGCAAGCAAGGCAACTAGTGCTTCCTGACTGACAGGAAACCTCTCTTCACCACAATCTGTCCCCTTGCAGGCTGCAGGAGAGATCTTAAACTGGGAGGCAAACAGAATAAAAAAGGGGAGGTGACTAGGTGCTTGAAACAGGTTATACATAAGAACGCCTGTCTGAACAGTATAGCAAGTGTTCCAAGCCAGCAAAACACTAAATTCAGAATATGCCATTACTTTTTCACTTCAAGATTATGTACAGCAAAAGTTGCAACATGCATTTTTCACTTCCAAGGACGTATTATTTCACAAACCTGCATCAACAATGTATAACAAATAAAGCGACTCAGTTATATCCTTTCTTTTTTTAAAGGATAATCTGGTGGTTCCAACGGCAACCACTAGTTCCAGTCCTTTGAAAATTATTTGGAAAGATCCGGCAAGGCAGGAGCTTCTAAGCAGTGGCCTTCAGCCATCAGAATGCATTGCCCCTTACTTCTGACCTTCTGAAAACACATTTCCAGAGGTCTTTTGGTGGTGGATGAATCTGAAGTGGAGCTAGGACTTGAAAGTCATAGTTGGGAAATTCCTAGAAATTTGTGAATGGAACCTGGGGAGGAAACTCAGCAGGGATGAAATGCTAACGAGTCCGCCCTCCAAAGGGGCCACTGTTTCCAGGAAAAGTTTCTCTGCCATCAGTTGTTATTCCAGGAAAAATCTTGTCTCTGTCTAGAGGTTGACAATCACTTTGGAGCTGGCTTTGCATGTCCATCTAAATGCCACATAATGCCTCAAACCTTGCAAAACTATAAAGTCTAATAATCTGTGGCAGATATTTATTTAAAGTGCTAAGGAACCAGTGGTGTATCTGCCAGAGGGACAAGGGGAGTTAATTGACCCTGGGCGCCACCCTGGGCTGCTCCTTCAGTTGGTGGAGGAAGGCGGTGGCGGTCCCAGGTGACTAGGTGCTTGGCAGTGCCAGGCCAAAGGGCAGCTTGTGGCAGACTCCTGGCCCAGCCTCTGCCTGCTAAAGGAACAGCCTGGCGGGGCGGGGCTGAGGGGCAAACTGGCCCTGCCTGGGACCCCCACTGCCCTCCTCCACCAGCTAAGGTAAGTGGGGCACAGGGAGGGGGCGTGGGGGCCCCCCTGTCACTTTCCCCGGTACGCCTCTGCAAGGAACACTACTGAGTGCTACATTGTCAAAGGTACTTTTTCCATCGACCAGCTCATGTCACAGCTAAGGGACCAAATTTCTGCCTTACTTTTAAATTTTTAACTCTGTAATCAAATTTGACCTGCCTTCTCTTTCTTCTAGTCTTGTATATGCCATTTTATTCCCTTTGCTGGATTAAATATAATTACATCAGCGTGGTGTGTGTGTCTGTGCTATCAAGTCACAGCTGACTAATGGCAACCCCATTGGGTTTTCAAGACACTAGACGCTTAGTTGTGGTTTGCCAGACCCTGACTCTCCATAGGCTGAGAGATTTCTGAGAGAACTGTAACTGGCCATGGTCACCCAACTTCATGTAGAGGAGTGAGGAATCAAACCCAGTTCTCCACCACTCCTACCCACCACACCAAGGTGGATCTCAGCATTACATAATAGAATGCTGAACTAGGAATAGGAGACCAAGATTTAAATCTCTACTTGCCATGAAACTTCATTCTCTCTCCGCCTAATCTATCTCATAGGATTATTGTGAAGGTAAAATGGAGAAGGGGAAGAACCATGACCTCTCTAGAGGAAGGGAAGGGCAATGTACAAAAGAATAATAAAGAAATGTCACACACTTTAAAGCCATTGCTTTCTGAATCATTTAGAACTTCATCCACTCCATAAACTTTCAGATTAGAAAATAACTGGCTTTCCACTTGCATGTGAATTACATGAGCCGTAATGAAGCAGACCCTAAAGTGCCAAGCCTTGCTCTCTTGCTGCTTACCAGAATGCAGAGGTACAGTCAATGATGCAAACAAAAAGCAATTGTTTGCCCAGTCAGGGCTGCCAGCCCTGCCGCTTCCATCATTCCCCCCCCCCCCCCCCAGCCCCCATGTGAATGAAATGGCTTTGTCCTGTTCTGGCATCAGCTAAACAAATAGCCACACCCGTCTCCTTCAGTCTAATGCTTTGGAATGTTCCCCACCTTTGGAGAATATTTCACCTCCCAGAAACTTTCTGCCCAACCCCTTATGGGACTACAGTCTTAAAGCTTCCCCCCCCCCCCCCCCCCCCCGCCCCCAATGGAATGTTCTCCTGATCAGTTTTCATGTAACATTCATTGAAGGAGGCAATGGACACTCTCAGATGCATTCACATGTAGAAAGGTATTTTGCATATGCACATGGCCTATTGTGTTCTTTTTCTCTTTTGGAAGTAATGCTTAACCACAGAGAAGCAGCCCCCCCCCCTTTTTGTTTTTGGCTTTGTAAGAGGTAAGGATTAACCTAAGGTTGTTCCTGGCCTTTGATAGGAACAGCTGTACACAGTCTTATACCCTGTAAAACTCAGCAACAATTTCATAGACTGACATTATGAAGATAATTCTACTGGCCAAGCTATGCCTGGACATGAGAGAGTTAAATGCAGCAGATTCAGTTTCTCCTCCCAGCCCCCAGATGCAGGAATTTCAGTGTTTTGCTCACCTACCCTGTAGCAAGTCTAGGCAGGGAATTTGGGTTGGGTGTGTTATATCACTTTCTTTACTTATTTATATAGAAAAAGGATCCAGTCTGTACATTATTATGCATAATATCTGTAGGTACTTGAACCCCTCAGTGTGCATGGAATGGGATGTTGGCAACTTTATGATCAGCAGCATCTTCACACGTATGCTCAACACAGGAAAAAAAGGATCAGAAACGTGCAGTAACAACTGAGGTCTGAGGTGATAAGCTATTTGTTGCCCTGTATATAATGATGCCTTAGAGATCAGCCATAGAAACACAGGTGTTGGTCAGGGACTAGATCACCATGCAACAACTCTTATAGAGAAGGATAAACCAGCCCTGTTATCCCAAAAGTCACTGCTACAATTTGAAAGCCCAACTATAACCAAATATGCTGAAGGCTTAAGTTTGAGCTAATTCCCAGCCAGTCACTATGGGTTGAAATACAGATGATAGCTTGTGGGAAGGAATCCCTCATGCTGCCAGTTGAATACTACTACAGTAGCCAGGCAAGAGAAAAACTGCTGTTAGGCTGTCTTTAGTGTAACTGGTAGCTCCCACCCTCCAAATACAGGCAGAGTACTTACTTGCATAAGATCTTTTACTCCATAGAAATTTTCATGCGTCCACTGTTCGATGCAGCCTACATCCTACTTTCCTGGCAAGCCTGCTGGCAATTTTACAGTCGCTCTTAGCCTTTCTATGCAGCAGCTTCTGAAACAATGGGAGTGCTGCCTGCCCAGGGCTTGCGGGGTGGGGGGTGGGGGAGAGAGAGAGAGAGAAAGTGTTCCAGGGATCTCCACCCCTGCTGTGTCAGGCATTACAGGCTGCCTTTTCACCCTCCCCCCTTCTCTGCACTTTCTGCAAATGTCTTCTTTCAACTCCCTTTTCTGGTATATTTGGACATCACTTAAGTCTTCAGTAAAGTAATTGCTCTACTACCTCCCATGCCCCAAATATGCTTTCTTACACTAAAGCTGAGTTTCTGAGCAGATTTACTGTCAAGGAAGTATATTTAAATTGCTGGTAAATCTTTTCAAGTTAATGTCTTTGGGATCATAAGGCTGCTGTTAGAAATGATGACTCTGGTAAGCAGGGGTGGGGGGTGGAGTGGGGATAGCTGAGGCATTATCCCCCTCCCAAACAGACCCCTGCTGCCAATTGCAAGACTAGCTTCCAAATCATGTTATATTTTCTTATATCTGAGTTACTGGCATAACTGATGCAGCTCTGTTCTTACATTTTTCCATCATAATGGGTTGGTCTTTGAACTCTCTTTAGTATGCAGGAACCATTATATATCTGATGGCATTTTACAGTCAGTAAATAATGCAAAGTATGGATTGAAATAAATGAACCCTTAAAATCCACAACTGCCTGTTTTATTTTTAATTTTGATTTCTACCCCACCCTACCCCAGCCAAGGGCTGGTCTCAATGCAGCCTCAGAATTTGTAAGGATAAGAATTGTATGCTAAGGCCTTCATGTTGTCACTTGATAATAACTTTTTGCCTAATCCCCCAATATAAACATTCTGGTTTCCACTCCCAGGTTCTTCTGGCTCAAAATTCTGCAGAAACTTGCAGTTTTAGAATCCTGAGAGGTCTGTCTCTACTTGTGGCAGGAGGAAGGGTAGAAACAGGCAAGTGTGTATTACACCAGCAGCGTTTTTCATTAGTCAACAACCAGATTGATTTGACCACTGCTGACTGCTGCAGCAAGAAAAACCTGCCTATAAGGAAGGGATCCTCTGAGTTCAATCCGATTCTTGGTCTGCTTTCTCCAAAGTTATACCATATTAGCTGGCTGGACCACAGGATTGAGAATCAACCGCAGCGTGTACCCAACCTGCATTCAGGACACAGCTGCAGGTCACTGATCAAACAAAGGAATTGGTAAAACATAACAGAATATTTAAAAGCTTATAAAATAAAAGAAACAACTTTTTCATAACTCTACCCACCCCAAATATCCCATGCTTGCAAGTATCACCAACCTTGTAACTTCTTGCATTTTGCCACGAAACTGAATATTCTAATGCTGTCACAGAAACTTCTCCAACTTTCCTTCCTGTGTTTGCAATCAGACCACACCCTGTGCCTCACCTGTACTACAAAGGACGATGGAAGTTGTAGTCTTTTTTCTGAAGTAAACTCCTAGCACTATTTGATATTCTTTTAAAAGGACAAATGATACAGCTTCCGTAGGGAACAAACAATGCTGTTTGTTCAAATGGGCTCCCCCAAAGATCGACTCAAGAAGGACTATTTTGATAAGCAACTAAACTTCATGAAATAGTTCTGGCTAATGAAATTTTATGTCACAATAACAGCATAATCCTAGATTACTCCAGTCTTTGACTTGTGAAAAAAGAACTTGCCAGTTGATACTCCTAATAGCTCTTCCATTCAGGAATCAGCCAAACTTTAGTTAGAGATCGATCCTAAAGGAAGGCCCTGTGTGGATCTCAAGTCTCAGGTCAGCCAGTGCAGGCAGAATCTTCTTGCACAGGGTTTAGTTTTTAATTGGAAATTCTCCTCAATTTTCCCTACTCAACTTAAAATTCTATCTGCACCCTTCAAATCTATAACAGTTTTAATGACAGTTTACCTATAATTGCTTTCCTCAAGGTATCCTGGAAACTGTTGCTTAATGACTGCCCTGAGCCTTATCTTTCAGACATCTCTGTTCTCACTCACAGAATGTCAGTCCCCAGAGTCGTCTGGGGAAAAGAAACGTCTGTACAACAAGTTAAGACTGTAGTATAGACATTCAATACATATTCCCTTATTGTATGCAGTGCTGACTTCCATGGCCCTTTCTAAATCCAAATGAAATGGTAATTCCCATGGAAACTTTGAAAATGGGAGGAATATATAGTTGAATCTCAGTACTGAAAAGTAGACAATTTAAATGTCACTTTGGCTAGGTATATTATAAGAACCAGCCAACACATTTGTATCTCAGAATGCAGCAAGGTATACAAAAGCATCAACACCCTGAAGTTTTCATAAGTCTAAGTGGAGCTGCTACCTCTGCTGAATTGCACACATTCAATATTTTGCATTTCTGCATTTCACCAGCAGTAAAGATACTGGAGCCTGATCTTGTCAGATATCACAAGTTAAGCAGGCTGACCCTGACAAGTGTTTGGATGGGAAACCTCCAAGGAATGCTAGGCTCGTTTCACAGAGGCAGGTAATGCAAAGCACTTGTTAACATCTCTTGCCTTCAAAACCCCACTAGGGCTCGCCATACTTCAAATGTCACTTGACTCCCCCCCCCCCCAAGAAAAAAAGGTCACTATTTCTTCCCAGCATGCACAGTTGCACTTGGAACAGGTAACCTAGATAAAGGATACCAGTGCAAAACATGCTGCCCACAGTGAATACTTTTCAGAGAGATGTTTTTATCCCCCTGCCCCAATATATACTAGTAATATGTAAAAATACTTTTGTTGCATGACCCCACCCAGATATTGTGACCCACTGCAGTACAGGAAGTTGCCTGTTCCTGTCACATGGCCATGCTTCTATATCATCCCTTCTAACAAGGAAGAAAAGAGTCGTAACTGAGGCAACTGCTTATATTTCTTGCCTATTTCTGGAGGGAGTGTCTTTGCCAGAGCACAATTTAGGGGTGACTGGATGGGGTTTGGTGGTACAGTGAACAAGATGGCATTTCCTTGTTTCACAAGACTTCAAGAAGAAACAACATTTGTGAGTACTACTTTCCAGACAGATTGGGATGAAACTATTTGTTTATACTAGGGATTTCCAACATGGTGCCAATGGGTGCCATGGAGATCACCAACACCTTTTCTGGCACCTGCCAAGTGTTTCTAGGAGTGGGGAGGGCCAGGTAGGGCTTTTGGCCGGCAAGGATTCTGATTGATTATTAGAGATTTGATTGGCTGTGCAGATTAATGTTGCTTTAGCAGCTGTTGTCACTACAGCACACAAATCTGCACTGTGTTACTGAAGTTAAGCTGTGGGCCATGGCAAACATTTTGTGGCTGGCTCCACCTTGTAGCAGCCGTTTTATTGCTGTATCCACCATGCTTTTCACAGTCATGTGTGATTTCCCTCTGCTCGAGCGATAGCATCATTCCATGACACTTCGCCTCAATGTTCAGCTTTAAAGTGTACGCCCCCCTCCGTGAGATCTGTCAATCTTACTTTACTGTGATGATGTCCAATTCCCAAAAAAATGTGAAGGACAATCTAGGATTAGGCTATAGTGTAGCTATAGTCTTTGAAGGGCAGCCATGGAGCACAAGCAGGGTGGTAAAGGATGATTGAAACATCTAATTTCAGGGTCTTTTCTTTAAGGCCTCATAGCCTGATTTTTGTTGTTGTTGTTGTTGTTGTAGGAACTGAAAGTTATGGAAGACTTCCAGAACCTACGACATGGACTTCCGCAGCATGATGTTCTAACCACCAGCCCAGACTTGAAGACAGAACCCTCCCTGGAAGGGTTAGGTGACCAACAGCTGTTGCTCAGAGCCATGCCTTATTCCATGCAAGAGAAGCGTTTCCTCAGGTTGGGAGTGAGATCATGAGGGAAATCATAATTAGCATTGTGCTGTCTAACTGCAAAGAACGTCTGACACAGTCCATAATATTGGATTAAAACCACAGCCCGTGACACAGCCACAGGCCAGAAAAATGTTTTTCTCAGGAAAAGTACTCTAATGGGTAGAACAGCCCCACGGAGTGGAGATATTTGCTATAGAAAGATGGTTACGATCCACAAAGAAGTGGGTGAATTCTGTATTTATAGTTTGAGGTTATGAATCTGTTTTTAATTACATCACCCTCTTATCTCGTAACAGGAAGCTAAGAAGCTATCCCTCAGCAAAACATTTGCTGACTTAGAGTGATAGTAGTTGAGCAGAGAGAGACTGTGTCCCTCTTTGGGAGCAGGGGGAAGCAGCCTAATTAGGAACATGGACGTGTGATTCCCTTCTAACTCAGGCCCCTTCTGCACATGCAGAATAATGCACTTTCAATGCATTTTGCAGCTGGATTTTAACTGAGTGAAATAGCAAAATCCACTTGCAAACAATTGTGAAAGTGGATCGAAACAACGTTATTCTGCATGCGCAGAAGGGGCCTAAATCTCACAGTGCCTCACGGTGCCTCACAGATTCGCAAGGCAGAAAGGAACCTTGAACCCATTTTCTTTGAGCAGGCGGCTGAATGCACCCACAGAAAGAGAGGTGTCTGCTTGGGTGACCTGGTGCCGAAGACGATACAGGGTCTATAGGCAACTTCAAGAAGGTATCTGGAATCTTGCCAGAATCTGTCAGCTCTGGAAAGCTTCTCTGGATGAGATTGAGGGTAAGAGGAACATTCAGCTTTATAAGTAGATCTGCTGAAAGAAGGTCACTGGCCTACTTACTGGTATCTGTGTCAAACTTTAAAACTGGGGCTGGGACTAATGAGAATGTGTCTGTGGCATCAGATCAGTTGGAACACTTGGAGGAAAAAAGAAAATCCTCTCCATCATTGAGAAGGGACCTAGTTTCATAAATGCTGCCACTCAAGAGAGCCCTCCATCGGCCTGTCTAATTACTTTTATAACCCCTGAGCAGGCTGGTATGAGGCAAGGGGGACCTCTAGAGGCTGGCTGGCTGCAAAGGTGTTAAGAACACAGAAGGAAAATTTAAATCTGCTTCTGAAATACCTTTGAGTCATGGGCTTATGTGATTAGTTGTAGATCAGGAAGATGAGGCAGTCAGTCCATGAGTAAGGCTATTGCATGCTTTTGTATGTTGACTAAGCCCTGTCCTGGATGGCCCAAACTAGCCTAATCTCATCAGACCTCAGAAGCTGAAAATGGTTGGCCCTAGTTGGTACTTGGATGGGAGACCGAAGGAATACCAGGGTTGCTATGCAAACAAAGGCAATGGCAAACTATCTCTGCTGGGTTGCCATAAGTCAGTTGCAACTTGATGGCACTTTACACACTCATATTAATTAAATTGAACTGTGTGGATATTTCAGCTTGACCAGTGACTGGCAAAAACTCTAATGAGGCCTGACTGAAACCAACAAGGGGGCAATAATATGGGTCAGGGGTCTGCAACCTGCGGCTCTCCAGTTGTTCATGGACTACAATTCCCATCAGCCCCTGCCAGCATGGCTAATTGGTGATATAGGCGATTGTGAATTTGGGCACATTGTCTCTTGTGCGTCATCTCTGCCTCCACTTTTCCTCTCAGGGATTTTTGGCCCAGGCATCCACTCCTATTTCTATTTCCTGAAGTTCCTGCTTTTTATCAATTTCCTGGCTATGCTGCTTATCACAGGATTTGTACAGCTGCCTGTTACCATCTCCCGTGACACAACCAGTTTTCTGAAGGGTCCAGGTGCGGGTGAGTCCTTCAAGTGCATAGGCACTAGGGTTTCTGTCGGCACTCCTACATTGCTGCCTGAGGGCTGGAGGATCAACTGAAATGCCACCCACGTTCTTTCTCCTAGAGCTGGAGTGCATGAACTACAGCAGTGACATCAGTCATAGATCAGTCTGGCAACACATTCAGGACGTCATCACTGGGGAAGTGAGTTTGCAGGAAATATGGTTTGCAGGTCATTTCCTGGGCAGGAAGTTTTCATGGGGAGGCAAGTGTGTGGGGTTGGAGATTCAGGAATGTACCTGAACTGTGAAAAATTGAGTGGTGGAAAAGAGGGAGACCCTTATGTAAAGACAGGTTGTGGTCTCTCTTGGATTCAAGATGAACTGGTAGAAGAATGCCCACTAATTCTTTTCTTAACGTTCTGAGTTTAAATCTTTGAAAATGATTGTGGCTCAGGCCTATCTACAAGTTTCTTCTCATTTCTTCTTAGGGCTATTTGGAGCATTCCAGACTATTTTATGGTGCTTATCATGTAAAACAGGATAACAACCACCACTATAATATACACTTAGCCTACCTGCTTAGCATCTTGGGATACCTCTTTGGTTGCTTCCTCTGGATCTTTTGGCGGTAAGTAGCCCAGATAGAGACCTGGTCTCCAAACTGACAAGGTATGAAAGTATGAGAGGGAGCCTGTACGGGAGAAACGTAAGTAGTAGCAGAACAGAAGGTTTGAGACAGGGAGGGATTTACATATGCAGTGTGTTATGACTCTGGAGTTATTAATTGCTCCCTTGTCTCAAAATGTCACCTTTTCCCCATAACTCAATTGCAAAGAGGCAAGATAATCTATCACTTGACATTAATTCTCAGTGAAGAACTTCACCACTGCATATTGTATTTATACCATGTCATGCTGCCCAATAATTAGAAACATTTATCTAATGGAATAGCAACAGTCAATGTGGTGTGTTGGTTAAAAGTGGCAGACTTTAATCTGGAAAACCGGGTTCAATTCTTCACTCCTCCACATAAAGCCAGCTTAGTGACCTTGGTCCAGTCATAGTTCTCTAAGAACTCTCAGCCAACATGGAGGTAGGCAATGACAAACCACCTCCAAATGCCTCTTACCTCAAAAATCTTACATGGTCATGGTCACCATAAGATAGCTGTGACTTAATGGTATTTTACACACACATAATATAATATTGACAAGAGAGGGGCTTGCAATGCAGAAGTCCTGTTCCTCCCCTTCCAGCTCCTACTTCCCCCCACTTATTTCCATTCCACTGGTACCTACTCCACAAGTTCAGGGTCAGGTTTGACTTCCCCTCTTCTCTTGCAATTTCCTTCCCTTTCACAGCTGTTCTCTCCAGCTGTGCTTTTCTCATCCTTTTTTGATGACCAGTATTGGCATCCTAAAATGAGTCTATATCAATCTAATATTCCACCCAAACCAGTTTTTTGCAACGTGTGTTGGGGGGTACACTACTTTACTTTTAAACATTTCAGATTTTTTTGGCAAAACTGAGAGTTCCCCAAAGTTTTTGGAATCTGAAATTGTAGCCAGAGGCTGGCTCCATTTTGTAAATGTTTTGATCTACACAGTCCCAATGTGTTATCCTTGGTTATAAGGATAAGTAAAATCTCCTTGTCCTTTCCCCATCTCTTCTGTATTCTATAATAATCTATCATATTTTATCCCTTCCTTTCCCACTGCATCTCAAAGTGGTTTCCTGACTTTCATGGCCTATCAAAAATGTCCATTTTTTCCTGCAATGTCTATCTGAGAAGAATTTGGGCATCACCAGTGCTGATTCACATCCCCTGTGCGGATCTTTGTGCTGTGACAAGCTCCATCTTCTTGTTCTACCAGCTGGGTTCTATATTACATATGACAATTATATCAGTTTGCCAGGAGAAAGTTTGCCAGGAGAAAGGTCGTGGGTGCCTCCACTATCCCAGCTTCAGCCAAGAGGACCTCACTGGTGGGCTCTGCCAGCTCTACTGAGTCATCATTGGCCTCAGTTTGGTCAGAATTGCTAGAAGCAGATCCCTTCTCTGCCCTGGCTGGACTGGTCCACATCATTAAGGAGAAGTCCAGCAACTTTCTCTCTGGCTTCAGACTCTGCCTCCTTTTGAGAGGGTTGCCCTTTTCTTCGTTGGTCCCCTGGGTTACCTGAGCCAGGAGCAAGCTTGCCCTGGAACCCGGTCTATCTTTGCTTTGCTTCTCTTCCTATCCCTCGTCTCAGCCCCAGGTGCTACTTTCCCTGAAACCCTTTCCCAAATCCTCCTTTCACCTGACAGCTTCGCTGACGAGGTTGTAGTCTGGCTCTACTCTGCTTGGGCTTTTGCCCGGCCCTCCGTTCCCTAGCCTGGCTTCTCCTGTGCTGGCTGAGGGACGCTCTCTTTTCTGGTGGCCTGTGAGAAGCCAATCTCAATCCTCAAAAAATGGAGAGGTGAAACCTACTAGTATACCAAACAACACAAAACACTCTCCAGTGGCCAATAGATATCAAATGCTAATACATATAATGTGATATAAAGTGATATAAAGTGCACCTGTGTGATACAAATATACAAACTCATCAACAGACAAGTGTGTTACAATATACATGGAGTATCACCTATGACAATAAATAACAATAAATATGAAAATAAATAACAATAAACAACACTATTAAAAATGCCTCTGTTTTTCAATGGGGAAAGTCACTCCAGTATTGCTACTACAGTCCACTCAGCATGTCTTATTTGCATGAAGTAAATCCCAATGCTTTCAGAAGGCATTATTCAAATAGCCTTCACAAGAGTCCTCCGCTACTTCTTGTAACACTGACACAAGCCGTTTATAGTCATCAATCAGACCTGGTTCAGTTATTCTCCTAGATTTTTGTTTCTTCTTCAGTGGATGGCAAAAAAACCTTGAGTTGTTTAGGACTTAACCATCTGTGAGGACTTAACCATCCATGGGACTTGACCCTGTGTAGTTAGATAGCTTCGTCTGTTGAATTGGCCATTGGAGAGTGTTTTATGTTGTTTGGTCTGAGAGAAGTCTTTCACTGGTCTGTCACCTTCCTGCACCCTCTAACTAGCTTCACCACCTGGTCCTGGGGTATCCTGATGAGCTCTGGTCCTGTGCGCTCAGCCTGGCTCTCTTGGGGTCAGGAGCTCCAGAACTGCTCCTGGTTCTGGACAAAGGCCTTACATATCTGTGACAAACCAATCTACTGTCCCAATATGCAGAATTGTTGCCAGTTTGGTGCAATGGCTGACACTACGAGGTGAATTCAAGACACGCATCAGGATCTTTGCAGAATGGGATTTCTGCATCCAAAATCCTGAGGTGGCTACCCTCAAACAGCGGAGTATTTACAATGTCCTTAAGGTACAGTATAGTTTGCCGGTGGAATATGATAATCTGATCCTATCCCTTTACCCTATAAATTAATGTGTAAATTCATAACACATTTTAAATTATCTATCACTTAAACTGCTGGCTAGACTTAAAAAATAATGTTTTTTGAAGTATGAGCTAGACATGTAAGCATACACATGAAATCTTTTTCCTCTCATAAGCCAGGGTGCCCTTTAAGCTTTTTTGACTTGTGGCCTAAAAAGGGCATCACATTTCTTAGTTATTTGAAGAAGACCTAGAAGAATGGCTCAGACATTAAGCTCCTGGTCTCCTGTGATATTTGCCTGGGTTCGAATCTTCATTCAGCTCTCGTGTCCCCTCGTTGTTACCTTATTTGTAAAGCCAGGTTGTAGCCATTAATAGTGCTTGACTAGATTGAGATCTACAGGAGCAGCCCAGAGAAACAGGATTTAAACCAAATTCCTGCCTTTAGGGTAATATCCCAATGTTAGAGGCACTCATTGTTTCCATCCTTGGATTACTGTACATCCTGTATCCTCAGATGTTAGAGCTTTGCTGGAGAGGCCTTGCATGCTTAAACCTTAGAAACACATTATTCCTTGCACTGATAGAATTGACTTTATTTCTCTTCTGCATGGAACAGATTGATATGGCAGAGCAGACCCGGCGTGCGCAGAAGCGACTGCGGACATGGAAACAACTAACACAGCTCTATCTGCTACGCCTGCTAATTAATGGCGTCATCTTGCTTCTGATTTCTGCTGCTTTCTTTTGCATTCACTTGGCCACAGATGTTTCCCAGGTAGGCCACCTCCTCCTTCCTAATCAGGGTCAGCTCCATAACGGGACCTTTAGTGGCTAAGCCTGAATCTGGATCTGGAGTTCATGTTCTCCAATCTGGATTAATTGCTAGAGCTCAACTGAAAGCTTGAGCTGGCATGATGCTTGGTGCTTGCTGAGCAACAGGCACAAGGACAGAGATCAGTTGCCAGAACTGGATCAGGGACTTTGAGCTCCTAGACTGTATACCAGGAATGGCCATGTAGGGGCTTCTCATTGCCTGCCAATTCCAATGGTTAGAGTTGCGTAGCCTTTTTTTCGTGTTGTACCTGGAAAAACTTGTGCCCTCACGTAGGCCCCTTCCGCACATGCAGAATAATGCACTTTCAATTCACTTTGCAGCTGGATTTTACTGTGCAGAATAGCAAAATCCACTTGGAAACAATTGTGAAAGTGGATTGAAAGTGCATTATTCTGCATGTGTGGAAGGGGTCGTAGTCCTGGGTAGCTCACTTAGTTATATCCCAGTTTCCCACCATGAGATTAGTTCAAGCCTCCAGATCCCTGAGAGCCAAATCCTTAATTGACAGCTTACTTGAATTTCCCTTCATACTTGTTCACTCACAGGGTGTGAGGCAGATAGTGGTGAATTGTGGAAAATCGGGCACTTAGATCTTCATGGTATATATAGGATAGATTACTTTTCACAAATGATTATATCACCGTGTAATGAATGGCCAAGTTAATTCTAAAACTGAAAGCCTCACTGGGACAAAGTTCCTGGATTCTGACAGATATTATCATGATAGAAACATCCACTGCCCATAAATATGCTTCCTTGTGCCAAATGCATCTCTGACTTGTTTGTTCCCAGCAAGATGTTGCCAGCCTCAGTGTAGTAAACCAGTATCTGCCACCTGTGGTCATCTCCATAGTGAATGCTCTCCTGCCCTTTCTGTTCCATGCTCTGGCCCAGTTGGAGGGCTGCTCTCCCAAGACTGAAGTTAACCTTACTCTGGTCAGGTAGGTGCTTCCACTGTGGTGTCGTCTTTGAGGAAAGAAAATGACAACTACAAATGCACTGTTTTATTCTTTCCAGAATGTCGATTTCAGTTTTTCTTAGAACAAACAATAACCCCCTCTCTTGTAAACATCCTTTGTATTCTGCTATGCGTGTGAAGTGTAAAATGTTTTGTTTTTCTGTTGGCTGAAATGTTTATGGGTGAAAGTAGTAGCCTTAATCAATAATGTCTAAGTTTTAAAGTTATTCCCTTGTCAAATAGATGCTCTGGTTTTCACCAGAGCTAATGGCTCATTGGGCCCTGCTGTAAAGATGTTCAAAGGAAAGGGTTAACATAACAAAACCTGTTATCAGGAACAGGGTGTTAGAATTCACACTCAAACCCTCCTGAGTAACTTAGAGACATCTTGTGGCCCTGTGTATTTCCTCCCATAGTATAATAATGCCAATGTTGCTTTGATCAGCACTTGGAAGTATGAGAACCGTATAGTCTGCTGTCAAAACATCTCCCGGATTCTGGAATAAACAAGGTGTCACATGGGGTCAGGCTGACACCTAAATGACCTTGTTGCCCCATTTTAATGTAAAATCTCCACACAGGGGAGGCACTTAGATGCGTCTTTTAGATCATGGATCATATGAAGGGGGCTTCACATGTACTGGTATGTTAAGAGAATGGTGTATTTTACCTCCCCAATGTGATGATGCTGACTTTATGACTCTGTAAACTGCATAAAACCTGGAAACCCATGGTATTCTGGGCTTCTGCCTTCAATGGAATTTGGTGCTGCAGCAACAATAAACCATTCCTTTTATTTCACCCTAACTCTCGCCTCCTGAGTGTTAATTGGGTCAGGGCTCAGGAGAACATAACTGATTAAAAGTTCCCTAGACACATCACCACCTCAGGGGTGACAGATATTTATTGTGGCAAAAAAAAAAGTTAACAGGGAGGAAGAGTTTACAGACTTTGCCTGTGGTGTTTGTTCCAAAGTTTCATGCTGGATTGGGCTGTAAGACACCCAGAAAGCCTATTTGAATCCTCCATGTGTCCCTCTTGGTCCTGTCAACAGGCACACTCAGAAAATTCCAGGCTCAGAACATAATTCCCAGGCATATATGGGGCCAATTTGGATTGGGACCATGGTGTGCAGGCAGTGGGGGTTTAAACTATTTGTGCAATTTTTTTGATCTGAAACAGACATGGGGAGATGCTGTTCGCTGCATTGGGGAAGCTTCTGTGTTTTGCTGTGTTACACATAAGCTTTCCCAGAAGGACAAATAACTCCCTGTGGCCTTTCACTAAGGTCGTTTTTGCATGGTGGCAGAAACAGCTGTCCACTGGCATAATTAATGCTGGTGGATGCACGAAACCATTCGCATGGTTTCGTGCAGGCAGCGCCAAGGCTGCTGCGACTTGCAGAGGCGGCTCTGCACAGAGCTGCCTGCAGGTCATCCTGTTCACCTACCTCTCCTCCTTGCACAGCTCTGGATGGCTGCCAGGAGTCAGAGGGCAGCGTGGGCGAGTCTCTCCAGCTGTCCAGAGCTGCACAGGGAGGAGAGGTAGGTGAATAGGAACACCAGAGGGGCCAAATGTGGCACCCTCATGCTTATATGCTTCGCACTGCACCAGCGGGAAGACGCTGCTTTTGAAAAAACTCGCTCAGGGAGCGAGTTTCAAAAGCAGTGTTTTCGCACAGGTGGGGGGGCAAGCACAGCGCTGCTACATCGGGCAGCTGTGCAAACAGCACCCCAGGGATGGTGTTTTTACCATCCCTAGGGCGCTGTTTTTCGGCTGTGTGTAATGAAAGCTTATGCCTCCAGCACTCTGTCCCCATAAATGCCAGGGAATTAAATGCTGAACACAGAACTCCGGTTGAAAGGACCATAGCCAGTACATGGGGGACATGAGGAGTTTGTAACCTGTGATCAGGCACTCTTTTATTATGTAGTAATTGATTGTGGTTTGCATATAAACTACTTAGAAAGCTGGTTGTGGATGTATCATCTTGCATAGTGGTAAAGAGATGCAGCTGCAGATCTTGTGTGCGAATATGTGGCAAAAGTCATCAGTATTAGCTCACAGTCAGTTTCTCAGACCCTAGAGTATGTGGTTTAAGTGGCTAGGCAGAACTGTACACCCTGTGTGTAAAGTGTAGTCTCTTTTGTCTTATAGATGTGTGATCCTGAAGCTGTCCAGCCTGGGAATGTTCCTGCTCTTTCTGAGCCAGAGGGTCCTGTGCACAGGGAGAAGAAATGCTCCCCAGTGCCAACCATGCGGTTACAACAAACTCTATCAGGTGACTGGAGATACACGGGATAATCAGGGTGCACGTTTCTGGTTCAGAGCAAATTGTGCCAAATAACATGTTCGGATGTGAAACATTCTGGAATTAGGCATCTGTCCATATGGAAGAGAATTAGTTGTCCTTGATGTGGAACGGATACACTGGTACTTTGCATATCTAGCCAGTGAAAATTACTTTATATTTTTAACAGCATCTCTTTCACTAGTCTCTTTTGGCATTCCTTTCCCTGGCATCCTTCCTTGGACATTAGTGTGTCTGGTTTTCATTTGTGTTGATTCCAACTCACCCTGGACTTTTTGCTTAGCTACAGTTCTGATTGTCATCCTGCAATAAGGAAATCCTGGTTGATTATGAGCCACTAGTAGTAAAGCCTACTGTACGAACAGACACAATGGGCTCTAAAAACCTGTTGGTGGGTTAATGGTGCCCACTGGGGAGGCTAAATCCTTCTGCCTTTCCCCTCCTCTTGGCCCCACAATTTTCCACAGAGAATGAAAACCTAGGCTAATTATTCAATTTTTAAAAGCTTACTTACAGATTCCCACTGTTCCCCCCCCCCCCTGCACAGACCAGCTCCCCTAGTTTGCAAGCATGCTCTCCTTTCTCACATTTTACACACACATAGTAGTAGTAGTATTTACTGCATTAGCCATAGGCTCCACACACACATACACAGACATATTCGGTTCTCCTAACTTTGCAAATGGGCTCTCCTTTCTCAGATTTCCCCATGCAAATAAACAGACAAGTTTCCCCAACTTTGCTGTCTTTTCTCAGCTTCTCCCTACCCGCCCCCCACACCCCTCGAGAGGCTCTCCTAACTTTCCAAACAGGCTCATCCAGCTCAGCCCCAACTTGACAGAGTTTGTTCCATGTTTCCAGGCAGGAGGTTCTTCACAATTCATCACAAGGATCTAGTCCTGAAAGGGAGAAGCACATTATGGAGGGTGGAGGGAAATATGGCTTCCTACTGTACTTTCCCCCCTTTTCAAAGCTCTTCACCACCAGGGAGAGGCACACAGTGGAGGGAGGAAGAGAGAATGGCTTCCTGCAGCAAGGGCTGCTGGGAAGTGTAGTTCTTGCCCCTTTGGGGCAGCTAGAATGTGGGACTTCCTGGTTAGCTGAGGACTATACTTCCCAGCAGCCCTTTTCTGATTCGTTGTTGGGAACATGCTGCTCAATTATATAGTGAGATTAAATCTTTTTGATTTTAATTCATTACAAATGACCACCTTGAATAATATACAAATTGAGTGGTGATTTTCTCCATGGAATTAGAATAAAGGGCAAACATATGCTCTGTTTGTACCATCAACCCCTATAAAATGATATTGCACACATTCACTGTGACTTTAGCTTTTAAAAACACCAATAACTCCATGTGACAGTCTATGTATATTACACTGACATAGGATAACATTCCTAGAAATAGCATTCCTTGTGTGAGTCACTCTGGTGATATTGTTGTGCCTGCAGTGCTGGGAAACTCACATTGGACAGGAGATGTATAAGATGACTGTCTTCAGCTTCTTGACCACCTTGGCATTTGCTTTCCTTATCAGTCTGCCACGGAGGTAAGCCAAGAGATCACCACTGGTGTTCATCTACCTTAGGGTTTCCTTGACAGTGGTCCAGGGGCAGAGCGAGGGGGAACTGCGCTCGGGGCATGCCTGCGCCTGTGTCCCTGTCACGCCCCCCACTCTGGAACAACACCACCGCCACACCCCTGCACCGGCGTGCCCCCGGTGCATCACACCCTACCCCGTCCCCTTGGTGCTACGCCACTGTAGTGGTCCTTTCAAGGGCCAAGCAAGTTGTTTTCCTTATCAGTGGGTAGGGCACTTCTTTCCTTTTGGAGGTGTTATGTAGTTGATCTTCTCTGTCACTAGCTTAGTTCCCAGTAATACTGGGTGGTATGGAATAATAGCATTGGGTCAGTGGTCATCTTGTTGTTGCTGACTGGAGAACATTTGTAAAGCAAGATGTATTGCCCATGAGCAAGGGGCAGAATACATTACTTTGCTGTAGTTCACTTCCAAGGATCCAGCTTAGGTAGGAAGCTGTGTGCAGTCTTGCTGCAACTCTCTCTCTTTTACTCCCAGGCTGTTAGCTAAACATTCATCCTGTGCCCTGGCTCGCTGGCTTGGCAAAGAGGAATTCCTGGTGCCTCACAATGTGCTGGATATTGTAGCAGTTCAAACAGTCATATGGACTGGGATCTTCTTTTGTCCTCTCCTGCCTTTGGTCGGATGTGTGGTCATCTTCCTTACATTCTATATAAAAAAGGTAAAGACTCTCTTGCATGTTTAAACAACACATACTACAAAAGGATACCAGTGGGTTTTGAGCACAACTCAGGGGATTAAGAGGTGGTATCTCAACACTTGCTAGTGATGGAGGACTTTGGCACTATATATATAGAAGTGGGGGAAATGCATTCTGTGTATGGCTGTCAAAATATATCTCATGGAAACTGAAACTGCTGGCTGAATCCCAGAATTGTGGAGAAGTAGGGTGAAGAAAGTACTACTCTCCCTCTCTTTCCTCCTTCCTCTTCCCTAATTCCTAAATGCTAAGTGGGAACATAGGACCCTCATCCCACTATACTTCATGATTTTCATCTCTCCTAGTGACAAGAGATTACTTATGCTCCAAGACCCCTGTGTAAAACTGCTTTCTCACACAATCTCTTTCTCTCACGCCAGTACACTTTGTTCCAGAACTGTCGGCCTTCAACTCAGCTGTTTCGAGCAACCCATTCTAAATTCTTCTTTCAAATTATGTTACTACTAGGCTTGTTTCTGGCCTGTGCATCTCTGGGCTATGCCATCAGCAGGTAAGTGAAGGGGAAATTGAGGAGTAGACAATCTAGGCATAAACATTTGGTGAAACCTTTCCTTGACAGTCACTCTTTTCTCTTTCAGTGTCCGCCCATCTCAGGCCTGTGGGCTGTTTGTCAACTATTCAACTTCTTGGCAGGCCGTGCCTAAAGCAACGTCCCACCTACCTACCTGGGCACTGCTTATTTGGAATTATGCCACATCGAATATCTTCTGTCTATTACTCTTGATGCTGCTCAGGTGAGTCCCATTTGAGACGTAAGTAAAAATACATGGAGGTAGTGATGAAGGGAACACCTACATTGGGAATGAGGAATAATTGTTTAATCTTGTTTCAGATCTCATCAGATCATGGTTCTGATGCACTTGTACCTCTGACCAACTCACTAGTTTTGAACACTGAACAACCAAACATGTGGTCTACTTAAAGTCTATTAACCAAAGCAGGTTTACCTGTTGCTCATTGGCCTGGCAACTGTCGATAGGAAAGATGACACACTGAAGTGGTTAACCTTGGCCCGATATACATGGAATGTTTATTTCGAGGCTCTTCACTGCACAGTGGGCTTGTGGTTGTAGTTTTCCTATTTACACATAAGGAGGCAGACTACAGCCTGCAGCACAGTTTGTCTGCAGAACTCTGTTGGGCCTCTGCTTCTTCCGGTTCCCTCAGTTCTACCCATCAGCTTCACCTTAAAGGCACAGATCTCACCACACCTGGTAGTCTCAAGACTAGAGCTGAAATTCCCTGCCCCTCCTATTCCCCCTCTGCAGAAGCAGAGCAGGGGAGGTGGTATGCAGCCAAAAAGAGACCATTGTTCTGTTCCTTACAAAAGTCAACTCGTTGTTATTATTATGTTTTATGCCTGTTAAAGGTTAATAAAGATAAAGAATGTTATTATTATGTCAATATATTGATATATCAATATGAGCATTTAGAGAAGCAGGAAGGAGCCAGCAACATAGAACAGGGGCAGTGGCGTAGCATCCACAGGGTGGGAGGGCATGATGCCCCAGGCGGAGCCGTGGTGTAGGCATGGCCAGGCCGTGGCAGGGTGTTCCAGGGCGGGGTCACTGCAGCAGGGGCACAGGGCACACGCACACCCCGGGGATAGTTTCCCCTCGCTTCGCCTCTGAACAGGGGTGAGGGGAAAGACGTGGACGGCAGTGCAAGGGAGTGGGAAGGATGGCTGTGAGTGGAGGGAAGATGTCTGGGGCAAAGCTGTGTTCACTGTCAAGTCTCCCTGCTCTAGCAGCGAAGCAAATGAAAAGCCATGCTAGAAGTGGTGTTGCTTGCTGTGGAGAGATGGAAAGTGAAAGTGGGGCTCCAGGAAATAGGTCTGTACAAGAAAGCATGCCGTGACAGACATTCATCCCCACTGTGCCGCAGACATCTTGTGCATAATCAGCCATTAGTTGCCATGTCCAGTCCTATTGCTCTCTTGGACTTAATTCAGACCATTTACTTTGATCTATAATGACCACTGGAACCAGAAACCTTTCCCTCTCCAAGAACCATGTTCTGCCTTCAAGCTCTTTTCAAATCAGGCAAGAGAAAATAACTGATTTTCTTTGTATTTTATGCACCAATGGAATCAATGCTACGGTGCTACCAAAAGGACAGGACTCGTTTTTTAATTACAGAAAGACTCTTATCTATAGGTGTAACAATCAAGACCCAATTTTGTGCCAAAACCTTTCTGATAGTATCTCACCAGCATGGGTGATATTCATTCCCCTATCCTGTGCCTAAACCATGAAATTAAATCCCCCTTTTAAGGTAGTTGTAGTCAGGTGTGGGTCAGACCCTCACAAACAGTGAAACCACTCCTGTAAAAGCTTTAGACTTTATTTCAGTATATAATTAAAGATTCAGGTACAAGTACTTTTTGATTAAGTTGGTAGAATAAAATAACAAAATCTAACTCCGAATACTTTTAAGTACAGTCTCAAGCAATTCCATGGCTTCAGCACATGTAAGCATGTGAGCGAGTGAGAGCTGCCTGTTTTATAGAAATATCCCCCCCCCCCTCATGCACACACACACACACTTCCATTTTTTCAGGCGACTTTTTCATATTTGGCCAGGATGTTAACAATTAGGCCAGCTCTTTTGTTGTTCAAATCGATCTCAGAAGCTTTGATGTAAAGCCCTCTTTCACCCAACAGGATGTTTGATAATTTGACCAAATCTTAAATGTAATCCTTGATCTGTGGAATTGGTTCACATAAGGATGTCTGTCTCTCGACATCTTGAAAAACTAATTTACAGATGCTCTAGAAAATGTCAGTCTTGGCAAGAGCTCATCAATATTATTGATGGTAATTCTATTATTGTAGTGAATGGTCTAAAACCTGATGCTCTAGGTATCATCTTGTTGAATCACTTGTATAGTCAATCCCCAACACTTTTAAAAAGCATATTATGGGTACAACAAACCTGCACAACATCTACCAGTTCACACGCAGAAAACATCTACAACATCTGCCTACATCAACATCCTCACCAGTTCACCTGATTATCAGTTTGATGCTTTGATAACATCAGCAGGACAAAAAGAGTTCACAGCTATAACTGTTGTTAAGCAGTCTTTATTTTTAAAAACTTAACTGTGAATATGTATTGTCGAAGGCTTTTACGGCTGGAATCACTGGAGTGCTGTGTAGTTTCCGGGCTGTATGGCCGTGTTTTAGCAGCATTCTCTCCTGACATTTCGCCTGCATCTGTGGCTGGCATCTTCAGAGGATCTGATGTAGGAAAGGAAAGCAAGTGGAGTATATATACTGTGAGGTCAATAGGTGAGGCCATCTGAATAGAAGTAGCTTGGCATGTGAGTAACAATGAAGTCTGTAGCATGTAAGTCACAATGAAGATAGCAAGGTCAATAGAATAGAATAGAAGTAACCTGGCCTTTGTTCCCTTTGATTGCTATTATCTATAGTTGTCCTGTGTTTGTGTGGAGCTGATTAGTCACTGTCTTGATGCTAGTGTTTTTCAACACTGGCCGCCAAATTCTGTTCATTTTCATGGTTTCTTCCTTCCTTTTGAAATTGTCCATGTGCTTGTAGATTTCAATGGCTTCTCTGTGCAGTCTGACATCGTGGTTGTCAGAGTGGTCCAGAATTTCTGTGTTTTCAAATAATATTCTGTGTCCAGGTTGGTTTATCATGTGTTCTGCTATTGCTGATTTTTCTGGCTGAAATAGTCTACAGTGCCGTTCATGTTCTTTGATTCTTGTCAGAGCACTGCGTTTGGTGGTTCCTATGTAGACTTGTCCACAGCTACATGATATGTGGTAGACTCCTGCAGTAGATAGAGGATCCCTCTTATCCTTTGCTGAACGTAGCATTTGTTGAATTTTCTTAGTGGGTCTGTAGATTGTTTGTAGATTATGTTTCTTCATCAGTTTTCCTATGCGGTCAGTGGTTCCCTTAATGTATGGTAAGAACACTTTCCCTCTAGATGGCTCTTTATCTTTGTTCATGTGGCTTGTTCTTGGTCTTGCAGCTCTTTTGATGTCTGTAGTAGAGTAACCATTAGCCTGTAGAGCCCAATTTAGGTGATTCAATTCATCTTGAAGGAGGTGAGGTTCACAAAGTCTGTTTGCGCGATCTACCAAAGTGTTTATGGTGCTCCTTTTTTGTCCTGGATGATGATTGGAGTTTTTGTGCAGATATCTATGAGTGTGCGTAGGTTTTCTGTATACTGTGTGGCCCAATTGTTGGTTTGGTTTGCGGATGACTAAGACATCTAGAAATGGCAGTATTCCTTCATTTTCTTTTTCCATAGTAAATTGGATGTTTGGGTGGATCTTGTTGATATGGTCCAGGAACTTGTTGAGTTCTTCTTCTCCATGGCTCCAAATGATGAATGTGTCATCCACATAATGGAACCATATGGTGGGCTTTTTTGGTGCTGTTCCAGGGCTTGTTCCTCAAAGTGTTCCATATAAAAATTTGCTATTACAGGGCTAAGAGGGCTACCCATGGCTACTCCATCTTTCTGTTCATAGAATTCATTATCCCACTGGAAGTAGCTAGTAGTGAGGCAATAGTGAAACAGGGCTGTGATGTCTTTTGGGAATTTCTGGTTAATGAGTGCCATGGTGTCTGCTATGGAGACCTTGGTGAATAGGGAAACCACATCAAAGCTGATCAGTTTGTCATTGGGGTTGAGTTTAAGATTGCTGATTTTTTTCAATGAAGTGAGCAGAGTCCTTAATGTAATGTGTAGTCAGTCCAATATGGGTTTGTAGTTGTGCAGCCAGGAATTTCGCCAAATCATATGTAGGGGATCCGATTTGACGAATAGCAATCAAAGTTAACTGTGAATATATCTATAACTGAGTTCTTGCAGCCACATTCTTAAAATCTAAAATGGCATTACTTCTTTGGTGAGTTGGTTGAGTGGGACCCAAGAGAAAGAATTGTTGCCATTAGTATGATGGTATCTTCCTTTCCCACAGCCTCATCCTCACCATCTACGTTTCTCAGGCACGAGCAAATAGACAAGAGATTGAAAGGCTCAAGAGGCAACGAGTACAGGTGAGTGGTCCTTCAGGTATTTCAGAGGAACGTTAGCTGATCTATAATAAAAATATCCATCACTGCATCTTTAATAACCTGTGACTGGATGATGTTCTGAATTCAGTCTGTGTAACACAATTCATCTCTTCTTTGCATTCATCTAGTGTGTCCAGGAAAAATGGTGCCTGATAAAAAAACTGACTTTGCACCTAGTAGATCTTCCATGAGTTTGGTGAGAAAAGTCGTCGAGAGGAAATAAACATCTTATGAAAGGACTATACTGATATGTCAATAGCAGGAAAATTTTCCTCGCTTCTGAAGAGGGACGAGAGCTCAGAATGACCAAAATCTGCTTAGACTGGTCACAGAAGAAGCCAAGGAATCCCCTTTCTCTGGTTGGTTTTTATACTGAGCAAGGTCTCATTGTAATGGGGACAAACTGGCTCCTACATTCACTCTCTCATACCCTTGATCTGTATCTACTTTCTCACTGTTTGTACAGGCTGCCTTACATATTGAATTATGTACCTAATATTGATCTTTCCCTCACAGTCTCACACTGGAACAAGCAGGAAGCTTGCTACTGTGTACTAGAAATGTTGCTGTTTTGGGAAAAACAGGCATGTCAATAAAGATATGCATGCTCATGAAACTGACATAAGAAAAAGGGTTTTCTATATTTAAAACTTATTCAGTAGATCATGCCATCAGTCCTCATTAAAGTAGTCTGTTCACTATCCGGATTATGAATGTCTTGGACATGCAAAAGAAATCGAGTGGAATGTAATTCTGTCCCAGATATCATTATTATGGTTGTACAAATCTGTACTTAAGATATGTGTACATGATATGCATGAGGGTGAGTCTATTTGTGAGAGGTGCTGATATGGGTGCATAGGGAAAGGAATGCATGCATGAGTATATTTGGGGAGCTCCCAGAGGCGTATCTAGGGAAAATGTAGTCCAGTGCAAAATCTGAGTTTTCTGCCCCCCTGTATGGGCGGCCACCTCCTTCCCCCACCATGACCAAACAACAGTTTTTTGCACCAGGTAATCTCAAAGTCAACATCATATTATAGAACATGCATTAACTCCGGGAAAAGGAGGAGGGGTGTGTGGGGGGGATTTCCAACCCCGCATATGTCTAAATGGCTGCAGCCCAGGGATATTTCACCCCATATGTCCCCCTGAGTGGTACGCCCAGGGGAGCTCCTAACCTTGTTTTCCATAATAGGCCAATTTATATTTTACATAGGCAATGGCAAAGCTGTTACTTTGTCCCATTGATCAGCAAGTAACTTTTCTTGGACTACTCCCTACTCTCCCTGAAATGTCTGTGTAACATCCAGCGTGCTGCAGAACCACAGACAAAAGGAATTACTAATTCCAGGAAGATAAAGCACTCTGACATAATGGTTCACCTTTGTCCTTAGGCAATCAGTGTTTGGAAATCAAGCACAGTAGTTTGATTGGGTCACATGTTTGAGTTGCTATGGGAATGATAAGGAACTGTAAAACTGAATACAAAGAAAAGAACACCATAAACCCATGCAAACCTATTCTTCCCATTCCATCTTACCAGTGCATGTATCTTACCAGAGTGCTTAGAATTATGCCCACTGAAATCTAACACAGCAGTTGTTCTCATAAACTTTCTGGGGCAATGCCCCTCCCTCCTTTGGTGCCATAAAACTTTTTTGTTTCCTTCTAGGACCCATGCAAACTTGTAAAATTCTGAATGTCACCACACCACTCCTGGTTCATTCAATCTCAGAGATATTGGCTGCATTTAGTGCTACAGCATGAACATTCAGTCTATGTCAGTGGTGGCGAACCTTTGGCACTCCAGATGTTATGGACTACAATTCCCATCAGCCCCTGCCAGCATGGCCAATTGGCCATGCTGGAAGGGGCTGATGCGAATTGTAGTCCATAACATCTGGAGTGCCAAAGGTTTGCCACCATGGGTCTATGTTATGTGTGATTGAATGCAAATCTTACATAGATAGAAGACCACTTAGGTAAAAGGCAAAGGTGTGAGCACTGTGTGAGCACTAGGTCATTACTAACCCATGGGGTGACATCACATCACAACATTTACTGCACAACTTTGTTTACAGGGTTGTCTGCCATTGCCTTCCTCAGTCATCCCCAGCAAGCTGGTGATTCATTTTATTGACCTTGGAAGGATGGAAGGCTGAGTCAACCTTGAGCTAGCTACCTGAAACCAACTTTTGTCAGGATCGAGCTCAAGTCGAGCAGAGCAACTTACCTCTCTGTACCGCGGGGCTTGCTCAGAAGAAGACTTACAGCCCCATTCAGGTGGCAGGCTGCGGTGTGATGCAGCGCTGCCCCACTGCTTCCTGGCTTGTCAGGAGAATCACAACTCAAAAAAGCCTCCCCACCTCTAAGAAGCTTCTATGGGCCACAACAGACTTATGCCAAATTTTGATGGCTTAAGTCTGAAGTGCGGCCTGCCACATTAACACTGGCAAAGGCCAAGAGGGAGCTGACTAACACTGGCTCCTCCCTTGACTATGGCTCCAGTCCACACCCCCACTATGCCAGCAGCTGGCAGGCGTCCAGTAGAGTATCCCAGGGGGCCCCTGCGGTGGTCTCATGCCAATACAATTCTCCCTTCTGCCCTGTGGAGGGCAGATCCACCAGTGCAATTGCGCACCCCTCCCATGAGCAAACACCCCCCCCCCACTTTGGATGGGGCTCTTAGCCACTCATAATCCAGACTCCATTTCTGCACAGACTTATCAGATGACAGCACCTGGGATGATTATCTGTGAATCTTCTGAACAACCAGGAGCCCTCTGGCTAGAAAATACCATCTGTTCCTCCCCATGGTCATGGATGCTCAAATAGGGAAATCCAAATTGCTGCCCCATTGTGGCTCTTACAGTCTCTGGCTGTCTGTAAAGAGTGACTGCGTAGTAGATCTCCAAGCTTGCTGCTGACAGTAAAAAAACACTATATTCCAGCTACATTTATACTGCCACTGTGATTGTGAAGCTGATGTCTTTGATTTTGCTTAGTAAGTCAGGCTGATTATGTCTGTCTCAGTGACTTTCTCCCCTCACTTGTCCCCCCCCGCCCCCGCCCCCAATCCTATCTGTGTACACAGTTTTGTTCCTATCTGGCTCAAAAAAAGCCTTTTTGTTTTGAAAAATTTTAAATAAAAATTATTTAGCAAAAAAAAGAAGTTAACATTTGCAACAGTTAACATTTGCAACGATTTTTCTATACTGTCAAGAAGATTGTTTTCATAGTTTGTTCCTTTGCTGAACCACTTCTGAATTGTCACTTTTGCCTCTGAGTTGTATATCTTTCCATGTAATGACAAACTCCCTGAGCACTCACCCACGAGAAGGATGGCAAAAGGGAGATGAATTCTTGGGGAAGGCTTCCTGATAGCTCCTGGGGCTCAGAAGGAGTCTTGGGGGAGGATGAAGGAATTCCTCCAAGGGAAGGTAGAATTCTTGGTTGGCCACTGTGTGAACAGACTGCTGAACTTGACAGGCCTTGGGGTGATCCAGCATGGCTTTTCTTATATTCTCAAAAACTATTAAACCTGCCAGGTGTGTCAGCTCTCTCTCAGCTGCTTTCGAAGATTGAGTGACAGACTGGGGGCAGAGGGAGAAGCCTGAGGGGAATTTGAGACATAATCCAATGGTGAAAACAATGTGAGGATTAGTAACTTTTATCAGCACCAGAACTGTGGCATATATTCCACATTACGCTTAGCAGGAACAATTCTGTGCCAGAGAAGGAGAGTGGTGAGAACCTCAGAGGCATGCTAAGAGGCTACGCTTGAAAGAGAGACCCAAGATGTTCTCCTGATGTTCTTTAAGAAATAAGATACAGGGGAAGTGAGATGTTGTGCAGAAGATTAAATCACTTTTGTCCCCTTTATGAGTGATTTATAATGTACCAACAGAAATGGGGGAAACCTGGTATAAGACAGAAACTGTAGGAAAAAAGACTGCACTAATGAGCTTTGGTGACAATGCAATTGATTACAATGTCACCACAGCTTATTAGCATGATTCCCCCCCGCCCTAATCTCATCAGATCTCAGAAACTAAGCAGAGTCAGCCCTGATTAGTAATCAGAGGGGAGACCACCAAGGAATGCCAGGGTTGTTGTGCAAAGGAAGGCAATGGCAAACCACCTCTGCTAGTCTCTATGCTTGAAAACCCTACTGGGATGCCATAAGCTTGACTGTGACCTGATGATGACACACACAGATCAGTGCAAATGCATACAGTTATTCCAGTTTACTATACTCTGTCCCACCAAAAGATAAAAATGTGGTTCTGCGTTGTCAGTGGAAGACAGAGTAGTGTACCTCCATTATAGAAAAAAAGTCCTGATATTAAAATGGCCACAGCGGATAAACCATGTGGTTCTCTGGAATCCCTTTAGCTATCACAGCGGTTTTAACTGCATTCGGCTTGGGGTCACCTAGGGCAGGGGTAGGGAACCTGCGGCTCTCCAGATGTTCAGGAACTACAATTCCCATCAGCCCCTACCAGCATGGCCAATTGGCCATGCTGACAGAGGCTGATGGGAATTGTAGTTCCTGAACATCTGGAGAGCCGCAGGTTCCCTACCCCTGACCTAGGGATTCTTCTCTGTCCATTGGTTTTTTCAAAACTCACACCTTCCAATTTCATTATTTTTTCCTGGTCCTCTAAAATGGCTACCACCTCCTTTCAATACAAAGTAAGTTCAGGAAGTTGCTGCAGATTAATTCAATATTGAGATTCCATCTTTCTGTGAGACAATGGCCCTTTCCGCATGGGCAATAAAGAGCGCCCCAGGGATGCTAAAAACAGCGTCCCTGGAGAGGGGTTTGCATGGCCGCCGCTGCTGCATCACAGCAGCACTGGCCTCGCAACCCCCGAGTGGCGCGAAGATGCTGCTTCCGAACCTCGCTCACTGAGCGAGGTTTTTCGGAAGCAGTGTCTTCCAACTGCTGTCATGCAAACAGCAGCGGCTGGAAGGTGCCATTTACCCCCCTCTCCCGAATGCCTTACCGTCCCCTCTGGCCTTCCAGCACATTGCACAGGCCAGGGGACACGCCCCCCCCCCCACCCTGCGACTCCAGAGCTGTCGCACAGGGGAGGGGGGCATGCCCCTGGCCTGTGCGACGCACTGGAAGGCCGGAGGGAACAGTAAGGTGTTTGGGGGATGGTGTAGCCTCTGGGCAGGCTGCACTGACTTCCCCACCCCACCGGGACCCGCTCTGTGCGAACGGTCCCGGGGGGCGGTGCATCAGCGTCGTTTATGCCGATGCACCCCCACAGCGTGGCCATGCGGAAACAGCCAATGTATAAGTTTGCTGAAATCCATGGGTTTATCAGAGGACTGCATTAGAGGACTGCATTAGAAGAGTCCAAGACGCTTTTATGGTGCATAAGCCCCCTTCTTTGAACTCCATAGATCCTGATGTACCTGCACCACCTCCTTTTATAGGCTCCCTTTCATCCCCAGTGCAAATCAGCCTTTCTTCCCATCCTCTTGCTACTCCTCTGCTCAAAACAACAACTGTCCATAGGTGCTTTTTCAGAGAAAAATTGTGCAGAACTGTTGGTAACATGCAGATTGGCCTGCAAATAAAAGGGCTGGCAAAAACATCTGAATATGGCTGTGGAAAATAGAACTGCTGCCAAACAGAGTAGATAATATTAGGCTAGAGTCAGGACAAGGCAGGTTCATATGCATTCATTGATGATCATTTTGCTCAATTATACTTACTTTGCATCAAGCAGTTTTCAAACGTCTACAGAACCATGAATCCTGCTGAAACTTGACATCCCAAAATGTCTTCAGTCTGGCATCTGCTACCAACTGGGACGGTCTTTCAGTATTTTCCTTGCTTAGAATAAAAAGTGAACTCATTTGCCTAAAATAATCTGTATGCAGAATGTGAGGTTTCTAATGACACTTTTTTGCATTATTACCTGACAGTAGAAACCTTTAAAGCAGGCACAGGTTATAAGTGTTTGTTTCTGATGATCCAACTATCTGTTTTCTCTACAGCTCTTATCTCTAGCCTACAGAAGATATAGACTTATGCCCAATGACAAATGTTGTAGAGCAGAAATTCCCCACAGTTCTGCGCTCATTAGCACTTGAACAGAATTCAGATATCTTGGCAGGAAAACAAATTATCTTCTCCTAATCCCTGGACCCCCTCCAACTATCCTTCACTGTAAACACTGCTAAATACAAATATCAGGGGCAGAATGTTCTGGGCATGGACATGCAGGTAAATAGCAGGATCTAAGACCAGTGGAATGGTGGCAACAACAGGGCCATATCCAGACAGGGACTGAGATGGTACTTCTAGAAGAGCATGCGTGGGCATCATTTCAGTCAGTCCTAGTTTTTCATATTCTTTTCTATAGTATATTGCAGCCAACCCAGGTTTCCAATGGAGTGTGCACCTAACAGAGAGCTGCAGCCAATTTTAACACTCTCATCTGGGTACATATAGCAATGTGAATTTCTAAACATGAACTGTCCCAGTCCTGGCTATGAGCATATTAAGTCTGTGAGGAAGCAGATTTGGGGTGGGGTGGGGGGTTGGGCACATGTGCATTATTGCTCCAAAAATCGAGAACAGGTAACATAATATCTTGAATTAGATCCATGTATGTCAGTGGAAAGCCTTTGCACTACAAAGAACAGAATAATTTTAGAGGCAATAATGGTCACAAGAACACATTTGTGTAACAGATAGTGAGCACTTTACAAAGCAGTTAGTGTTCAAATGGAAACACATTCACCAGCAGGCTACCTGCCCAAGCTGCAAGATACCAGCACCCCAAGGCTGCTGTTTAATCCACTGCAATGTAATCTATGGCCCATTACGCCTGGAACACTTATTTCAACACTGATCTCTGCACAGTGGGCTCTCTTCCCATTTCTCTTTTTATACTCAAGGAGGCTGCCCACAGTCTGCAAGGCAGTTTATCTGCTGAACTCTGCTGGGCCTCTGCTTCTCCCATACACAGGGATTTTTCTGCAAAGTGTCCTAGCCAAACTGATCCACAATTTTATCCCCCTCCCCTCTTCCTCATTGTTTCCGTTTCCTCATTTTCTCCCCTCCATTCGGGGAGATTGACTACCACCCTTTTTTTCCTGATTTCTTTGGCCTTGTGTTAGTTTGCTAGACCATCTCGATTTCTTGTCAATTACACTGGGTCTGTTGCTTCAGCAACAGAACTTCAGCATGCATTTATTTAAAAAAAGCTCCCAAAGCTTCTGATCCTTTTGAAATGGTGACGTGAAAAGTGGGAGGAATTGCTGTGATGGGGGAAAGTGGGGTAGACTACTGCAATAATAAGCAGTAAAAATATGAAGCGCTCTTAAAGCAATCGAGATCTCAAATTACAATGAACCATCATTTTTCACAGTCAATCTGAAATAAAGACAGTCTTTCACTTCCCCTGGAAAGAACCTAGACAGTGATGCTGGTATCTGAAGAGGAAGGAAAAGCCACAACCAGCCCAGGGGGGTGGGGAGACAGAAACTACCACAATATAATGTGATCCTGCAGAGGTACATCTGAGGACATGTGCAGAATAATGCACTTTCAATCCACTTTCAATGTACTTTGCAGCTGGATTTTACTGTGCGAAATAGCAAAATCCACTTGCAAACAATTGTGAATGTATTGAAAGTGCATTATTCTGCATGTGTGGAAGGGGCCTAAGCCGAATGGGTGTAAAAGGGTTGTAATTCTGCTTAGGAGTGTACTGATATTTATTTATTTTTATATTTATACCCCGCCCTACCCCCAAAATGTCTCGGGGTGGCTTACAGTGGCATAAAATCACTGAGTCTTCACCAGTTGGGTCTTCAAAGAAAGACTAACCAGAACATAAGAAAGAGCCTGCTGGATCAGACCACAGTCCATCTAGTCCAGTACTCTGCTACTTGCAGTGGCCCACCAGGTGCCTTTGGGAGCTCACATACAGGATGTGAAAGCAATGGCCTTCTGCTGCTGCTGCTCCAGAGCACCTAGTATGCTAAAGCATTTGCAATCTCAGATCAAAGAGGATCAAGATTGGTAGCCATAGATCGACTTCTCCATAAATCTGTCCAAGCCCTTTTTAAAGCTATCCAGGTTAGTGGCCATCACCACCTCCTGTGGCAGCATATTCCACGCATCAATCACACCTTGCGTGAAGAAGTGTTTACTTTTATTAGTCCTAATTCTCTCCCCCCCCCCCCCCATTTTCAATGAATGCCCTCTGGTTTTAGTATTGTGAGAAAGAGAAATTTCTCTCTGTCAACATTTTCTACCCCATGCATAATTTTATAGACTTCAATCATATCCCCCCTCAGACGTCTCCTCTCCAAACTAGAGTCCCAAACGCTGCAGCCTCTCCTCGTAAGGAAGGTGCTCCAATCCTTCAATCATCCTCGTTGCCCCTCTCTGCACTTTTTCTATCTCTTCGATATCCTTTTTGAGATGGAGCGACCAGAACTGAACACAGTACTCCAAGAACCTTGCCTCAGTTTTGTTGACAAGACTAAATGTTGTTGCTTCTAGCCCCAACTGGGCGCAAACGAGGAGCCTAGCAACCCGCCTCGCCTAAAATCCTGCCTTGGGACCTGGGCGAGCGCGCGGCCCCCACTCCCCTGCCCTCGGGTTAGGTCTCCACCCTGGAGGCGGAGCTCGTGGACGCGCAGGCACAAGTTTGGGCGAGGCGGCTTCAGCAAGTTCCGGGCCGGGACGGTGGTGGAAATCAGCGTCAGACTCATGGAGAGCGGCGGGAGCGCATATGGAGCGGCGAAGGCCGGCGGCACCTTTGACTTGTGGCGCTTCTTGCAGCAGCCACAGGTGGTGGTGCGCATCCTGAGCGCGGTGAGCGGCGGGGCTCGTAAGGCGCCAAGTGGGGGGGTGGGGGGGGGGGAGGCAGGCGGGCTGATTAATTATTTGCCGCGCCAGAGACCGTCTCGCCCTTCTTCTCGCTGTCCCGGGTGGAGTTTGGTGCGCCTGCCTTGATGGTGCGGAAGGGAGGGAGGGCGAACGAGCTGGGTAGGCTGGCCCAGGTGTTTCAGGAACAGCTTGAGGTGGGACTATTTCATTGGAGGGGACGGCTCGTTACCGAGCCAGGCACCTGTGCCTTGGGAAGGGAGTGGCCGGTAGTGTCCTGCGGCGCTATTCCAGAGTGGACGCCGGGGCCGATCCATCATGACTTCACAGAGGCCTGTCCCGAGCCGCTGCTAGGAGGAGTTTAGGTAGTTTGCAAAGTACCTGCGCTTCCGGACGGATCTCGTGGGACTGGCGCCCTCTCCTCCCCCCGCCCTGGTACTCTCCCCTCTGTGTGCTCAGAAGTGGAGACGTTGGTGCCCTTACATGCCTTTCCAGAACTGTGGTTAGTTAGGAGGGCTCCTCCAAGCGTCTTCGCGCTCTGGGGGGAGCCGGAGGCAATTAAACTCCCTAAAGGCCTCAGCTCTAAGTGCGGGGTTGAGGTGCAACCTGGTCATGTGGGTGTCAGCTGATGGGCAGGGGGTGAAGGAGGCGGGGGCGGCTCGTTTCAGTGTCTGTTTACTAGCTGGTGACAAGCATGTGAGTCTGCTTTAGGCTTCATGTTACCATGGGCGGCTGCCACCACTGCTTGGTGGGTCCATTTATTAGTGGACATTTTTGGGGGCAGGGAATCCATCAGTGCCCTGTAACTTCTGTAGAGGGTGAGCAAGAGGGAACAGGGGAGCTAGCGGCCAAGCTGTGTCAGGCTCCAGACACTGTCCTTCCTGACCGTCAGGCTGCCTTCTGAGGAAAGGTGCATCCTGCTACCGCTGTACTTACACTTCCGCTTTCCAGCACTTCTGAAGTGCTGCTGGACTTGAAAGTAACGGTTCTACTGCTCTGTGCTCGCCAACACAATTACCGTCGCCAACACAATTACCGTCTGAAACTTCTGCTTTCTGTCTCTGCCTCAGCATTGCTTTTTTCAGATCCAAGTCTCTTTTTTCTGGACAGTGACCAAGGATGCCTAGTTGTTGACCTGTAGCTAGGACAGCAGTAGTTCATTTGAGGCCCACTTTATGTTCTGGGAGTCTTAACATAGATCTGGAGGGAATTTTTTTTTCTCAGAAAGGAAAATTTTGTTAACAGAACCCTCAGATGGTGCCTTAAATATTATGTAGCCTTCTGTCATTTGGTGGAGATGCATCTTCAGTAGCTTTAGTGCTTCATCCCCAGTCTGCATAGTACTACAGAACTCTGCCACCTCATTTAGGCATGGTATCTTGCACTCACCGCAGTTACCACTTCCCTTCTCCTGGGTGTGAGATGAGACTTTTGCAAATATATGGGGTCTGCAACTTGATAGTGTACACAGAATGAGAACAGCCATGTAATCTTCCAGTGTGGGCAAAGACACATGAAGATAAGTGCTGTATTGGGGTAACAAAAATGAGGAACACACATACCGGATGTGGGATACATGGCTAAGTAGCAGTGCATGTGAACAAGATATTGGTGTATGGGTGGACAGTAAGTTAAATATGAGCAGCCCGTGTGAGGCAGCAACAAAAAAGGCTAATGCAGTCTTAGGGTGTATCAACAGAGGCATGACATCCAAATCATAAAATGTCATACAAACACCATACCTCACCTGGGATATTGTGTGCAGTTCTGGAGGCCTCACTTCAAAATGGATGTGGACAGAATGGAGCGAGTGCAGAGGAGAATGATGAGGATGATCAGGGACCTATGAGGAGAGGCTGAGAGACTTGAGAATAGTTTGGATAAGAGAAAATTAAGGGGGACATGCTTGTTCTCTGTAAGTATTTGAAGGGCTGCCACTTATGGGAGGCTAGGGAGCTGTTCCTGTTGGCAGCAGAGGGTAGGACTCACAATAACAGATATAAATTATGAAGAGAAAGGTTCCACCTGGATATTAGGGAAAACATTTTTACAGAAAGAATTGTGCAGCAGTGGAATCAGCTGCCTAGAAAGGTGGTGAGTTACTCCTCACTGGCAGTCCTTAAACAATGGCTGGAAAACTCCTGTCTAGGATGCTCTAGGTTGGTCCTGCATTGAGCAGGGGGTTGGATAAATGGCTTGCATGGCCCCTTCTAATTCTATAATTCTATGAGGATGTTTCAAAAGTCATGCTTACATAGATGCTTGGGGCTTGGAGGTTTGGTTGGAATTGTTAATGGCTTCATATCCCATCCCAGATGTGTTGCTGAATCCCCTCCTTACACACTGGAAGGTGCTAGCTTTATATTCTTCCTTTGCAGGTGTTTGCACTCATAGTTTTCTCCTGCATCATTGGGGAAGGTTACACCAACCGTCATCCATCAGAACAGCTTTATTGCATCTTTAACCATAGCGAGGATGCCTGTCGTTATGGCATTGGAATTGGTGTGCTTGCCTTCCTGGCCTGTGTATTCTTCTTCATGGTTGATGCCTACTTCCCACAGATTAGCAGTGCCACGGATCGCAAGTATCTCGTTATGGCAGACTTGGGCTTCTCAGGTATTTGATGCTCATGGGGGTGGTCTGAAGCAAAATATTCAAGGACTGGATATTTGTGCAGCTGCTACTGATTTTCCTATTCCTCTCTCCTAGCATTCCCTCTCCAAAGTCTGACAGTGATGCCCTTTTCTTGCTGTCAGAATGATTCGTGTTTGGATCTGACCTGGTGCCTGTTGGAGTCTGGTTTTTTAATGAATGAAAGTACCCTACAGGAGAAATGGCTTGAGTAACAGGCCCATTCTGCATGTAGTGCTTCCTGTGGTGCTCCCAGCCCTGTGGTTCCTTCGCAGTGCAGTCGTCTTGCATTTCCCTGTTTAAACACAAGGTGGAGCCCCACTGTCTGACACACAGCCACGATCATTCTCGCAGCTACCTGTCCCTGCTCAAAAGGCAAGATATTACCTTTTAAAAGGCAAGATATTACCTTATGTTGATATATAAATATTGTTGGGGCTGCTTTTGGTTGCTTTTGCATTTTTAGGGAAAAGCTGGCCAATGATTCCTGAAGGGGGGGGAACATTCCCCCCCCCCCCCACTCCTCTGAGGGATCCATGGCTGGCTTTTCCATAAAAAAGCAGAAGCAACCAAAAACAGCCTTAGCCGTATTGATATTATCTTTAAAGAAACAAAAAAGCAACCTTCATCTTGCCTTTTGATTGAAGTGACCCAGAAGGAGGGAAACCCTGCATTGAGGCCCCACAGTTTCCCTGCTCTCGCAATCTGCTGGGAGCTCAGAATCTCTCGCAGTTCAACTCTAATGGCATCAGTTCAAGAATCTCTGCCCCGCAGGAACCATATGCTTGCTGCGGGGAGTATGCCAGTGTACAATCAGCCACAGAAACACTAATATTGCAGTTCTTTGGCAAGAGTTCTGTTGGACAATGACTGGGATCCTGATGTTCCTCAGTATAAACAAGCACGCCCCATGCCCTGAAGAAAATATCAGCAGCTGCTTGAATGAGACTGCTAGGCAGTGTTAAGTGTACCCTGAAAGACTCTTGCATAGAATGGATACTGGAATCCATGTGAATCCTAGAGCTGAATGAAGTACTACACAAAGAAAAATGGTATCTGTGTACTATTTATTTATTTGTTTATTTTGTGCAATTTGTAAGCCACCTTTCACTACAGGGCTTAGGGCAGCTTCCAACATGTGAAACACGGATCATATAATAAAAAACATTTTTTAAAAAATTCTATCCATTAGATATTAATTGGATGGATATTCATGGCATAACCTCAAAAAGTCATCCTGACTGATTGGAGAGTAAGCCTAGCTTGCTCATAATGAAATTTCCAGACAAGTCAGATCATACTCTGATGTGGCAAAGGTAAGCAACAGCTGTGATTCCCCCAGTGAGAAAGAAACTGGAGAAAGCATAATGAGAAGTTATAGTAGAATGCCCATCAGCTGGAGTTTAGCATACAAGAGTGATTGGTATGTGTATGCTGTATAGCTTTCTGTTGAGTTTTCTGCTTCCAAACTAGTGGTGTCTCAGAACAGGGGCTAACAGAAGTTTCTGTATACTGTTAATAATATATTGCAGCTTTCTGCTCCTAAGCATTCTTTTTCTTTCCAGCCCTCTGGACCTTTTTGTGGTTTATTGGATTCTGTGTGCTGACAAACCAGTGGGCATCAACATCGTCTGTGGATGTAAACATTGGGGCTGATTCTGCTCGTGCTTCAATTGCCTTCAGTTTCTTCTCCATTTTCTCATGGGTGAGTGAGGATTACTCTCTCTGCCCCTCCCCTCCAAGAGTTCATGCTTGAACCTTGCCAGCTAGCCAGTTCAGGTATTTATCTAGAGACTGTCGAAGGCTTTCATGGCTGGATTCAACTGGTTCTGGTGGGTTTTCCAGGCTGTGTGGCTGTGGTCTGGTAGATCTTGTTCCTAACGTTTCGCCTGCATCTGTGGCTGGCATCTTCAGAGGTGTATCCCAGTGGGAAGTCTGGACACAGTGTGTAACAGACTTCCCTCTGTGATACACCTCTGAAGATATCAGCCACAGATGCAAGCGAAACGTTAGGAACAAGATCCACTAGACCATGGCCACACAGCCCGGAAAACCCACCACAACCACTATTTAGAGACTGTGGGGAACTAAGTAAAAATTGGTGGTTGTTATTTTGTACCTTATCACAGCCAGAACCCGTTTGAAATCTTACCTCTGCCATTAACTGACAAGGTTGCCTTGAGCCTTTCTTGACCTTAAAAAGGTAAAGGTAGTCTTCTGTGCAAGCAACCTGTCTTTACTAACTCATAGGGTGATGTCACATCACAGTGTTTACTAGGCAGGCTATGTTAGCAGGGTGGTTTGCCATTGTCTTCCCCAATCACCTACACTCTACCCCCAGGACCCTGGATACTAATTGTACTCTTGGAAGGATGGAAGGTTGAGTAATCTTGAGCTGGCTACCTGAAACCAACTTCCATTGGGATCGAACTCAGGTTGTGAGCAGAGCTTTGACTGTAGTAATGCAGCTTACTACACTATGCCATAGGGCTCTTTTATTCTGGGCCTAGAAAGTGCTATAGAAATAATGGTGGCCTATTTTATGGGGGAGACATGTTAGTATTAGGTAAGGTATTAGGGTACTGTACCAGAGAAATCAGTGATTTGTGGGGAGGGAATGTCACCTTGCTCTTCAGGGAATACTAGGAAGCAGCACATTCATAAGGGGCAATATTATGATCATAGGTTTTCGACTCTCTTTGTGGTTGAAAAGCTCTTGTGACACACAAAACCTTGTAGAACTCAGCCCTCTGCCATTGCTTTGGCACGTCTTCACAAAAATAAAGAAAAAACCAGAAACAATTTAACAAGCATAATGTTCAGATGCAAAAATTATAATTAGTACTATTTGGAGAAAAATGCCTGGAGAAAGAGGTGTAAAATCTCATGCAATCCTTGGTCCACAGAGCCTAGGCTGGAAACAACGTTGTAGTACATTCAGGAGCAAAGTAGTGGCATTGCCAAAGTTAACAGAACAAAACCATGAAAAGTTGGGGTTCAATTCCAATTGAGACTCAGCTGCAAGTGATATTGTTCTGATTTGCCTGTAAAGTCTCAGTGACAGCATGGCAAGTGTGAACCAATCTACTTAATTAAGAGCAGGTGCACTCTAATTTGCGGGACTGGGTTTGGTTCCCCACTCTGCCACTTGAGCTGTGGAGGCTTATCTGGTGAACCAGATTAGCTTGTTCACTCCAGCACATGCCAGCTGGGTGACCTTGGGCTAGACCAGTTGTTCTACGCTCTCTCAGCCCCACCCACCTCACAGGGTGTTTGTTGTGGGGGGGGGGGGGGAGAAGGGAAAGGAGATTGTAAACCCCTTTGAGTCTCCTTACAGAAGAGAAAGGGGGGGATATAAATCCAAACTCTTCTTCTTCATTTCTAAATACACTTAAGAATTTAAATGTAGGAAATACTGTAATTATCATTTATCTGAGCGGTAGCATTGGTGAGCTGCTGCACTCTGCTCTGCCTAGAATTTAGCAGGCCAGTGTAGCCTCTGGGGGGCTCTAACCCTTAGAGTTCGAAAATCTGCAGTAGAGAGAACCCCAAAAGGGGTATACCCTTCAGATTCTGGATATATGTGCTTGTTAATTCTGATGGAACCAATTAGTGTAAATCAAACCCTTATTCTGAACCAGTAGTCTGATTTGGAGTGTTTTGTTTTGGGGGTTTTTCAGTGGATCTGTTCAAGTTCTGTTCTAATTCAGGGTTTTTTTTAGTTCAGGTTTGAATCCTGACCATACTCGCTATCCCCTCCAAGCTACTCTAGTGGATGAATTCTCTTGTTGATCAAACAGATAACTTCCTGTCTCCGCAGGGGCTCCTGATCACTTTTGCACTTCAACGCTACCGCATGGGTGTGCAAGATTTTGCTAACAATTACGTTGACCCGGCTCCAGATCCACCCACCCCCTACTCCAGCTATCCGAATGTCAGCCACGAAAGCTACCAGCAGCCCCCCTTCACTCACATGAGAGAGGACTCAGAGGGCTACCAGCCTCCACCGGTGTATTGACATGCTACCGTGGTTAAAAGTATCTAGCAGGGATAGCCATGAGTGCAGTTGATTCACTGCTTGGTTGGGGAGCGGGCATCCACTGCTAAAGTGGCAAGGCTGCCAGGTGTTTTTTGTATGGGATAGGTTCAGGGATATTCCTGCTCTCCTTTGCCGTTTCTGAAAGTGGCTTCTCTTAAAGAACATGCTCTATGTTCCTTTCAGCTACGGGCTGAAAGTATTCTTTTTGGCTTGTGTGTGAATTATAAGACATGACATTGCTGGATCAGTGCAGTGGAATCCTCAAGAGTGGGCATCAGATCTCTTTGTTGTGGCATATTTCTGAGATAGGTGATACAACTTATTTTTTCCACCAACAGCAAGTAGAGAGTTAAATGTACCATTCTTTTATTCCCTAGGGAGAACTTTGACGTTCCTAATTAAGGAATATGTTTTCCCAGATGTGCCATTATGCCACTGCCTAGATAGCCTTTTTCACTGTATTCACAACTCCCGTGTAGGGTTCAATTCCCATGGCTCCTATGGTGCTGCTTTTCTAGATTGGGTGAAGGAGGTGTAGTTCATCCTTAGTTCTGCTTTTTCATCATGGATGGACTTGATGCCAAAGCCTATATGTGCAGGCCTTTTTGGTTCTGTAAAACCACGTGTATATAAAAATGTGGACTTAACTACTGCAATATGAGTAGACGTTGACTGCTGTATACCTTATCTATTCAGTCCTAGTTCACAATGGGGAGATGAAGCTTCCTTCTGGATTAGGTATTCAGACCATGAACTGCAGCTACTGATTCTGATATGCGCATATATTATGAGAAGGCATGACAGTTCCTATTCTGAGATAGAGATACAACTTCAGGCTTTCAGTGCCAACTTTTCCTGGATAAATAAAACTTACAGGAAGAACTGTCGTCTCCTTTCTTACACAATTGCAAGCAGGTTATCTATTTCCCAACTCTACTTGATATTAAAAAAATGTTCTCTAGTAGTAGGAAGAAGGTTCAGAAGTGTTGAGCACCAAAACTGAAATAAATATTTTCACTTCTACTGTTTGGCTTGTGTTGCAGTTTGATTTGTCTTCGCACACGTTAGTGGAGATCATGCACACCTACATGGGGCAGTGTAGTTAAGGGGAAATTGTGTCTGTAGGGAATACAGTTTGAGGTCTCAGAAGCTGCCATGGCAGACAAGCGTAACGCTAAGTTGTGGTTTTTAGGGTAGTCTCACTACATCCTGCTTTTATGACTCAACCCTCCACCCCTCCCCATTTATTGTAGCTTCAATACTTTAAGTTACTAGGGCAAAAAGGGCTTAAATGCTGTTAATACCCTTTACTCAGCTGACTTGTAAGCTTCAAAGGAGTATTTGGCCTGTTTTCACCGATTGAGCGATACTTTGAAAATCTATGCCTAAACTTGTTTCTAAGCATGTTTCTGGTTCTGACAAAACAACTAAATTCAAAATAAATAAACTTGAAGTACAGAAACTAAGACTACATTCAATATTTTTAAATTATTTAATAAGATTATGAACACCGGCAAGCCATAAACATCCCACAGCCTTAGTTACTATTAAAAAGAAAGCGCCATATTCCTAGCAGAGGACCAACAGTTAAAAGTGCAAAAGTATCCTCTGAAGCAGGTGCAAAAAACCCGTTTTTTGTTAATAGAGGCAACTGACACTAACAGTTCAATCCGAATAAATTAAAGACAGAACTTTAACCAAAATTGTACTATATGTAAGAATGTAGACACCAACAGTGCATCTTATACAAAGCTATTCTAGTCAATGCCCCTAAAACCAATGGGTCAAGGACTGTAGTAATTCTTTACAGGAATGCACTGTGAACTAGTCACATCACAGAACACTTTATCCCATAATATCTAACTTGAATTAGCGAGATGCACGTATGAAGTCAATAAATAAATGCTTTTATTCAGTCTGGTCACTTCATAAGGAGTTCGATAACTCCGATTTAAGAATCCCATACCAAAGAAAGGGGTTAAACCTTTAAAAAAATTCATTTAATTAAGAGGAACTTTAAAGGATAGAATGTCGGAGTATAATTCATGCCCGGTTTTTAATTATGAAACAGGTTCTGCTAGCAAGCCCAGCTGCTCTTTACTGTTGGGGCAGTTAAATCCAGAAGTAAAAAGGCAAGATTCATCAAGAGAAAGACAGCAACACAGGGAACTGTTTCTCAAGACAACAGGCTCCTGAAGGGATCCTCTGCTTAAATGAGGAAAACCCCCAGCCTGCTGCATTGTGCGCCTGCCTCGTTTTTCCTGGAGCAACTGCTTCCTATGCATCACCATTAATTCTGTGAGTCTGCTAAGTCCATTAAAATCTTGCTTCCCACTTCATTCAGTTTGATGGGCTCCACTGCATGATCTGACGGGCAGCCAAGACCTTCCTGGGTACGGTTATCTCTAAGCCTCTGTTTCCTCCTGGTAGGTTCTCTTTGTCCTCAGGCAGTGGCTGGTGTGATCGCTTCTTAAAGTAACAGACGCGGCAGACTGAATGATATTTATCTGCCCCTCCAATCACTTCTACCTGGTTGGACAAAAGGCGATACGTTAAATCCCTTACAAAAAAGCAGCATTATTCTGATAGTCTATAACTTATACTTTTGACACAGATGAGAACCCTTCTACAGAACAGACTCTTACCTCCTTCTCTATTCCCAGTCTTTTCGTGTAAGAGGCCTCCCGATAACACTCCATACAGACCGCATTTAATTTCACCACACTTTCTGCTAAGGGGACCAGCTGCAAGATGTTCCCAAAGGCCTACGGTGAGAGAGTCAGGCATATCATATCTACAGTATACGAACAAATTAGAAGCCACATGGAGAGAGGAAATGTCAGCTTACCTTCCTCTGGAAGGTCCCGTCAAGGGCCGCAACAATTACTGTCTTCCCTGCATTGGCCATTGCCTCAGAAAACTCTGCAATATCTGGAAACTGGAATGAGGGGGGAAACTACATTACTGTCTCTCTGCAGCATACACACTCCTCAGAAACTATAGCACATATAGAACATCCCTCAGAAACTATAGGAAAGTATTATCCAGGAAGAAGAAAATACGTTTTCCCTGATCTTTATTAATGTACATAACTAACTTGCATATGAATTTAAGATGGGTTTCTCTTTTTCAACATGACACATGTATGAAAAAAAAATATAAGCGTGAATCCTATAACTGCATTCCATATGCATTTCACTCTGGCCCCAGAGCAGCTCGCTTATTCTGCCACTAGAACTTCAATTTACAAAAAAAACAGTGGCTGCTTAGGGGCACTTGTGCAAGCGAACATGGTAGTTGTAGAGGAAGAGAGCTACACTACTAGAACTAAACACGTTCAGAATGTCATTGTAGGATCCAAGCTCTAGTCTTCCTTTGAGTCAAACAGAGTAAGATACGGAATATCCAGAAGTGTTCATATGATACTCTTACCTATGTCTACTGAATATAAGTCTGTATTCTTCTGTTACTTAAGATACTGCATGCAGAGGTGCTGTAAAGGTCCCCAACTGATACAACTAATTGAAAACTTGACAAATAACAGAAAGAACTTACAAACTGGCCCTCATCAATGCCAATCACAGCAGAGCTCAGGGCCTCTTGATGCACATCTTTGAGATTACAAGCTGACAGGGCCTCCATGGTGTTCCTGTCCAGAAAAAGAAATGTTTCTGACATCAGAATGGCTCTGTTCCAGGTTTTTGGTCTCTGGAGAACTGTCACACAAATGAAGTCTAGCTTTGAAAAAGCTGTATTAACATAGGGCAGAATCACAACAAATTTTATGCATTGGAACGATACAGCACCTGGTCACATGTTATAGTGAATGTGCCTACATCTATTTATGAAAAAGAACAAAAAAGTGTTCATTTTACAAAAGAAACGAGACCACTACCTGTGTAAATGTGGGGTTTAAAGCCTACGTTCATATGTAAGTGCATTTAATTTACCAGGATAATTACCCATCTCATGTATAAAGAACAATCAAGTGTACACTGTGTACATCAATTATACACGTGCTCAGTATAACTTGTGAACTGGGCGATTATGTATTTTAAAATACGGTTTATTTTATTTCTATCCCACCTGCTCCCTCATTGCAGTGGGGCTTGGGGAGGTTAAAACATATAACATACATGATTAAAATCCAGTATATAAACACAAAATTAACTTCAGATTAAGACATTACATTATATAATATGGCCCTAAAAACTCCATGATGTCACTTAATCATTTCTCCCATATGGGACGGGGAGAGACCTAGTTAGTGTCAGCCCTAGGCTGGTACTAGCATTTTGCGGGGGGAGGGTGTGTGTGGACACATCCAGTGGCTACCAGCAGCTTCACGGAAGACCAGAAGCAACACCTCAGAAGGAAATAGGCAGGTAGATGGGGCGGTTAGCTGATGTCACAACCTGTCACTTCCCTCAACCATATGCCTGGTGGAACATCTTGGTCTTACAGGCCCTGCAGAAATAAGCTAGGTTATGCAGGGCCTGGGTCTTTCTAAAAAGAAAGTTCCACCAGGCCTGGACCACAGTTGAGAAGGCTCAGGCCCTGGTTTGGAACAGCTTCTGTGGGCCAAGAATTACCAGTTTGTTGACACCTGTGGAATGCACAGTACTTCGGGGAAAATAGTGGGAGAGATGGAATCATAAATAGGAGGGTCCCAGACAATACATGGTCTAAATATAGTAAATATGAAGTACAGTAAAATGTTTGTTTTGTACATTAATAAAAATTAAAAAGTACAATGGTTAGGCTGTTGGATTAAGACTGAGGAGACCTAAGTTCAAATGAAGCTGACAAAGACCCCTTCTGTACATGCAGAATAATCCACTTTCACAATTGTTTGCAAGTGGATTTTGCTATTCTGCACAGTAAAATCAAATGTACTTTTAAAATATCTGGTTGTCTGTGCTCTAGCTACATATTAAGCTTTGTGTAGGGCAGTCCAAGATTACACATATCACATAAAATAATGGCAGATGAGTAGACAAAAATAATACTCATCTACATAACGATAAAGGAGTTAATTATGAAAAACAGAAGAAGGTATCCTAGACCAGGTTGTCCATCTTTGCCTTATTGGTTTTTTTGGTATAAGCTTGTCTTGCAGAAGTAGCTCAAACTGAGCTCAACAGGACTTACTCTCAGGGAAATCTTTATAAGACTAAAGCCTGAGTCTTTTCTATCAGTCCAGTAAAGGAATTATTTATATGCTTGTTTAATGTTCTTTACTGTGTTTGCTTAGCCATAGTAATGACACAAATATATCAAGAACCCTGATCACTAAGTTGTTTGTAAGGTATGAACTGGTTGTGTGGTTTAATTGAGCACATGCTAAGTATGCATATACGTCTTGCCCCAAAGTTATGATTTCTGCTTCCTCCAGAAAGCATGTCAAGAGTCTGTTTTAGCAAACAAACTGCCCTTTCTTTCCTCTAGCCAAAGGACACCATTAGAAGAAATTTACCTGTCATGTGTGGAGATCCCATTGGTACAGTAGCGTGTATCCTTGGCATACTTGATCAGCAGACATTTGTACTGTGCAATTTGGAAACGACGGACCCGGCGCATGAGTTCAGTGCTGCAAAAAAAAAAAAAAAAAGTAGGACATGTTTAGCAGCAGATAATAGCAAGGAGATTTGCCTATAAAAACTGTGGTCCCCCCTCTGCAAGATGGCAATATGGACATGGATGCAATCAGCTGGATGAAGACACAAACTAAAGAAGCACGTAGTCTGCTGTATCCTACCCTGTCCCGCAGGATCCATTCATGGCCCAACAGGAAGGAAGGCATTGGAAATCTTACCCTACCTTGAATAGAGTACTCAAACTAGTTAGAAATTGTGCTGCAAGTCAGATTCAGGGTACAATAGAGTCCTTCTCAGCCATGATACAATAGATATGCAACCCCCACTCCCCCAATGTGCCTTCATACAGTTTTGCCAGGAGTGTTGGAGAGCAAGCTGTGATACTGAAGAAACAGTCAGTCAGCTATATGCCACGGGTAAGCACACACTCCCCATGCCACTTGTGGAACTAAGACTGTAGGTAGACAATACTGGTGTAATAGGCTCAACACCCAGACTGCTAATTCTAATTAGAACAATATTGATTTTGTATACCTTTTCCCAGAGAACATGGGTCCAAAGATAACCTAAAATGGAGAGGGAACAAAGGATAAAAAAGATCAGACACATCCTCACCAAACACTGCCCAGAGCCCTCCGGGGGTAGAGCGGTATATTAAACCTAATAAATAATAATATACTGCAAATTGGCTCCACTGAAAACATGGTGATACAGACTCTCATCCAATTCAGGAGGTTTTCTTCTATGATATCAAAGACAAACTACTCCCCAGAGCCTCTTCCCTAGGCTGACTGTACTAACACCCAATCTGACAAACTAGTATTACTAATTTATTGATATTCGTGTTTTTGACTTTCAACTTATCTGGGAGGCCCAGGTTTGAAAAGCAGTGCCATGGAAGCTTTCTGGGTAACGGCAGGCCAGTCGCGCACTCTTAGCCCAACCTGCACTGCAGGGTTCTTGTGAGGATATAATTGAGGAGAGGAGAACGATGTAAACCGCCGTGGGTGTTGTTTTCAGAACAGAATGGCGGGCTACAGATTTGCTAAATGCCCTCTCCGGTTTCTGACTCTAGCAAGCCATATTATCCTATTCCCCACCCCTCCTTTCCCAGCTAGATAGACGCATCACCCAAAATCCAAACGACCCCTCTTCCCGCCCCAACCGTGTAACTCGACAACTGCAGCCCCTCCTGTCCAAAACTTTGACAAATATTCATATTATATTAGATGCATCGTCCCCGCCCCCGCTTGCCTGTATCTGACCGCGGGCCTTGCAAGGAGACCCCGGCTGTACTCCTGGCATCCACGGGGAGTTCATAATGCTGATCCCAACCACCACTCCTTTCTCCGATCAGAACCGCTCAAACTGATTTCGGGCGAGCGCCGTTCTTGCCTCCTTTACACCCAGAACGATGGCTTGTCCAATCAGAAAGAGCCGCGCCAAGCTGGGGACAATCAAAAGAATCTCCGCCTTCTCCGAAACTTGGCGGGAACGAATTTCATAGTACGATTTTCCGCTCCCGACCTGCTCCACGAAGGGAATTTGGGGCGGCTGATTCTCTTGCGCTCTGAGATCGGCGGGAATTTTTTTTTTGTCAGACTGCGCTAAAGGTTAATTGCCAGGAATGCCTGGATCCATTAAAATGCACCGGATAATTTAATCGATGTTCACATAACTGAAAAATGGAGGCGCCCTATGACCTGGTTAAGGATCCCAACTGCGACTTGGAAAATTCATGCAGCTATTTGGATGGAGCAGCTGGGCAGAGATTGTATGGCCACAGAGTCTAGGCGCCAACTTCCTCCAAGGGAGCTGATCTCTGTAGTCTGGACGCTGGAGAGCAACTGTAACTGCAGGAGAGCTCCAGGCGTCTTCCTTAGAGAAAGGGCATTATCTTTTAAAGAAAAATTTTAAATGGTGGAGAGTACGTCGCTCTTTATAGTTCATAATAAACTGTTCAATCGTGCCTTTTTAATACAATCAGTCGTAGTGTGAGTGTTCATGAACCAGAGCTCTGACAAAGTGGGTTCTGACCCACAATGAATTGGTAAATCTTCAAGCTCCCACAAGACCCTATTGTCATTTCACCCTACAACTAGCACAATTATAGTTAGAGATTCCAACTGTAGGTTAGGGAATTCCTGGAGATTTGGGAATGTAGCCTGAGGAAGGCAAGGCAGAGTTGGGGAGGGGGCTCAGCAGGGTATAATGCCATACAGTGCACCCCCCAAAGCAGCCATTTTATTCAGGAGAATTGATCTCTGTTATATGGAGATCACTTATAATTTTGGGATGTTTCCCCAAAACCTGGAAGCTAGCAAGTCTAAATATATGATGAGAAAGTCTAGCAAAACTGATCACCACATTACTTTCTAGCTTCATCTCACACCTTGTATTGGGTACAGTTTGGTTCTCCAAAGTGTTAAGCATTGAGACAAAGTGTTTGGAATTCCACGCACACACTGGTTGTTGATTATTCAGTAGTTGTCCCTGCTGAAAGATATGAATTATTACTGTTCTTTTTCAGGGCTTCTGTGCTATCATTTGAGATATAATTAAATAGCTGTCTGATTTTGGTCACACAATGAGGAAATGGCCAGTAAACCATTACAATTACTAATGTTTCTGTTGTTTGGAATAATGGCCAGGAGGGGATGGGAGTGTTTCACAGTGAACACTGGAATCTTTTATGGCCAATTTGCATATTCAGAGGCACTAGTAAAACGTAGCTGCTATCACACCTAACCTTCCGTCTATTGGGAATCTAACTATAAACAATCTTGTTTATTCAGTGTCAGTGCTGTCTGCATGCGTGTGTTCCTCTCCTTCCCCCCCATGGCTGTATTTCTTATACTCTAACAAATTAGTATCTATGCAATTAATTTTGACTGTTTTGTATGCACATTTCATACCATGATGATCCTGAAATCTAACAGCAATAAGAGAGCTGTAAAAAAGTATAAAAATAGCTTATTTCTGCCCCACACATTAGAGCTATATGCTCTTCTATTCATGCAAAGACTTTCCCTCTGTAAATGCTGAGTACCTTTGGACTGAACTGAGGGCCTGCATGAAGATTGCAAAATCGGTTGTCAGCCTGCAGATGGAGCCTAAATATCTTCTGGAATTACAACTGATCTCCAGACTACAGAGAACTGTTCCCAAGGGGTTTTGGAGGGCACAGCCTATAGCATCACATCCCTGATGACCTCTCTGCCTCCTTGAACTCTACCTTCCCAAGGCCTCAAAATATCCAGGAATTTCCCCAGCCAGAGCTGGCAACTGTATGAAGCACAATTCAGACATGAAGGGGTTAACTGTGTGCATGCTAATTAGCTACTGAGGTCAGCATTTTATGGCCACTCCATTGATTAAGCTATTGGTCAACTAACCCCAGCATTGCCTATGTGAGACTAGACAGAAGTTATAAAATAAAGTATGTTTCTTTGTTTGAACCACCTGAGGTAAGACCTATTGCCTTGCTAGGTAGGCACCATGTAGGAGCTCATGGTACAGAGCTATGTAACAAAGTTAGTACTAGAATAGAAAGCTGTTATTTATTATTTCTTCCATGTAAACCCTCCCTAATAGATAGTAAACAGTTATATAAAAACCAACTGTCTATTGGTTTCTTCTTCTGCTACTCTGCTAAATATATTAAGTTAAAAAGTGCAACAGGGTCTCCTCCCATCACCCCTAGACAGTTGAAGTAGAAAGGTTTCATTCCTCTCTTAGTTTTTTAGAGAATTACCTTACTACAAAGAAGTCTATCCAGAATTTGTTTATGGGTTTAAGCTTGCATCAGGAGAAAGGCAGTTTACTTAGCTTTCCTGGGATGTCTGTTCTAAAGCAAACACTGAGAATAAGTGTGACTGACTGATTTGTTTCCCATTGTGGGGTAATGTTTTAGCTTGTTTCTCTTATCAGCAATTTTACTCTGAGGCCTTGGGATTGCTGATTTAGCTCATGAACTACATAAAAGTTAAAGATTCCTTGAATAGTTTGCTCTCAAAGGTTGAATTGAGTCATGTGGTTGAAGTAACTCTAGTTTAGTGGCTCTGCAACATACACCTCCCACAGATATAAGCAATACAGAAGAGGCCATATCTGAATTGGTGACATGGGAAAGTGGCAGGAAATGACAAAGGAGGTAATGACATTTGTTAGGGGAAAACTGTGTCATTGCTTGTGTTTTACAATTACAGGCACAAACAAGAGTTGGGGCTTCTTTTGGAGAACAATGTATTCTCAAAAAGTAGCCATTTAAGATAGAATTGACATGATTTTGTTACAGCAAACAGACAAACCTTTTGACAATCTGTTGCAGTTCAGTGCTTTCTGGATAGTTTTTCTGCCTTTTTAACAGATGTGATTGAAGTACTATGTTGCCAGCTACGTTTTCAAAAGCACTTCCCCTGTATTCTAAAACTAGACCCAATCCTGCTGTTTAAAATAGAGTAGACTAAATTTTGGTGAAATCTTGCCACAAAATAAGTCAAGGGATGGTGGTGCTGGGTGCCTGAGGTAGGTAGCGAAGACTAGGCAAAGTATTTTCCAGTACGGGGAGGGGTGGAGAAAGAGTTGAAGGGGGGAAGCTTTGTTTTTGTGAAATGTTGCTGAGGACAGGGGGGAACTGAGAATAAATTTTATGTGAAAAAAGCAAATGTAAATGTTCCTTTGCAGCTTGTGGTGGGGTTGTTGCTTAACTTATAATGAGAGAAGCACTGAGACCTTAATCTGTGAGGGAAGAGATGCCAGCACTCTGTAAACACCACTTAATTTTAAAGCTGTGAAGGAAGGGAAGAGTGATGTTGTTCATTGGTGTGGAAACAGTATCCTGCATATGGCTGCTTAAAATGCTGTGCCAGGGGTACTCTGACTGATGTACAGCCAGGCCCTTATTGACCTGTCTCAGTGTTCCTGAGTAGCTGTAAAACAGAATCAGGGTACATATATTTGTTTCAAGTTGCACTGTTGCTTTTGCCAGCTGGAGCCATTCTGTGTAAGGTACATTTGAATGTAGATTGTGTTTCTTCTGTCATTATCTGCAAGGCTCTGTCTACAGTCCACAGGTTCTATGGAATACTGGAGATTGTAATATGGCTGCCATTTCCTCGGGGAAGAGGAGTGGCAAAGGGATTTAAAAATCATTCATTTTTGAGCACCCCAGCCATTTGTTTGAAACAGAAAAATCTCCCATTGCCTAATATTAGGGATGTCAGTTTCAGGTTAGTAAATTCCTGGAGATTGTGGGATGGAGTCTGGGAAGGGGAGGGTTTGGGGAAGGAGAGGGGCTTCAGTGGGGTATAATGCCATAGAATCCACTGCCTAGACCAGCCATTTGCCCCAAGAAACTGATCTCTGTTGCCTGGAGAGCAGTTAATCCTAGGAGATCTCAAGCTATCACTTGGAGGTTGTCAACCACACCTAATATTAAGGTTAATCTCTAACAGTATTCAGATGGTGTTCTAGGAAGGCTTCAGGTTCATAAGAAGTTTGTCATGCTTTTATAAGTGGGGGAACTGGCAATTCCCTGAAACACAGTGTTTATTTATTTTAATATTTATATCTCACCCTTCTCTCCAATGGAAAGGGAAAGCAGTTTACATCACTCTCCCCTCCTCTATATTATCTTCACAACATCACCCCATTCTCACATTTGGAGGGCATGATCAGGATCAGGCCCTTGCAGCATTTTAAATTGTTTCAAAATGGTGGCAGTATTTCCATGCTGTGTACAAGGACACCATCTCATCAAGTCTGGTCCTCAGCAAAAGTGCAATCAGTAACTCTGCTGAAGATCACACTGGAACTTACTGTTTCCTATTACTGAGCTATTTCTGCTTTTCACTTCCTGCTACCTTTAGTCAGGCCTGTTGCAGAAAGTGGGGGCACAGAACAAGTTATAAGAGAGACTGTTGAATGTATCATTTAAAATGCATTCACTTGCTGCAAATATAGTGTGTTCTCTGAGACACATATCCTTTTTCAGGCTATAAAAACAGAAGGCAAAAGATGTGGAACCAGCTGTAATTTTATAGCTTTTTGCAGAGTTTGTCTGCCTTGCCTGTAATCCTGTCATGTAGCCAGTAATTTACAAATGTTGTTGAACTATCATCCTTATTTCTCTGCTCTCAATTAATATGTAACTACTTGTCTATTATTGTTTGTGATTAGTGACTCTTCTGCAAAATGCTGGTGTTTCTCTACCCTGTCCCAGTTTTGTTGTTTTTGGGTAACATGGGAGATTGCTGATGTGGCCATATATGTTCTCTCTCTTTGCAGGAGCTGGAAACTCAGTACTCCCCTAGCAAGTGGTCTCTTCGGCGGGTCAAGGATGTGATTGAGGTTCATATACAGGCAACTAGTGATGGTAAAGGGTCTGAGGCAGGCTCAAACGAGATGTGACATTTATTTAGCAAGTTGTATTGGAGTTCCCCTGATCCAACTCTTTCCCCCCGCCTTGACACAGCAGCTACTGGGAAGGTATTTTCCCAAGCACCATGGGGCCAGGTTCAGATTGGAACTATGGTACAGGGAAGGAGAGCCTCTGCTTTCCCCATGCTATTTTAATGAACCAAAATGGATCCAGAAGGCACTGCAGCAGCCTGTCATGGGTCAGTGTCTGGGAATAGGGATTCCTTGGGAAAAGAGCTATGAGAGCAGACTCTCAGCTTTGTCTTATTTCCCCTGGCTACTCTGAAGATTTAAAAGTCTGCTGCCTAGCTCTGTTCCTCTCAGTTGGCCAGGATGCTGAAACCTGACAATAGCTGCCTGTAGCCTGACTCAGTACACAGCCCTACAGTAGGACCAATCTGGGGTCATTTTGGCTCTAGAAAACAGTTGGTGGAGCTGTGGTCCTGATACAAGCTGGGACCTGCAGTGCTTGGGGAAGTAAGGTCACCTATCCTGACATATGGCTGTGAGGAAAGTGATTGGGTCTGGGGGAACCCCAACTCTCTAAGGTCAAGTGTAGCTTGCACCATACTTATGTGCCAAGTGGGAGTGGGGAGAAAGCTCCAATTTCAAGTGGAGCATTTAGTGAGAGAGGGGGGCTTCCTGAGTAAGAATGCTAGTAGACTTTGACCTGGGTGATTAAGACAGCACTTTTGTTGTTAATTCAAAGTGCATCCTCTCTTTACACAATTATTTATTTATTTATTTATTTATTTATTTATTTATTTATTTATTTATTTATTTATTTATTTATTTATTTATCGATTTGTTAGTCGCCCTCCCCCGAAGGGCTCAGGGTGATGTACAGCATTAAAATATAAACAGAAATTAAAAACCTACTATACAATATTTAAAACAAAGACCCAGATGGTGATAAAAGTCCTCCCTCACCCCCCCCCCCCCCCCGAGCCCACTGGAGGCTGGGATGATGGAACATACTTCAGCCTGGCTGGTCAAATGCCTGGCGGAACAGGTCCTTTACTGTAAAAAAGTTTTGTGGATATGAGCTTGCACTGTAAATTTAAAACGTATGGTGGATTATGGGGACTTGGATTTTTAAAAAATGTGTACCTACGCTTGGGGTGTGTGTGTGTGAAAGACAGAGAGAAAGACTCCTTGGCTGATTTTTCACATTGAAATTGCTCCTCTGTTGCCACAGGGAATGCCCCAGTGCAATTGGGAGTTCTTCACGGCACCCAGTGCTGCTGCATGGCTGCCACGTTTTTGCACCGGAGCCATTCCATGCAGAGGTGGAGCAAGGGGAAACACACCACCACACCTCTGCCGTGGCTCCACCCAGGGTGTCGTGCCCCTCTTGCTCCATGGGCACTTCGCCACTGGCTCCACCAATTTCCTGAACCACAAAGGTTGAGGTTCTTTTGAAATACCCCTTTGTTGCTCTGGAGGCTTCTGCTGCCATGCAAAACTTCTCCGTAGCAGAACTGGGGGGGCATTTTTCCTGCCTCGCCGCTCTGGCCTGCCCCATCAATGGACAGGTGCTGAGAATCAGTGCCCTCTCCTCCCCTTGCAGTGAAAAAAACACAGAGGGAGAAACCTTGGTTTTTAGAAAGGAGGGAGAAACCTTGGGCAGAAAAGCGGCTTGTGCAGGCACTGCTAATGTGACGATGGCGATTCTCTTACACACGCAAGGATTTTAGATTTAGATTTTAGACAGAGAGGGGTGGAGGATGGCAATTCCATCGCACATGCAAGGATTTTAGACTGGGGGGAGGTGAGGGCACTGATTCTCAGCGCCTGTTTTCTATTCAGAGTCATTTAAAACTAAAATAGTGAAAGTGAGCGGGGGAGGGGGAACAGGGGAAGATTCAGCCAGTCAGAACACAGGAAATGAAGGTCTGCACATGCGAGGAAGACACTGCGGAAGAGCTTGCGATGCAAATGGAGAAGCACCAGGCTCGTGAAGAAACATTTGGGGCATAATGCGCTGGCCCTGTCTCGAATCCCATGAAGAACCAGGGAGCAGTGAAGAGTCAACAGTGTGGCAAAAAGTGCTGCAGCAGGCACGCTCCCCGGATCTACTATGGGGCATTTTGACTGTGAAAAATCAGCCCATGTAAAGAGAGCACCAGGGCACACTGGATCACTGGATCAATGAATAGCCTCCTTCCTCCTGGGATAATATAGCAATAGTAAGACATGCTTAGTTTTTTCTCACAGTCTGGTGGAACAGTGTTCAGTTCTAATTGTACAGAGCCTTTCATCTCAGAAAAGTGGGAATGCTGCCCAGATATGATGGCTCCATCTCTTGGGTTCTTTTCTTCATTCTGCAGCTACCCACAATGCCCAGGCTGCCACCAAGACTCTGCTGAATGTCCCTTATGGGCTTGGAGAGGGAGAGAAACTTGATGTGTATCTTCCTAAAGAGCCCTCTCAAAGTAAGAACACAAGGGATGCATTGTAAAGAAGGGGATGGAAAGTAGCAAAATGGTGATAAGGGTGTTAGTGACCGAAGGTTTCCAGAAAGTTTAAAGCCATGCAAAAAAAAACCCCACCCTCTTCCCCACCCATGAAAAACAGAAATTTGAGGGAAAATGGAAATATATGCCACATTTTCGTGTCCAACCTAAATCTTTTTTGTTGCTGTAACACCATTTATAACTTAGCATATAAAATTGTATTAATTGGCATATTTGTGGAATTTACAAGTATAAATGCTTTAGTTTCCCATGAGCAAAATTTCAAGTAGGCCAAATATTGAAACAAGGGAAATCTGCCAATTGCCACATCCTATATTATCTTACCGCTTTTCACTTATTAAAAAATAACTTTTTATTACTTCCCCAAATGTTCCCGTTTTTAATCAGAAACACACACACACACACACACACACACACACACACACACCCACCCACACACGCACACACACACACACCCACACACACCCACACCCCCCGTTCTCAGAATTTTCTACTGGAGAAAATGAAAAAAATCCTCAGACTTTTTCATACGATACATTTTGAGTGAGTAAAACCTAGCCTTAAAAAGCAATTTGCTGATTATTTTAAAGTATTTCATAGAATGTTTTTCAGTTCCCCTCAAAATAGTTTTCCATTGGAAAAATGGAAAATAAGTCCTCAGGGGACGAGAAGGTAGATGGGGACAAACGCCCCCTGATCTTTTCCATTCTTCTTCTGGACTTTCACATCTCTAGTCATGACTAAGAGCCACCCTATGGGGGGGAAAAGGAACAGAAGGAGTGGGCAGTGCAGTAGCTCTAGGTGGTGGGTTTTACTGTCTGGTTATTCACAATATCTCTTTTCAGCCTTCCCCCTGGTCCTTTACATTCATGGTGGCTATTGGCAATTGCTGAGGTGAGTTATGCTGTACATTCCTTAAGCAAGGGAGAGTAATGGCTCTGAGCTTTTGCCCACATGACTCAAATGGGAGCCTTCCTCAGACAACAGAATTCCCCATCTCCTCCACATGGGATTCCTGGTCTCCTTGTTCTTGGGACTGGGATAATGGTGGTGATGAAAGGGTGTCCAATGACCATCTTTTCCTTTTTGCCTTCCTGCTTCAAGCAAAGAGGTTTCCGGGTTTGCTGCAAGGCCTCTAGTGACCCATGGCATTGCCTTGGCTGCAGTAGACTATGATGTGGCTCCCAAAGGTAACTGGGTGGAAGTTTCCCCCCTCCCTGTTCTATTGTTCTTGCCATATTGTGACAAACTTGGATTCTGTGCTTTTTGCTCAGGCCAGTTGGAAGAGATGGTCAGACAAGTGCGTCGTAGTGTGGCTTTTGCAGTTCAACAATACACATGGATCAGGTAGGAGTTGCTTATATGCTTGTGAGGTGCTATGTGTCTGCATGAAGCTATCTGGAGAAGGGCTGCAAAGGCAGAGGATCAGAAGGTGTAAAATCTCCCACACCTCCCTTCTACCCAGGGTGTGTGTGTGTCTGTGTAAATATATGTATGTACACACATATACATACTAGCAGCCAAATTGTATGGCTTAATAAAATGGGCTCTAGCAGGAAGGGGGAGAGATACATTGTCTTTCCTGCCTGACTGCCTTCTCTGCTCCCCTATTTTCTTTGCTACTGCTTCCCTCTCCCCCCCTCCCAATTCACCTCTTGGTTCGGGGTGTGAGAGGATGGATGGGGGAGGCTTGTGGAATGCTTGTGCCATCCCAGGGTGATATGTGTGTGTGTGTATGGGGGGGGGGGGGGAATGGTCTCTCTGGATCTCAGAGTTCAACTGTTTACATTCTTGTCAGAAGTTTTGACTGCCTGAGTATGTGAGTGACAGGCTGGGAGTCCATCTACTCCTATCACTCATATACTCAAACTCTGTGAGAGATTAACATTTTACAGTCAGGCTTTTTTGCCTCTGCATGCTGCTTAGATCTGTCACACGGGCATCCTAGGGAGTAGCATCCTACCCAAGTCCAGCAAGGGGTTGATAGATGCCTCTGCTACCATTTGAGTTCTGGCAGTGCAATTCTACCGTCTTCTCTCTGCTCATTGCAACTCCATCTCATTTGCTCCTAGTGATGTTTATCTGCTTGGGCATTCAGCAGGAGCTCACTTGGCAGCCATGGTGCTTTCCACAGACTGGACAGAGTTTGACGTTGTGCCAAACATCAAAGGTAACTGTCTGGGATTTTCCACACCTTCCCTTTGTAGCTCTGTGAAATATCAGATCAAATGTCCTTAATGGTCAAAATTGCTTCAGCATGACTTTTCTTTACTAAGGCTTTGTGGGTTTGTCTCTTTTCTTCTCAGGAGCCTTTCTGGTGAGTGGCGTGTATGACCTGGAGCCTATAATGCACACCTATGTCAATGATGTACTGCACATAAACCGGTGAGAGCTTAGAACAGGAGTGTACACAACTTGCAGAGGCTAGCAAAATGGGACTACTTGAGACACTGTTTCTTCTGTGCTTGCTTCTCTTGCCTGCCGTTGATAGCCTACAGCAAAGATATGGATGGGTCACTAATATCTTTGTGACCAAGGCATTGGGGCCATTCGGCTCCCTGCTCATGAACAGGCACACTAGGTGCCAAAGAAGTTGCCATATTCATTCCACAGAAGGTTGTTTGGTCTCCTGTCAGCTGAATATCACTGCCTTAGGGCTTCACTTCATACAAATTGAACACAAGTATGAATGGTGGGTTGGAGATACACATAGCCACGCAGCAAGTTTGAGTTCTGTTCTATTTTATTATCCTGGGTTGCCCCAAGATAAACATCTGGCTTTTGTCTCCAAATACATTCAATCCCCACTCTATTTGTCTCTCTTCACTGTCCCACAGAATCTATTCTCATGAACATGTTGCCAACTGTGCCCGCATTTTGTTCACATTTTTATCACAACATACAATCTAGTTTGACCACCTAAATCCACACGCACGCACACACGCACGTGCACACACACACACAGAGTTCTTCCATATCCAAAGACTCTGCTTTCTTACTTGCATCTTAGAGGCTTGTAAAAAGGTGTTCTATGCAAAAACTAGAATCTCCTTGCTTTAACAGAAGCGCTGCCCACTCCATCTGACTCTGTCTTCTTCTGATCTCTGCATGATATATTACCTATTTGACTTTTCCTAGGGAAGTGGTCCAGTCAAACAGTCCTTTGCAGCGTGCCCATAAGTTGGAGGGCAAGAAGGGTTGCCGTGTACTAATTGCTGTGGCACAACATGACTCTCCTGAATTTCACAGACAATCCTGGGAGTACTTTGAGGTATGCATGTAGGTGGATCTCCACTCTTCCTCCAAATCTCAGTTGTCTAGTCATCAAACAAATATATTTCTAGACACCAGCAACAAATAGGTTCAGGACAGTTTTGTTAAATGCCTTCTTCCTCACAGGCTGTACGCTCAGCTGGCTGGAGTGCCTCCTTTCTGGACATCGCAGACAGAGATCACTTTGATGTGGCTGAGAAACTTTCCCAAGAGGACTATGTTCTCACACAGGTATAAAAGTAACATGAGGCTGCTGCTTCAGGCAGAGTACAATACCCTGCCTCTCAAGAATCAGTGATTAATTTGTGTGGCTTGGAGAACTGGTAATAGTAGCTAGAAGCAAGCAAGACTTCTGAAGATGCTGGTACAAAAATGATTGGATTTACCAAGCTTAGCTTTGCTATCAGTGTAAAAGGTGTCAACCAAATACCCCCTTCACACAAACACCTTGCACCATGTGAGCTATTTTCCTACGTGATGTGATTCCATGCTGGTAGATTATTCTGATATTCTGATTATTCTGATGGTCATTGTGGTGATGATCCCAAAGTATTGTTCAGCCATTATTGCCATCTGTACAAATCAAATAGGAAAGATACACACAATTGGCTTTGTGGTTGGAATAATACCCTGGAATCCCAAGTGGCATGAGATTTCCCCATAGAGAAGTATCGGTAGGTCCTGTGATGTGGTGTGAGAGACAGACAGACCCAACTCTGGTTTCATTATTTGCCTCTTGCATATTTCTCTGAACTCTAAAGCAGTTCATGTACTTTCAAAATGCTTGTACCATCTGTTCAACACAGACATATCTCTGACTTGTGCTTTTTTTCTTGATGATTCAGGTTATTTTGAATATGATTTCAGGAGAGTGACTGGTTGGACAACAACAGAGCTCTCAGGCCAAAGTTTTCTGCTCCATCTGTGAACATGTCTGCATCATTCATACATTGCCTTTTTCTTGAATGTCTGTCTGCAGTGCCTTCGTCTTTCAAACGGAGAATGGCCTTCCTCTCGTACTCTCCTTTTCTGACTACAGTTGTAGCCAATCCTGAGGGTTTTTTTTTTTGGAAAAGCAACATCTGTTTTGATCTGAGTCATACTCTTCCTCCTTGATTTTCTGCAAGGTATACTTGAAGGGAATGTAGTTCCTTATATGTGGACTGCATGAGTCACACATGGAAACAGCCTCCTAAGTAGACTTTAAATTCCTCTTCTGTGAAAAAAACTGCTTTCTTCCAGCTTATTGGGAACATTAAAATAAAATTGGGGCATAAATTTTAACTGGATTCCTGTTATAAATCACTTGTTCCCAGGAGCTGGTCTGGCAATGAAGCTGAGCACATAATTATTGCATAAATCACTACCTTTCCTTATTGTTTGAGCTGTCAGCTGAAGAACATGGTCTTTCTCTTATGGTACAATCTGAATACTTACTAAAACCTTGGGTCCATATCACACTACCTAATATGGAGGCAGATATTTAGTGTTACTGTTACTGTTCACTGTGGCAAAATGTTTTTTCCCCCAATTCTGCTACCTGATTTTTATTTTTTTTAGAAATCTGGAGATACCAGAGACTGGTGCCTCCTCACAAATGTTTAGCAGGGCCAGGGGGCCTGTTCCTTGATTCCTTCCTGCACAATTGAATTCCTGCACTGTTTCCTTCCTGCACAATTGAAAGGCAGTCTGCTGGGTATCTGAGTGCTGTCCAGAGTTTATTTAGGGCAGAAAAGCAGCTAGAGTGAGGTGCATCTGCTCAATTCATTAAGAATGTGAATGCTTCAGACCAGAGGCATAGCAAGGGAAGGCATAGGCATGGACCAAGGATTGCATGAGATTTTATACCTCTTTCTCCAGGCATTTTTCTTCAAATTGTACTAATTATAATTTTTGCATCTGAACATTATGCTTGTTAAATTGTTTCTGGTTTTTTCTTTATTTTTGTGAAGACATGCCAAAGCAATGGCAGAGGGCTGAGTTCTACACGGTTTTGTGCTTCACAAGAGCTTTTCAACCACAAAGAGAGTCGAAAACCTATGATCATAGTATTGTCCCTTATGAATGTGCTGCTTCCTAGTATTCCCTGAAGAGCAAGGTGACATTCCCTCCCCACAAATCACTGATTTCTCTGGTACAGTATCCTAATACCTTTCTCGGGTCAGAGACATAGAAGGGGGAAATGGTGCCTGGGGCAACAACTGCTCCCCACTTAACTTAGCTGGTGGTGGTGGTCCCAGGCAGCCTGGCTGGGCCAGGTCTGACCAAGTGGGGCCGGGCTGAGAGGCGCCCTCACCAGGCCGAGCCAAGGGGGAAAGGAGGGGGGAATTTCTGTCCCCTTTGTGACCAAACAGGGACTGCCCGGGGCATTTGCCCCCAGGCTGCCCCATGGAAGCTCCACGTCTGCTTCAGACCAGATCGAAAACCTGTTCTGAGCTACTGTAGAATCTGGACTACATTTATACTGCTGCTGTTTTTTTTTTTTTAGTTTCCCCCAAAATGACTTCCACAGGAACTGAACAGAATATCTCACTCCTCACACCTCATGGGAAGCAGGATAGCCTGAAGGGAATAGAACCAAATTATGATTGAGGAAAACCCAGTTGCTCACCAGTCCTCATTCCCTAGTGAAAAGCTCTTTTATATGGATGAGGGAAGCCAATAACAATCCCTGCCTTACAGTGGCCCGAACCACTTTCCAGACAGCTTGCCATGTTCCAAGGAAAGTCCTGGCAGGCACCATGCTGCCCATAAGTACCACATAGTACAACCTTGCTTTTTAGATTATTTATATTTAGCAATACACAATGGCAGGAGTTGGTGTTTTAATTTGCTGAGAGTAGGTTTTCCATAACCATGATCCAGATGTCAAAATGTCTCTTATTTTACAGCAGTTCTGCAAAACACCTTTCTTGAGGGCATGTGTAAACCTGGTTGTTTAATATATCTTGGGTTACATTCCTACATGTACCAACTTGAAAACATGTTCCATAAAATTGAATAGGACCAGAGTTGTCAACTTCCAGGTGGAAGCTGGAGATCTCCTGGAATTATGAATGATCTCTAGGCAACACAGATAGTTAATTTATTCAAACATTTTTCCACTTCTCCTGGGAAAAAATGGCTGCTTTGGAAGGTAGACTGTTTGGCATTATATCCTACTGAGGTCCATCCCCTTCCTAAACTTCATCCTCCTTGGCTCAGCCTTCAAATCTCCACGTATTTCTGAACCTGAAGTTGGTAACTCTAAGTAGATTTACCTCTAAGTAAATACACTCAGGTGTGTGCTGCACATTGTTTTATTGTCCTATAGGAGAATCAAAGGGACTTCATATTTCCCCTTTTTCTCCTGCAAGTAGACTCAAAGGGGCTTACAAACTCCTTTCCCTTCCCCCGTCACAATAAACACCCTGTGAGGTAGGTGGGGCTGAGAGAGTTCAGAAGAACTGTGACTAGCCCAAGATCACCCAGCTACTGTGCGTTGGAGTGTACAGGCTAATCTGAATACCCCAGATAAGCCTCCACAGCTCAGGTGGCAGAGCGGGGAATCAAACCCAGTTCCTCCAGATTAGAGTACACCTGCTCTTAACCACTATGCCACTACTGCTCCACTGTTTAGCTGGGACAGTTCTTCTGCTGCCACATTCTCTGTTTCCTCATGCTCCTGCTGTTAGATTTCGTTTAGAGTCATGGATGTGCCCAGTAGTGTGTGTGAATGCAGTTTATAGAAACTTCTCCAGAGACATAAATGTAAAAGGTAAAACTTACATTTATTCAATCATCTTCAGTTCACAACTTTGTTCCAAGAAAAGGTAGATAGAAAGAACCCTAGTCTAAAGAGATTACTTTCCCTACAACAAGTGGGCACAACTAACGTGCCATCACGTGTGTGGAGGTGAGAGGATGCTGCAGTGGGAAAGGCCCCACTGAGCAGGCTGCCATTAACCATGCGCTCGGGTCAAAGGCTAGAGCAGAAGTGAAGCTAGCATGGGGAAGAAAGGAAGTTCGTGGGTGGTCTCCTGGCCCAGACAAGGAGGGCAAACAAGAGAGGCAACATCACAGTTAGAGTGAGATACACAGCACCCCCCAGCGTCCAGGCATGCAGAAGTCGCTTATTCCAACAGCTGCCGTGTGGATGCTAACTTCCAGGTGGGATCACAACGTACAAACAAACAAAAAGGTGAAACAAAAGACCTGAAAACTAACTACTTTGCACCTGGTGGCTTTGCACCTGGTGGCTTGCAGGACAAAAGTACTGAATAATCCCCAAGATAAATAAAAGCTTGTTCCTGTCACAAACAGTGCTTTGCAATCTCAGTTTTAATCTAAACAAAGTACAAGCGTATGCTAAATGAATGAGTTTTGTCCTTGATGCAAATTGTGTCTTACAATTTCAGTAGTCTTGATGAAGTCTAAATTTATGCTGTAAATGAGTCCATGTTCATATACTTGTTTTCTCAGTGTCTGGTGCTTCAGGCTGGTCTCACCAGCTGTATTACTTTACAAAACAAGATAAACAGTAACAAATAAATGATATAGTTACCATCCAAGACTGCATTTTGACTCTGTTCCTCATTAAGCCTGCTAAAAACTACAAGTCAGTATGGTGTAATGCAGCCAGGGTCTCCAAAGTGGATAATATAAGACCCCTGGGGGTCAATGGGACTATCCAAGGGGTCAATAAATGCCATGGGGTCAAAAGGGGGTCGATAGACATTGGGCTTGATTATGAACTTTTGGGGTCAAAGCTGACATTTGTATAAGAAATAGAAATACATTAAATGATACAATAAATTTAAATTGTAACTTATTGATGCACGGCTGCTACATAGCCCCGATTGGATGTTACATGTTATTGTTATGCAAATAAAGGAATGTATTATTGCTAATATTTATTTAGTTATTTATTTTACATATCTAGGGATCGATGAGGGATCAAGGATCCCATGAAGGGGTTGATGGTCTAAAATGTTTGGGGGCTCCTGGTGTAATGCGTAGTCTATAAGCAAGATACTGCCATCTTCAGGTGATTTTGTTTAGTTACTCAGGGGCAGGACTCCTGTACATTTACTCAGCATCATACCCGGATTAATTAGAATCACCTGAAGATGGCAGCATTTTGTTTATATCACAGAGATAGGAGATTAGGCTTAATGAGGAACAGGTTGTATCCCACTGAGATCCCTCTTATCCCCTGTCTCTATCCCCAAATCTCCAGGAACTTAACAACGTGGGGCTGGCAACTCTGTCCTGCCATGCCTGATGGTTTTTCTACAAACTGCTGTTAAAGGATGCTAGAAGGTACAGTAGCCCCAGACTCCATCTTTTCAGGGGTCGGAGCCTTATATATATATTTCAACAGAGAATGCAATGTTGCTTTAAAAATCCAGTTGTACATCACTTGAGTTTGAGAAGGAGCAGCAACACGGTCCATCCCACCCAAAGGCTTTGAAAAGTTTGCAAAACGTTTTGCAAACATTTTGAAAATAAATCAGTGGTGGGATTCAGCAGGTTTGCACCACTTTGGCAGAACCGGTTGTTAAACTAGTGCCCGTAAACAACCAGTTGTTAAATTATTTGAATCCCACCACCAGAACCAGTTGTTAAATTATTTGAATCCCACTGCTACATAAAATGGTGGGAAGCCAGAGAATCATCCTAAAATGGTGGCTGACAGGAGAATCAAAAGTATCAGAGTAGAAGTGGCCGGGGTCAGGGAGACTGCAAAATTGGGTGGGAAAAATGAAATGTTTCCTGCTTTCCACACAAGCAAGCAGGCAATGTTTGAAAAACGTTTCAGGGAAAAAGAACGCTAGAATGCGTTTTCAACGTAAAACATTGTAAGGGGGAAAAAGTGTTCAAAATGAAAGCTGTGCTGAATTCCAACTGGAAACTTTTATATTTCAGCCTTTAAACGTTTCATTTGTGTTGTTCAGAATCGACTGCAGTCTCCACCGTGCTTATTCTCAGTGTTCTGTTATTCACTGACAAACTGTTATTCACTGAGAAAGCTAATCAATCTTAAGTGCTAAATTCTTTATTTCTGTCTGTGTGTGGCTGGGACGGGGAAGGGAAGGTATTAACTGAAACATTTTACAGATGAAAATTGGTACTTTTTGTAACATCCCAGTTTTCATCCCAAGGATAATTGTTCAAGGCCCGCCCCATTGTGCACACTGGGCCTGCTGTGTGTTGTGTTTATTTACTATACACCAGACACTTCACAATATACCTTAGCAGTACAAATATGCAAAACAGCTAGCTGTGAACATCATGGCTTCTTAGAGTTGAGATGTGAGCATTAAATAACATGAATCCATTCTTCATGCTGAGATTTAAATTGCAACGACTTGAGGAGGAAGCAAAATGCTGACAAATAATATATTTTTAAAAACTACCCTGCCATTACAACCATTTTAAAAAGATGTACTCAAAGGACAGAGGGGCAATGCTTTCTGAAGGACAGAGGAGAACATGGGCCAGATGGAAAGTATGTAGATTCCCTTAAAAATACACATTAGAACAGGATTATTCAATGAGCAAATGAACTTTTGAGGAGTAAAACTTTGAAGTACTTTGAAGATGACTTTGAAGTACTGCTTTGAAGAAGAGCTAATAACCCTGATTGATATAAAAATCTGATCTGATATAAAAATGGTGGCATTCAAAGCAGGCTTGGTACCATTTTAGTTTTCCAGTACTGCTGCTGATCTGAAAAGTCACAGTTAATGAAAAAAAAATCTACTGAAATAGCATTCATTAGGAAACTAGCTAAGATTTCGGGAGAACAAGCCACTCGCCCGCGAGCTTACTGTAGAGACTACAACTCCCAGAAATCCTTTGGCGCAGTATAACCCAAGATGCTCTGCGGGTCTGTCTCATATTTCCCGCTGTCGTTTAAACACGGCTGTGTTCGTTATGGCTGCTCAGGCGCCTGGGTGGGCGAAGCTGTTCCTTGCAGAGTATCGTGTGGATACTTTCGCACAATGGCCTTTCAACGACGGCTGCCTTTGTACTCCGGAGCAGGTTAGAAGGGTGCAACCAAGAGGATGCTCTGCTGCATGTTCCACTTCTTGCAGGCTCTCCTTTGAAAGGCAAACCAAAGTGGGAAGGCTTTGAACTCTAATAAGAAAACAGTGGCTAAACTGGGATTTTATTGAGCGGGAGGTGAAGATGCTGCAGACTGGCACAGCCAGAAGTGTGGCCCAGAGAACCAGTTGATAGCCAGCTACGTGGAAAGAATATCCAGTTAGCCGCCAAGTGGGGACTAATTGGGTTTTTGTTTTGGTTTGTTGACTGTGCTTCCTGTTCTTGTGTTGCACTCTCTTCTAAGACAAATAAATCTTAAGAAACATTTTTGAGCTCTTTAGTGCTTACCAAATTGCAAGAACCAGTATTACTCTACCCACATTGATACTAAGCCTATCTTGCAGGGCTGGTGTATTTATAGGTTAGTTTCCCACCACTGCGGCAAACCAGGAGGTTGGAAAGCCAAAGTTCTGCCAGTTGGGGAGAACTTGCTGACAAATGGTTTTATGTTATTTTTGCTGTAATGCTATCTTAAATATTTTATGTCAGTTCTCACATAGGTGTTTCTTATCATTTTGAAAATGGATGTTTTGATTATTCTGGTGAATCCATAAATGTTTATGTATTATTTTCTTAACTGTAATTCCACAGAAGGCCAGTGCCAAGTAGTAATGAATGAATGGGATTTGATAAGTGTATGTGATTGAGAGATATATTGCTTCAGTACATAAGAAACTCTGGGCCATGGGAACGTGCAGTTAAGCAATCTCTCCTGTGCTTCCTGCTACGAAACTTAGGATATGTACCATGTCCTTGTTGAATAATTCTCTTTGGGGAAAGGCCTTGGATCAGTGGTAGACAAGTTTTTGCCATGCAATTTCTGGCATTGCCATTGAGATCCAATACAGTGTAGTCAATAGAGTGATGCATTAGGACCTTGAATGGCCAAGGTTTAAATCCTCACATCTACCATAGCAGCTTGCTAGCAGATCTTGGGCCCATCATAAACCCTCAGCCTGGCCTATCTTACAGGGTTGCTGTGAGAAACTGGAGGGGAGAATGATGTTCTAACCTGTTTTAAATCCAAATGGGGGAGAAAAGTGAGATATAAATAAATAAATAAATAAATGAAACTGCATTTGAAAGGATCTGCTGGTAGGTGATGTGGAAGACCATCGCTTGTGATGCTGAAGAGCCATTGTCAGTCAAAGTAGACAAGACCGACCTGGGTGGAACTGATGGTCTGATTCAGTACAAAGCTGCTTCATGTGTTCATTTCCCAACCCAGATGGCAAAAGCTGGATTCATTCACTGTCCTGGTGACAATGCCCCCGATGTGGTGCAGTGCTTCTTCTGTTTTAAAGAATTAGAGGGATGGGAGCCTGATGACGACCCTATGTGAGTATCTTGCAATCAGATTCTTGTTTGCTAGCCGAGATCTAGTGCTTAGGATGAAGTACGTTGATGTTGTTGAAAGTCAATGATTGATGTGAGCTCTACAAGATTTTTGCAGCCAGAATTAACAGGGAGTCCGAATACAAGTGGTGGCCTTCACAGATCTCAGGATCCTGCCAACATCACTCCTGGTAACAAGTGAAAATAATCCATAAATGGACCAGATGGTACACCACACACTTCTGCTGCCTGAGCTGCATTACAACTGGTATCCAAATCTGAATGTATTTGAAAAAGTTGATCAGCAAAACAACTTGGTAAAAGTGTCACAACTTATCAGATTCTGAGAATTTAAAGACTTAAGAGTTGGCAGGTGTCGGACTACCAATGAGCCAGTTATGAACTAGCTGCTACAGTAGTGGAGAAATAAGATTTATTTGCTGCTGTAATGCTTGCCTCACAGGCCTTCCAGTCAACTTTATAACTCATTGTGTCCAATCCACCTTTTCTCCGTCCTCTTTAAGTAATCCAGTTCCATGGTAAATCAAGGTGTTAAAGGCTATATTGATGGTGGAAAGATGGGGGGGGGGGTCAAAGACCTTTCCGGGGCTTTGGGGTGGTAGCAATGCCAAGCCCCGTGTTCTGAACCAGTACTCAACAGCACAAATCAGAATTGTTATAATTTTTATTTAAATGAAAGGTTGCAAAATAACAGCTTTAAAAATAGGCAGTGAATATAAAATCATACAGACTCACAACGAAACAATAAAGTACACTTATGTACTAAAAGAAATACTGGCTAAAACCATAATAGAAATCCATAGTGCTTAGGCAAAGTTCTTCAAGGAAAGTAGAGGCAAAAAAAGACCAAAGATAAAGAAAAAAATATCTGCTAACTCTAATGGGATTAATTTATGACAAAAGCTGGCCACACCAAATAATTACCAATTAATCAATTAGGTATCAAGTTAGTGAGAACTCTCTGGAAGATAAGCAAATTACCCATCCCTTTGAAACTTTCAATTAGGGCTTTTGTTGATCAGTTGAATCCAGCTCAAAATAACTGGAGATAACTCCATGTTCACAATGAGGAATCTGACCTTTGTGATGGTACAGCTTATCTCTATCTAGAAGCACCTGCAACTAAGCTATGTGAAAAACATGAGAGACAAGATTTTTTAAAATAAAATTTACAAAACAAAAAACAAAATGGTGTCTCTTTGGGCATAGCAATGTACAAGCAAAATAGTTATTCTCATCACTGTGGGGGAGGGGCAATTCTATGCATAGCCTCCTGGAACTTTCCCCTCCAACTAACATTGTCTCATTGTTGCTGACCCTTCACCCTTCTAACTATTTGTGGCAGGCTCAGGCAGCTTCCGAACTATTCTGGGCAGGTTTCCCTGCTTTTGCAGTGACTGAGCTGTTTTGATGGTAGCGTATGAGGTGTTTTATGCTGGCTTGCTCAGCCTTGCAAACTCCAGAAAGGTGAAAAGAGCTTTTTTCCCCCTATGGAAAAAAAACCCTATTCAAGGCACCACTGAGGCAAATTCAACAAACAAAAGTAACATTTATCGAAGAAACTAGATGGGATCAGGAACTATTTCAGTGGATGGAAATCAGGTGGGAATTAATTATACACAAATATCAGTTTTGGCACAGGCCCAGTTCTTAATCCAACTTTAAGTTTCTTCCATTGCTTAAATATGATGAGAAGTTCTTTACTTTAAGATGGTCCAGTAAGACATTAATGCACAGAACTGCACAGCCAGTCGTATTAAATGGATCAATCTTGACTGCGAGGCTTAACAGACTTTCCCTAACTGACGCAGTGACAGCGACTGCTGTGTGCATATCCTCTGGAAGGCTCCCATGCTTGCAGAATGCCCAAGGCAAAAATGTTCAGGAAGGCCTTTTTACAAAGAGATTAGAACAACAGTATAATGAAACAGTACAGGAGGTCACTTCTTGGCAGGGCTTCTTAACCTTTGCATGCCCATTGCTCTAATATTGTTTATCCTCTTAATTTTTAGGGAAGAGCACCGAAAACACTCCCCCAGCTGTGTATTTCTTGCTCTCCAGAAGGATGTGGCCGACTTGAAAATGCACGAGTTCTTAAAACTGCAGAGGGAGAGAATGAAGAACTATACGGTATGGATGTCATGTCCCTGACCTTTTGAAACTAAAATTAATAGTTGTTTAAAACATTGATTAGCCATCTTTCTACTTTTTATAAGAACTCATCATGGCTTACAATGTAAATAATAAAATACTTAAAATCACTAGTTTAAAAAAAATTGAAAATGGTAATAGGAAGAAAAACTAATCAAACGCCATAAACTGTCTTCGGCTGCCTCCTTGACATCAAGAATGATGGGGTGAGGGGGCACCTCCCTGGGGGCTCCTTCCATAACCATAAGGCTATTACTGAAAAGGGCTTCTCTTGTGTGTCCATCAAATGAGCTTCTTTAATGAAACAGTGATTTTAGTTCCCAAGCAGGACCATATGGGAGAAGATAGATAGTCTTTCAGATACCCTGGCCCTGAGCCATGTAACACATTGTCTCATGATCATAGACCCTTCTGCCTAATTTGCAAGCGATGTTTTCGTCACTGTGTTGTAACTAAGCCAATTTCTTCTTTGTATCTTGCCTGATATCACGATATCATATCGTTTGCCAGTTCTTTGCTGCTTTGAGTGAATTGTCATACCCATCCTTTCCACAGTAAAACCCTCTACAGTTTTTTCCCCTAGAACTGGAAATGCCTTATTTTAACAGGATTTTTTCCCTCTTGTCTTTCTTAGAAAAAGCTCGTCATGCAGAAAGCAAATGACTTTGGGAAGTATGTATCAAATGTGCGCTCGGAAATCAACCGACTTCTTAAATAAAACTCTGCACTCTTGGACATTGTGGGCTTATGGGTTGTTGAAGTGCTGCTTACTAACTGGCTGTGAGCAGATGGTAAATAGTTATGTGGCTGAATTTCTGCCCAAATGTTAAGAGCTTCCTGTTTCTCTTCTCTGTGGATACCGCCTTGTTTTTTTAATAAATATTATTCTCTTCAAATATTGTACTTGGTCCTGATGGGAAATTGTAGTCCATGAACATTTGAAGCACCAGAGTTGGACACCTCTGCCCTACAGGCTGAATAAAGAGGTCTGCAAGTTTCTTTTCGTCCCAGTGGGTGTTGGGGGGTGGGGCACACCAGTAGCCATAATCCCCTCTCAGCCCTCTGACTGCATCCTCTGATTGGCTTGCTCCCCTCATAGCCTTAAATCAAAAGGGAAGGGATTTGTTGCCACCCAGGCTGGGCTTCTTTTGCCAGTTCCCATCCTGTACTCTCTGACATTGGTGGTGCGGTGCTTCCTCATCTGGTCCTTTTAAAGAGAATGCAGCAAATTGTTTGTGTTCTCTCATGCAAACTTCCTGTCTTTTAAGAGGCCAGGCCTTCTCCCTGCTGCTGTTTTAAGTTGACCACTCCTCAACTTGAGGTGAGGTGGCAAGTCAGAAGCCTCGTTTGAGCAGTTACCTCCTTCTACCCAAAGTACCTAGCAATGAGTTCCCAGTCCCGAGGTGGAACAGTGCTCTGATACCCTAAGATAACAAGCCAGGGAGCTGCATTGTATAAATGGGATATCTATGGTGATTTCCGCACAGCATAATTATAGCATCTTGAGGATGTTATTTAGATGTTTTGGGGGGAAGTTTGCACAGCCTTCTCTCCCAAAAGGTTTTCAGGCCACTTTATTTTTATCAACCTGGGTTTTTTGAAAACTGATTAATTAGTGATCTTTTTTCCCCCTTAAAATGAGTTGAAAACATTTCCTGCTTGTCCTGTGTGAATTCTTGGGCTGGTCAGAACCTCTGGATACCAGTTTGCTGCTGGTATTGATACACAGAAAGAAGTGGGGAGCAGAAGGGAGAGAAACCTTGCTGGAGACCTGAGTAACCTATTTCTTGCAGTGCAGAAAGCCTTTCTTACCACGAGGACCAATAGTTGGGTGTTGAGCAATGACAACATTTTGTAGGAAGATGGTGTTTGCACTATAACTTCCAATGGAGCTTGTGCCTAGTTCTTATTTTTATTCACACAGAACTTTTCCTCCAGTGGACCCAAAGAAGAATCCAACATCAATTTCCAATGTATCCTTATGACCACCACCCAGCGAGGTAGATTATGTTAAGAGAGACCGCGAGTCTGGCTCAGGATCATACAGTGAGTTTCCATTCCAGAGTAGAGATTTCAGCCTTGGTCTACCAACTGCTAGTCTGACACTTTATCCACTATGCCAGAAGTCCCCAACATTGTGCTTATGGGCACCATGGCACCCAAGGACACTGTTCCTGGTATTCATCAAATATGTTCAGGAAGTAGGTGGGGCTTTCTGGGGATATAATTGCTTTGGCCACTGGGGATAAAACTGCTTTGGCAGTAGCTGCCTCTATAACACACAGTCTTCTCTTTCTAGGAAATTCTAAAAAAGAATGCTAATATGTCAATAGTGAGGTAAATGGATTAGTTTCCAGTGAATAGCATAAGATTAATTTGTCTTCACCTCTTGCCAAAAATTATATGATAATTGGTCTCATCCATAACATGTGTCAAATTGGCTTTTAGGTGCTGGAGATGTAAGCAGCTGAGCCTGAAAGTGCCATTTTAAAGAGTTTGTGAAGCACCTAATAATGGAGAAGAATATGTTTTTATATTGTAATCTGAAGAAGTTGAATATACAATAATTCTTGCATTATTTTCTGCATTTGCAAATTCCATTCCGTTTTCAACTAGGTCATAGTTCTTTGATTGCAGTGTCATGATGCGCTTTTAAATAAGCATACAGCAGTGTTGTGATCCAACTGATCATACGATGTATGTATGTCATATGATTCTGGGTTTAGCCAGATGAAAGATTTACCTGCAGTTTTTTAATGTCAGGGTTTCCCCAAAGCATCAACTCTACATATACATTTGGATCACATTTTTGAGCTAGTTCAATACCCTTTTGTATTCTTTCAGTTCTGACTGGCCATTGATAAATTCTTAGAACAAACATAGAAAACTGCCCCTTACTGAGTGAGATTATTGGTCTAACAAGGTTAGTAACTGTCTAGTAGCTGTTCTCCAGGCAGAGGCCTCTCACATCACCTGTGACCCAATCATTTTGGGGATTGAACCTGCCTGCGACTCTGAATCCAAAGCGGGTGTTCTACCACTGAGCCGTGGTGTGTAGCCCTTCAGCAAGGCAACTCTTGGGTTCCTCAAGGATAACCTTCCTAGTGTTTCCTCTGTGACTGAGTGCTGAGGTCTAAGCAGAAGTACTATTCTATCACATTCAATGGAGACAACTATTTGCAGTGTGTAGCCAGAACATGAACAAGCTGAGTAATGTGAACGTGTAGTCAAATACCAAAATACAGTGTCTTCCTGCCATTCCAGGTTACTCTGTTTGGAGCATAGTAATGTGTCATTTGAGAAAGAGCTATGGTATTGGCAGTGTATTAAACAAGTAACTACTTGTCAACATGAAGTTACTTCCAAGTAAATGTTTCATCCTATTAACATCCATAGGAATTACATAGTTGAGAGGGATGCAGGAGTTGTATTTGTGTGAAATAGCTTTAGGAAAAGGGGAGTCTGGCCAGAGTTTCTGCCTAAGGAGGGAGTATTGCATAACTGGTCCCAAGTTCTGCCACTTCTTCCCAAGTGTCTTTTTGAAAGGAATGATGGTATGAATCAAGACTAGAATTGGTGACCATTCACTGCTATGATCATATCTGGTAGGAACTAATTTTCTTATTGCTGAATGGGGAGGTGTTCTTGCACAGCAACCGTGTCAACTGCAGGCACCTAATCACATTGTGAAAGTTGACTGAGAGGTCACCAAATCTTTCTTCCAGAGATGACAGGATAAACTAGACATTTCTGTCTGTTAGCCTGTCTGGGGGATTGTAAGCACTTTCTGTTGAGAGCTGGCAATGAACTAGCAGTGCTGCTGCATTTTCCAGATGAGATTTAACTTTGTGCTTTCATTTGGTGGTGAAGGCATACTGGCCCCCTAGAACATAAGCCAGTGATGGCGAACCTAGCTTGATTCTGCTGGTGTGTCACCCTCCACCTCAAACAAAAGGGAAACAATTATTTATATATTAATTCATTAAAAATATATATATAGTCCAACCATGAGAGGTGCTATGTATTATATAAAGAGATATCTATACAAAAATGACTCATACTTCAAACAGGAAGGATAGTTGTCATGTATTGGTGAATGCTGGTGTATCACCCAAAATGTCATAGATGTGTCATAGGTTCGCCATCACTGGCATGCACCAACAGAAGAAATAACAGGCTCTTGTTGAAACGGCTCTTCAACAAGCACTTTTAGTAAATCCTATTTTGGTTGTCTAGCACCAAGTTCTACAGTAGCTGTTGTCCTTTTTGCCAGAACCAGCATAGCCGGAGGCAGAGGGGGGTGACCTAAAAGGAGGACTTCGGGGTACCCTTAAAGGGCAGCCAATAGAATGTCCTTGTTACAGTAGCAAGGGGGCAATGGTGCCTTTTCTCACTGAGAAACTCTCTTAGACCAAGGATTCCCCGGACAGTACTCTGGTAACCAACTGCCACCACTCACGACCTCCTGGGAATGTCTAGACTGACCTGCTGAGAGAATAATCTTCCATGACTATGCTACAGCAATAACAAAATATAACCAACATTGTAGCATCATGTAGTCTAGCACAGGGGGGAAGAGATTAAGAGAAAATGTTCTCAGAGGAATAGACTGTTGTGACTGAAACCAAAAGAATGTCTTTATAAAAAGGTTTACTGTAAAGCAGAGGAATAGAAGAAAAGGGAAAGGGTAGCTGGATTAAAAATGGGTGGGAAAAGGATAGAACAAAAAAGAGAAACACACAACAACAACACAGATATTCAGATGAAAAGCAATACAGTTGAACTAACCAAATACTTTTTACCTATGATGAGCAGGTTCCTCAAAGTATGCAATTATTTAATGTTAAGAGATTGAAGGCGTGGTGAGCTCCAACCCAAGCTCCTGTGAGCCCAGTTTCCACTGAAGACAATAGAAATCCCTAATGTCCAGATATTTGTGCTAAGTAGAGTTGGACCTAAGCCATCCTCCTTTTTAAGAGTGACAAATTGATTTCTCCAATCCCATACAAATCTCTGACCCTGACGTCTGAAGCTACTTTTACCAGTCACAGGCATACGCAATATAGTTCCACCCCCATCAAACACTGATGGATCTGAACTTTCATGACAAATAGGTAGTCCGGCCCAGATTGGATTGTCATTTGTCCAAAAGAGATTACATCTGCCAGGATAGTTCAATGTGGAATGGAAATAAATGGCTCATTCTAATGGAATCTATTGGGGCCCCAAGATTCCAGAAACTCTAGACACTCTTGAGCTTTAGTAAGTTTTAGGGTTTCTGTTATAGTTCTATTTTGCATCAGAATACCTAGGACTATCCGTGTTCATGGCTGAAGACATGGCTGAACAAACTTTAGCAGGGGGTGGGGGTTTTTTTTGTTACAATTGGCCTTTCCGTAGGTCAACTTCCTGTACCACCATGGCCTGTATTGCAGTGAATAAACAGGATGTCACTCTCAGTAGTGGATGTGTGGAGCTACAACTAACAAGGGGTTGCAGGTTGAATGAACCCAGATCATAGCTGTGCTGAGTCTCTTCAGCAAGAAATTAGAAATGTTTGATAAGTATGTGTATCGGGAGATGTTGTGTCTCAAAGGAGGCAGCAGTCCTCTGCCATGGGTAAATTGGTAGGGACTGTATGATTTGAATTTTCCCGCAGGCTTTTCCTTGGAAGGCCATTAATCACAAGATTCCGGTTTCGAACTTATTGAATAAATGAGTGTCTTTAAGCTCGTGCAGCGTGCCTTTCTTCAAGAATATAACAAGAGGCTTGCTGACTCAAAACAGTGGTCCAGGTAGTCTAGCTGGCAAGGCATCTCGGAAAGCCCACAACTGAGGCCAGTTCCTTCCTATGTTGTTGCCAATCAGGTGCATATTGCCTAGAACACAGAGGTCCCATTTAACTATCCATGAGTTTGCTGAATCCTTTTCAGAAACCCTCATAGCTAATGTCCATCAGCAAAACACTCTATCGCCCACCAGGCCATGTCAGAACTCCATGTGTGCCTGCAGGCTCCAAAAGGTTGGAGACCCCCGTCATACCCCTTTGACTTTCCCTGCTCCCTTAGCTTTCTGAACTACACAGTAAGCCCCCCTGTCTTGGCCGAGATGCTTCTAGCATTTACATGAAAGTGACTGTACCAGTTGGTTTCCGTATCCAATAGCCTTAGTCATGCAAGTTTTCTCCCTGTGACCTGTGGTCTCCTGCCATAATCTCACTGTCAAATCCTATCTTGTCTCTATGCAGATTAGCCTGTCTAGTTACCTTTTCATCATTTCAGGATGACTCACTCCTAAAACAAATGCTGTCTTGAGGTTTGTTTGAAGCTGTTCTGCAGTCCTTTAAAAATACTTAATGGCACTAGATTGGTTCTATTTCAGGTAAAGAGGAGCCCAAATTTTCGTATCCGGTCAGCTTGCCTTCAACCATCTCCAAGGTCTAGCAGCCTAAATTGAAATTTTTCCTCCTGCTATGGTTATTACATCCAGTATTGTCAGCTGTCTGGGTAACCTTTCATGTGCAACAAAGAGTTCTGAAGTGCTACTTTGGAGGTCCTGAGTTTTAACCTGCTGTCTAGCAACATTTCACATCTCCACGACCTCCCTTACCTCTGGGCTTCCCTTTTGAGCAGACCTAAGCCATAGCATTTCTCCCTTTAAAAATGAAACCTTTTGAATCCTTCAGTGTGCTGTCACATGGACTCAAAGCAAGGAAGAAGTGGGATGATGGATTTGGGATTGGGATTGGCCCAGATTGGCTGTAGGGAACCCATGTGCATGATTAAAGCAATAGCACAGTCTGAGAATGTCTTCCTGGGACTTGCACTGCAGGGTTGCGGAATAAAAATCTTGACATGTTCTTTAGAGATTCCTACCCACTCTTTCTTGTAAGACTGCTGCCCAACTTCATCAGACATTTTGCCCCGGGCACCATTCCCCGCCCCTCCCCATGCCACTGCTTAGCCACCGGGCAGGTGTAGTGATGAGTCTTGGTTTAGGTAGCTTAAGAAGAAGACTAGACAAATTCATATGGGATACATTCACCAATCACGGTTACTATTTGTAGTGGTTGAACGGATCTCTGGCATTAATCCATTACATCCCAGGGTGCGGGGGATGTCCCATTAGGATGGAATAGGCTGCTTGCTTAAGTCTGGAGGTTCTTCTATTCTTATGGGATGTACTTAGGAGTAAATGCATAGACAGGATTGGATGGCAAGTTTCTCCTGTTCTTGCCCTGACATCTCAGCCTGGCCAATGGAGCATTTCCTCCCAGGCTGGCAGAGAGAGTCAGCGTCGTGTAGGAGTTCAGAGTGGCAGATTCTAATCTGGAGGGGCGGGTTGGATTCTCCACTCCTCCACAAGAAGCCTGCTGGATGACTTTGGAGCAGTCACAGTTCTCTCAGAACTCTCTCAGTGCCTGCAGAGACAGACAAGCACCTCTGAACTTCCATTGCTTTGGAAACCCCATGAATCGGCTGTAACTTGACACTGTATGTTGGGGGACAAGAGAGGCGCGCGCGCACACAGAGCAAGGCTGGGACGCGACAGGCACACTCCTCAGGAGCAGGGTCCGGTGCTTTGAGGCTGTCGCTTGGACTGCGGCGACTGAGGGCTCGAGGTGGTCCCCTGTCCCCCAGCGCTCCCGCCCACTCCCGCCTCTCCACCGGGCTCCGCAGGGGTTGTGCGGAGGGATCGCTCGCGGGTGCAAGGCCGGCCCGCCGGCCGAAGGAGGGCGGCGCCCTGGGCGGATCCTCGCCACGTGCCTGACTCCTGCGCGCCCAGCTGCAAAACAAGCGGCGGGCTCTCGGCGGGGCAGCGTCGCCGCCGCCGGGATGGGCCCCGGTGGGTGTGGGGCGGGCGCGGCGTCTCCGGGCGCGCTCTGCCTGGGCGCTGCGCTCAGCGGGATCCTCAGCTTCGGCCTCTTGGCTGCGGCCATCGGCACCGACTACTGGTACTTGATCCGCGTGGAGGCGGCGGGGCGCAACGGCAGCGCTTGGGAGGCAGAGCAGCTAAGTTCCCATTCCGGACTCTGGCGCCTGTGCGAAGGTAGGTGGGCAGGCAGGCAGGCAGGCGCCTCCTGGCGCGGTTCTGCTTAGCCGCCGGGCAGGAGATTCGAACCTGTTCGCTCAGTAGGCAGAGGAAAGCTAGGGGCTGCCCTCGCAGCCGGGGTTTGGCGGTGCGTGTGCCTCTCTGGGCTGCAAGAAGCGCCGTCCTAAAGGTTTGCGGGAGCACCCCGCCGGCTCTAGATTCCTTTGGCTACCTGGGGGGGGGGGGGGGGGGGGCTGCGGTGGTCCCCGACGATCTCTTTTGCGTTTGTCCAGCGGTTCTCTTTCCCTGTGGGTGCCTCAGTGGAAAGTCCCCCCGTCTGCATCGACCATGCGATCCGCCCGAGGTCTGTCGCCCACCTAATCTGGACCTGCCGCCAGCTACGCTGGTTGTCTGACTGCAGTAGGAGGCACGACGGACTCTGGGTGCCTCTGATGGTCTCCCGGGATGGAGTTAGTGAGGGCAGCTGGGCATCCTCAGAAGTTCCCCAGGAGGTTTGTGACGGAGGAGCACAGAGGGGCCAGAAATACGAAGGGATGCTGATTTAGGAACCCCAGACAGAATTGGATTAAGCTGGAGAGGGCTGAGGAGAGGAGAGAAAGGGGTTGCAGCCCAGTGGTAAGAAGGCAGAATAAAGACTTCACTGCAGTAACTGGTAGGAGGGCTGTAAGATGCTTCCAGTGGACACCCCCTTCTCCCCACACACAGTAGCTTAAAAAGAATGGGCCAAACCATCTTTTCAACCATCAAACATCACTCCAGCCCCCTTTCCTTCTAACATATCTTTTAGCCTCCCTGTTGGGCTTGTGTTGAAATTACCTCTTACTAAAATGGGTGTGTGTGTGTGTGCTTACTAAATCAGTGGATGTCCTCCAATGCAGAGCCCATCTTTGTTCCGGAAACCGTTCTGTCTCTTGTGAATAGCTGCTGCTCACAGATGCCCTCTGCAAGTTTCACCACCTCAGGAGTGGTATGGAGGGCAATAACTGCCCCAAAATCTCTGGGATGGGATCTTTCTCAGTAAGCCCACAGAGGGCGATCTGCTGGCCACATTTGGCTTCTCAAGGGGTTCTGTACCAGCCAATACATCCCTTTTTCATGTCAAGAGGCAGAGACTTTTCAAGCATGGGGGATGAAATGGTACAGGACCAGCAGAGGATAAATCAGCTGCCGTGTCATCCCTCATAGGGAGCTGTTGATGTGCCATCTTAAGAAGTAAGGGGATGTAGACATCTGATTACTTCTTCTTGCCTTCTCATAATAACTTTTCCCTGGTTAACTCCAGCATCACTTTTGTTTCACAAAGTTGTTGTCAGCCTAAAATGCACGAATAGAGAGAATGAGGTTTTTGGATCTACTTTGGGTGAAAAAAAGGGATATAAATGTCTAAATAAATGAACCACTTTAATAGAAAAGGATGCCAAAGGTAGTTCGCCACCCAACAATTCTAATTTTGTCTTCTTTAATCTAGTTAGCTGTATCTCCCTTCCTCTCAGTGTATGTTTCTGTGTGAGCTGTAGAATATCCCAGCTGGATTAGAACCACTGAAGGTGAGGCATCACCCAAGCATTTCTCACAGTAAATCTCCAGACTGTGGGTATTTGTTGCATTTTCCTCGTTGAGCCCTTACCTTTCTCTGTCTTCTCCTCAGGACGGAATGCCTGTATACCTCTCATTGACCCATTTGGCCCTGAAAGCTGGCAGGTTCCATCATCACTTCAATATCTTATCAGTAAGTAGGGAATAAAAAAGCCTTGAAAAGGGCGGAGGGAACCTCATTGTGTGGCTATAATGCACTGGGGGCAAGGGGAGCTTCTGAAATGGGTCTCGTTTGCTGGGAAGCTGAAGTGGGTTCCCTCTTTGCAATTCCTAGTTCCTTGTTCTCCAGTGCAGCTGTTGAGAACATTTAAACCATTCTGAACGTGAAATAACCTTGGGACCCCCTAGCAATTTGGAGATTGCCCTGTCCGGGTTGCTTCAGAGTCCTGTCCAGTTCAAAGCCTGGCTTTCTCAAGAAGTGCTCCTAAGTAAAGGATACACCTGGCAATCACATTGGTCTTTTAAGAACTGAAGACTAAGGAAGTGAAGATAGTGTGCTCCAAAAAAGCATTGGACTGCCCTCATTCAGTTGTTGGAGTGAAGGTGTGGTTGATGGGTATCTTCTTTATGCGGAATAAGGTTGGAGTTGACTCTTGTCTTCATTCTGGAGGGTGGAAATAATGGATTTGTTCCTTAAATGTCTTGGGACAGGATTATAGGACCGCAGTGACCCTGAAGACAGCATAACCCAGCCTTCTAAACACAGCCAGAAGCTTGCATTTGATGCCTCATCCCTTTGTCTCTCTCTACCAGGCATGCAGAGGGCTTTTGTGGTTCTGCTGCCGCTCAGCCTCATCTTGCTTGTCTTTGGCTGGATCTGTGGAATCATCAGTTCACTGGTCAGGAGCACCCGGTTTCTGCTATTCACAGGCTGCTATTTCTTGCAGGGCGGTGAGTGATGCCATCATCAGAGTGGTGGTTGACTGGTGGTGGTGGGAGCCGATTTGCCTTTCTAGGATTTGCTGCACAGGACAAAATGTCTTTGAATTCTTGCTCACATCTGGCTGTTAAGAGTGAATTTGGCAGAACCTATTGTTAGTGCCAGGTTGCAGCTGCCAGTTGACTAGAGAGTAGTAACTGTCAAGGTGCCAGACAATGGCTATTTGTGTTCTTATTGCCATGGGAACTGTGTTCTCATTACTACCTCCTGACCGGTTCTCTTCCTAGTCTTTCAGTTTCTTTGCTTAGTTGAGGCTTCAATGCGATGAGCCACAGTGGCACAAATACTATTCAGAAACTTTGTGCTGCCTGGTCCTCACAGACAGTGTGTCAGTTGCCAGAGAGATCTTGCTAAGACTTCAATAAGTTCTGGTGGCAGTTTTTTGTTAACCATATCAACAGGATACAACTAGCGTGCCAGGCTAGGGCATGTCTTTGCACACTGACGTCATTTAGAGGTGGTTTGAATGAAATAGATATGTGGCATTGCCAGTCCCGTTGGGAATGTACCATTCCAGACTGGGAGATTACATATGTGAATGCTCCTCCACATAAAAAAAAAACCACACACCCTGTTTTTGGAAAACTAATATGTAAAGGAAGAAGAATAAGAATTTGGATTTACTGTGTTTCCCCGAATATAAGACAGTGTCTTATATTAATTTTTGCTCCCAAAGATGTACTATGTCTTATTTTCAGGGGATGTCTTCTATTTCTGTACTCTGTTCGTCAGGCATCCTTCCAAACAAAAACTTTGCTACGTCTTACTTTTGGGGGATGCCTTATATTTCGTACTTCAGCAAAACCTCTACTACGTCTTATTTTCCGGGGATGTCTTATATTCGGGGAAACAGGGTATATCCCTCTTTCTCTCCTATACCTCTCCTTTCTCTCCCGCTGAAAGTGGTTTACAAGCTCCTTTCCCTTCCTCTCCCCACAGCAGACCCCTTGTGAGGTAGGTGGGGCTGAGAGAGTTCTGAACGAACTGTGACTAGCCCAAAGTCACCCAGCGGGAATGTAGGAGTGGGGAAACACATCTGGTTCACCAGATTAGAGTCCATCTGCTCTTAACCACTATACCACTATAGTGACTTGCAAGTTTTTAAAGTACATTTCACCATCTGGAATTTGAAGTGGAATTATTCCATCAGGGTTGTCCTATATGATAACCAATTTAGTATCATTAGTATAATAGGCATTCTATAGAATATATGACACTGTCGAGGCTCAGAGAGTTAACCATCTAAGTTGAAAAAAGGAAAACATTAGCAAACATAGCCTGCTAAACGAATACTGAGAAATGGTAAATGGGAGCTATCTTCTAAGCCGAAAAAATGGAGGTGTGGGGGCTATGGTTGGCAGGACCCCCTTTGGCCCAGATCTCATCAGTGTTCCACGAGTTCATTTCATTTGAGCAGCCAGGAACTTTTCTGGAGCTTGACCACTCAAGTCTTCTGCAGGCTTCCTAGGAATCCGATGGGTAAAGGAAACAAGAAACTCTGAACAACCGGTTCACCCTGTAAAGCAATCAGCATTTAAAAGTCTGTGTCTTCACCCGTGACCTTCCAACCTTTGATCAGAGTGGATCAGTGGTACAGTCGCTGACTACTGTCCTCCAGATCATCTGTGATTTACTTCATTCCACAATATTTTATCTTTAGTGGGATTCTAGGGACCTAAGTCTACAACTCATAGTGTGCAGGAACCGATATTTACTGTAACAGCCTCAGCTTCTGTGTTCTGTAGCAATTGAGTTCAGAAGCAGGTCACTTTGAGGCTTGGAAATGGGACCTTTGTCCTTCACGCGCGCACACACACACACACACACACACACACACCCTTGACAAAGTGAGCCTTCAATAAAACTAGTGGCTAACCATGACCTCAGGTCAGGGTTCTACAACTTGTGGCTGTAGAGGCAAATCTGGAAATGACAGAGGTAAATGACTCCCAGTAATCCAAGAGCAAATCACCAACAGATCTATGCCAGTTGCACTAAAGCAATTGTGCAGCGTTCTCCTGGATATATTTGTTATTTATTGTAAGACCTTCCTAATGAAGGACTCGCAACAACTAGTTGCAGGCACCATGTCTGTGATCGGTAATGTTAAGTTGTATAATTTCAGTTGCACAAACGGGCTTTCTTATAGTGGCTCTCTTTTGAAAAATCTTGTGCTCTGAATTTTGATGCCATTTATTAAATTACAAAATGGTTGCTCATCCCTGCCTTTATGAGGCTGGGGAATAGGCATTTAGGAAGATGTGGGGGTGGGGCAGCTTCCAAGATGTATAGGGTGTATTTTTATTAAACCCAGTCAAGTTGTTTTAGTCCTTGAACACTTCTACATTAACACTGGTGTTTTGTTTTGTTTTTGGTGCCCTGTCGTTTCAGATTTATGTAGCTGGTCTATGTGCATTTTGGTCAAACTTATAACACTGTGTCACACAGCCAGCCAACAGTCTGTTTGGATTCATAGGGGCCAGTTGTGCTTTTAGCAGTTAATTAATGCTGGACGCAAACTTGGCAACAGGTGAGCCAGTCTGGAGAGCTGGTGAATCAGGGTCTTTCCTGCCTCAGGCAATGCAGTGAGATCACCCCGCTCGCTAACTGACATTGCCTCCCATGTGTCTGGGTCAGTTATATATGTCCTGGTTGCAATTACAGCAGCTACAAATCTTTCTCCTCATGGAAAGAAACAGATGAGCAAAGCGTTGTTCTCTGAGGGGCTTGCAGTTTGCTGCAAAACGGAGATGAAAATGAAACCAGTTCGCTGAAGAATCCCGACAATTATGGGCTTGTTGATCACACCAAAGATACATCTTGGCCAAGCTGTTTCTTCCAAAAGCAATAATCTGAATGAAAACTCATATGAGGAGGGCAGCCTTCCCAGTGCATTTGTCCCCATATTCTGCTAATTGGACAGATAGCCAGTGTGGTGTAACAGGTATTATTGGACTGTGATTGGGCAGGCCCATGTTCTGGGATGTACTTGAACCACTCTTTCTCTCTTAGCCTAACCTGCTTACAGGGCTGTTGTGATGAAACAGTTGGGAAGAGACAATTGTGGACTACCTTGTTTCTAATCAGGGAAGTTTTTTATGGTCATTGGTTGAAATGGCTGTCTGCTGCTGAACCTGTTGCTCTACTAATACTTCCCCTTTTTCTCCCTGCTTAGCTCTGCTGACACTGGTAGGGACCACCGTCTACATTTGCTACTCCAGGGCTGCGTTCACAGAGACAGTGCAGATGTTTGACCGGCAGCGCTTTGAGCATGTCCTCATTGCCTTTGGCTGGTCCTTGGCGCTCGCTTGGCTGTCCTTTGGCACAGAAGCATTGGCTGGCATCCTCTTTCTCCTGGCTGCCTGGGGACTCACCTTGACCCCAGAATCGTTTTCAGTGGCCATCTGATCCTTGCAGAGAGAGAGATGGCGGAAGTGCAGCATTGCCAGGGCTTTGACACCATCCGGTCCTTCACTGGTACTTCCCTTGTGGCACATTCTGATGGAACTGCAATGTACATGTAGAGCTTCCGAACAAGGGGAGGCGGCTGCAGAGTAGCAGGCTCTTGCTGTGGACATGATGAACTGGGTGGGTGGGTGGGTGGGTGGGAGAACCCCTGTTGATGCAGCATGTCCAGTGGAATATTGCAGGGAGTTCCCTTACTTGATTATTGACATGTGGGTGGAGCTAAGGAAAGCAAGAGATCAGTGCTGCGCAACCCCCCCCCCCCCAATCTGCGGCAGCAGCCATGGCCCTTTTGCTCTGCTTGATATATGCATTTAATAGTCATTCTCCACCAAGCTTGCCCTTGTGTCTGTCCTCCTTGTTGAACCTGGAACTCTTATTTATTTTATTTATATTTTATCTTTAAATAAAGGGCTCTGGTAAGACTTGCTGTTTCATTGGCAAATATATTGGCAAAACAAGAGTACAGTGCTACAGGAACTGGGAAGGGTGCGTCAGATTGAAAGAAAACCCTGCCGGACCACACCAAGAACAGGACATCTGAGTCCATCTTGCCTGTCTCCCGCACTACCCAATCAGAAAGCCCACAGCAGGGCACAGAGGCAGGAACACTCCCCTGCTGCTGCTGCTATCCTTTTTAGCAACTGATATTTACATGTATACTACCTCCAACCATGGAGGTTCTAATTGGCCATCCTAGCTAATAACTTAGTTTTCCCAGAGCTAATACAGATACTGAATGCAGCACTCTGGTTTGCAGCATTTCAAAAGTGTTTGTAGAGGGCTGCAAACAGCGGGCAGCAGGAAACAAATCCAGCCTGTTGGCTCTTGTGGGCCCCATACTCCTTCCCCAAAGCTGCCTGATGCTGCTGCTTCCAGATGTTCTCATGAACTGAGTGATGCAGAGCATGTATGCCCCATTTGTGCTGTCAAAATTGAATTCCTCCAGACACAATACAACTACTATGCAACCACTGGAGTGGTGTAATGTCTCTTAGTCACAGCAAACTCAGCAATCCTCAGACATGCTCATAGGACAGCAGTAGAGCGGTATCTTGCTTGTAGAGCATAGGTGTCAAAACTCACGGCCCTCCAGATGTTATGGACTACAATTCCCATCATCCCCTGACAGCATGAGCAATTAGCCATGCTGTCAGGGGATGATGGGAACTGTAGTCCATAATATCTGGAGGGCTGCTAGTTTGATACCTGTGTTGTAGAGTGTCTCCTCGTCCCTGCGGAGTTGCACAGAGAGACAAGGCAATCTTTTTTTTTAAAAAAAAGGATGCGCTTACAAGTGGTGCCTCCCATCTGGTGCTGTTTGCTTGGCACCGGGTGCAAATCGGTGTTTTAAAAAAACCTCACTCATTTAGCAAGTTTCAAAAACACTGGGTGGGGTGGGAGCATGACTCGTTTCGGGGGCAGCAGCTGTGCAAAATTCTCCCCCCAACCAATGTTTTTACTGGCCATGTACGGGTGTTGTTGGCCCGTGCTGAGTGGGTCAGACAGAGAACAAGAACTATAAGAGAACATCAATGGCTCATGATAAAACACCAGGTTTAATAAACATCAGGTGTACTAGGGGAACAATCCTACTTAAAGGAACATACAAGTGTCATAAAAGGCTGGCAGATGTCTGTACTTAAACAGGGTTGGGGCATTTTTGAGAAACAAAACGCTCATCATCATCTTGAGGAAGCAAGGCTAAAAGAGGATCCTATTGCTTGGCAAGGGAACAGGACAAGTGGTAGGTGATTAGAACCTCTTTTTAAACGTTTCAAAATTTGTACTTCAAAGTCCAAAAAGTACACAAAGACAGAAATTCACCAAATTATAAAGTATTTATTTCATATAGATTTCCAATTTCTTCTACACTGAATATTAACCCTTAAATCCTACACTTTCAGCACTTGGCCATTAAGCATCAAAATGAAATTAAATCTTTACCACCATTATTAATAAAAAGTCTCACTTTTCTGTATTGGATTTTATTTCAACAGTCCTTAACCTTCAAAATCACTAGGTATCAATTTATTTTTTCTATTTGGTCTAGATATACTATCACAGGATTCCAATTATTGATGGACTTAGTTAAGTTCTTTTCTTTAAGTAATGAAATTAACTTGGCCAGCTCTGACACTTTCACCCACTATTAATCAATTGTAGAAATAGCTTTTCCATTTCTGCACATATACTATTCTTGTTGCTGCTGTCACGTATAAAAACAAAGTTCCACGTTCTCTTTCCAAAGATCTGTTCATAAGTCCCAACAGATAAGCCTCTTTTGTACATTAGTCTTTAAAATCTTTTGAATTATTAAGTAGACCTCCAAAATTGTTTTGCTTTCCCACAAGTTCACCACAAATGATAAAATGTCCTCTCTTGATGGTCGCATTTCCAACACTTATTTGAAACAGTTTTATACATCTTTGCCAGTTTGGTGGTGTCATGTGTGATACATAATTTTATAAAACCTCTCCTTCAACGGTGACTAGAGCCCCTTATGTGGAAAGCTGTTTATTTTTATAATGGAAGAGAGAGGCTGTTGGCTTTTTGTCATGGGTTGATTCAGCCAAATATCCAGCAATGTTTCCAGTAAAGATGAAAGAGTGGTTGAGCTGGAACAGAAGCCCTGAACACCAGCTTTTCTTTGTACCTGTGCTAGTATGTTATGGCTCCTACCTCCTCTAGCCAAGCCAGCACTGACCAATCACAGGTTTACATACATTCTCAGAAATGCCAATTTACATCAGGCTTCAGCATACATGTGTACGTTCCCACTCACACTTGTCCAGTACAAAACACAACTTGTTCCCAGCCAACTGCGTGTCATGAGCAGAGACATCACAGTGCCAGACAGCACGCAGGGAACGCTCACCCCATGGGAAAAGCCGCACACTAATGGCTTGGCCTGTGGTAGCAACTTCCTCTGCACTCACAGCTTCCATGAGCTCACATAGTTTGGCAGGACCTAGCCAAGGTGCTGGCGTTGTCATCATGACGATATTGGTCTCCACAGAGGCTGGGTTTACAGAGCAGAGTGGAGATCCAAGGTTGCAGACTCCTGCAAGAAAGGAGAAGGGAGCAGTTGTTTGATGCAAGCATGAGCTTTCCTGTGAAGAAGAGTTTGGATTTTCATCCCCCCTTTCTCTCCTGTAAGGAGACTCAAAGGGGCTTTCAATCTCCTTTCCCTCCCCCCCCCCACAACAAACACCCTGTGAGGTGGGTGGGCCTGAGAGAGCTCCGAAGAACTGTGACTAGCCCAAGGTCATTCAGCTGGCATGCGTTGGAGTGTACAAGCTAATCTGGTTCCCCAGATAAGCCTCCACAGCTCAGGTGGCAAAGTGAGGAATCAAACCCTGTTCTCCATATTAGAGTGCACTTGCTCTTAACCACTATACCACACTGGATCTCTGTGATAGAATCTGTGAGAAGTTTCTACACAGCAAAGGTGGCTTGGGGGAAATGCGGAGGGATTCTCACCATACAATGGGAAGAAGCCTCTGCAAAAATCAGAAAGGAGACCCCAGTTCAGCAACAGTGAACCACAATCTATCTGGACACAACATGGGACAGTAGCCATGGCTCAGTGGTAGAGCATTTATTCTACACGCTGAAGGTCCCAGGTTTGATATCTGGCATCTCCAGTCTAAAGGATCAGGTAGCAGGAGATGCAGAAGACCTCTGATGAGGCTCTGGACATCAGCTGCCAGTCAAAACAGACAATACTGACCGTTTGGTTGTGGTAGGTTTTCCAGGCTGTGTGGCCGTGGTCTGGTGAATCTTGATCCTAACGTTTCACCTGCATCTGTGGCTGGCATCTTCGGAGGTGTGTCACAGAGGGAAGTCTGTTACACACTGTCTGGGCCAGGTCCAGATGCCGGGCCCCCTCCCCTCCCCTCCCCTCCCTTGCATGCCACCCCTCACTCCCTCCCCTCCCTTGCCTGCCACCCCTCACTCACCCTCCCCTTCCCGTGCATGCCACCCCTCCCTCCCCTCTCCCTCCCTCCGCTAGGGTGGGTGGGCCAGGTCCAGATGCTGGCCCCCCCTTCCCTCCCCTCCCTTGGATGCCACCCCTCATTCCCTCCCATCCCCTCCCCCCCTTGCATGTCACTCCTCCCCCTCCCTTCGCTAGGGTGGGTGGGCCATGTCCACATGCCGGGACCCAGTACATGCACACATATGCATGCAAACTAATCACTGACAATTCAAACAGCTAGTGAAAGCCTGTAAAAGACTTCCCTCTGTGATACACACTGTAACACACTGTAATACACACTGTAACAGACTTCCCTCTGTGATACACCTCTGAAGATGCCAGCTACAGATGCAGGTGAAACGTTAGGAACCAAATCCACCAGACCACGGCCACACAGCCCGGAAAACCCACCAGAACCAGTTGAATCTGGCCGTGAAAGCCTTTGACTATACTGACCGTGATAGATGAATGCCCTGGCTTAGTATAAGGCAGCTTCATGTGTGTATGGTAATGGGTTCACTATGAACATGAGAAAAGTGAACCTGAATGGTGCTGAAGCAGCTGAGAATGAAGCCTGGTCTCCCCTTCTCCTTCCAAGACATGCACCTTCAGCAAAGCTTCTAGCATTGGTGTGATCCCTCTGCAGTATTTCCTCCATGTGTCTCAATCCAACAAGGGCAGCTGCTGCCAGAACCCCCGCTTGGCGCATCCCACCTCCGAGAAGCTTCCGCACACGCCAGGCTTCGACAATGAATTCTCTCTGTCCGGCTAGCAGGGCCCCAGCTGGTGCGCCCACACCCTGAGGAACACAAACAGAACGAGTACTAGGTGTTGATTTTTTTTTTTTTTGCCATCAAGTCACAGCCAGCTTATAGCAACCTAAGGCAAGAGATGTTCAGAGGTGGTAAGCCATCCCCTGCCTCTGCATAGGGACCCTGGTATCCCATATGTGTGCAGTTCCTTAATTCATCCCAGAAACTGACCCCCACACACACACTTCCATATACAGCCTGGCAAAACAACCACTTCTGCTGTAAATCCAAGGAAGAATCACAAAGTTTTGAGGCAGATCATGGTTAAGTAGGCCACATGATCAAACCTCATGGGTGTTTTCTTGCACTCTTGCCCTCATTTTGCAGTTTAGCATTTGCCCACCTTAGAGAGACACAAAGTGACGGAATCACAGTGCTGGGTGATTTGATTTGGCAGGACTCCCAGGGCCACTGCAGCATTAAGCATCCGGGCACCATCCAGGTGTATCTTCAATTCATATTGGTGGGCAAGCTTATGAACCTGTGTAGAGAAAGGAACTCAGCACCCTGAAGACTTACAAAAGGAAGAAGGAGGAGGAGGAGGAGGAGGAGGAGGAGGAGGAGGAGATGTTGGTCGTGGTCGTGGTGGTGTAGGAGTAGTTTGGATTTATATCCCCCCTTTCTTTCCTGTTAGGAGACTCAAAGGGGCTCACAATCTCCTTTCCCTTCTCGCCCCCGCCAAACAAACACCTGGTGAGGTAGGTGGGGCTGACAGAGTTCCGAAGAACTGTGACTAGCCCCACCCAGCTGGCATGTGTTGGAGTGCACAAGATAATCTGGTACACCAGATAAGCCTCCACACCTCAAGTGGCAGTGGGGGCAATCAAACCTGGTTCCCCAGGTTAGAGGACACCTGCTCTTAACCACTACACCATGCTGGCTCTTAGATCACCAAATGGTAGCTCTAGCTCCAGATGAACGTTACATGGCAGCCTTAGAGTGTAGCTGGGCAGCAGGTGCCAAAAGACAGATGAGCCAACATTTTCAGACATATTGCTTTCTTATCATTAAGTCTAACTGTGAAAGAGATTCTGCTGGGCATTTTGATTTAAAAACAAGAACAAAATCTAATGTGACTGATTACTCTGAGAAGGCACCACTGATAACAAGTCAAATTCAGCTAGGTAATGAATTTACATAGCTCAAAAGTGTCAGGCACAAAATGGATGGATGTTCACCTCTTGCAGGTACTGAAGGGGAAGGATCCGTCCTCCTGCTGAGCAATGTGTATTCTCAAGGCAGATAAGCTCAGGCCGAGGGTGGTACTGACTTCTATAGGTCTGCTGGATCTTATGCTCCAGTTCATCAAGACTTATAGTCCCATCTGGCAGGTCCTGCAATGTCTCTGAATGGACTCCAGCCACCTGTTTCAGAACAAAATGGGTAGGTGAGGCTGTGTCAACCAGGTGAGATCTAAACACGACAAATGATTTGTGCTGAAACGAGCTGATGGTATCCATATTTAAGGTGAGATTTGGTGCATGAATTCACTGCAGGAAATGAAATTCTGTTTGCAAAGTCACACAAACCTGCACATGACCTCTCTGGATGACCTTGACTGCAATGCTACTGATGGGATCAGATTTATACTCAAAATGTAAAGAGGATTTTTTTGTGTGTGCAGAAAATCAATGCTGATGAATAGAGTGAACTTTCCGGATGATAAATCAGCTAAGAAAACTCAAGAGCCTCATCTTCTGCCTCTAGATCAGCTACATCTTTAGACGGGGAGCCCTCTGGATGACTATTACTGTAGATGCTGATAGCAGGGTGAATTGAGTACTGGCAAGAAAGGTTCTGAAGTGTTGCGGAATCTAGAAAGAAAAATTTGGAAACTATTTGCAGTTCCCTTGTTCTGCTAAACTTACCTAGGGTGGAACTCGCCAAATATCTTGCGGCTCAATTCTAAATCACATAATAACAGAAACATGTCCTACTGAAATCAATGGCATACAGAGCAAAGCAATTGGTCTAGAAGCAGAATAGTTGAGCAGCAGAAAAAACAAAAGGGGAGGGGCGACTTGTCAATAATTCAGAAGTCTGAACAGTTTCCAGTAAATAGTCGAATTTATACCATGATTGTGAATAGTATTCCATTAATACTATTTTCTAGTAGGAGGAAATCAATGATCTGGATTAAAAAAGTGTTGGCTTGATGTTGATACAGGTAATACCAAGTACAGCAAACAGATTAGCTAGGAATCTGCTACAGTTCAGGACAAAGTAAATTCCAAACATCTAAACCTGATTATTGTTACACAGTGAGATCTTAATCCCATGTCCAAGAACATGGCTCTTTTTGAATCAAACAATGGAACAAATTCAGAGTTCTAGAAAACATACAATAAGTGAAATGTGATCTCTCTAGAAAGAATCCTGAAGGTTTCACATCAAGCAGAGGTTAGGCCAGGTTCCTGTAATGAAATCTAGGCATATAAGGAAACCTAGGCATAGTGCTTGTGGAAGTCTGTGTTGGACTTGGACTGGGAAGTAACAGGTTTACATTATTTATCTCCACCTTCAAGCTCACTGGGCATGTTAGACCACTCACTTTCTCTCAGATTAATTAATCACATAAGATTGTTGTAAGCATAAAACGGAGTCAAGGAATACTGTGTGTATGGCATGAATTCCTTAGAAAAAAATGTTAGTTTGTGGGAGACAGAAAAGAGTTGTAACTAGATTTTGCTTATTGTTTTGGGGAAGACTAGAGAAATTATCAACCTTGCAGGACACGTAAATGTCTGAGCATTTTCTTCCTCTTTACAAATCAAGATAGAGGTGCCTTTTAGAGGCCCCATCTGAGTTCTGACACATGGTATCTTACTTGTTGAGGCCATGTGCTTACATGGAAGTGGGTCTCAGAAATGTACCTGTCTTGAGCAGAAAGGAAGGAGAATATCCATCCCTCAGGGGTTCTGCAACTAATGAACTATTTTGTTTTCCTTATTACAATGAATACTTATTTCTCAATTAGGCAACCCTGTTTTGAGTTTGGGGGTAGGAGTGAGTTCTGAGTTGATGAAGTCCTGACAATCTAAATACAGAACAAATAGGGAAAAGCACCTTACCAGGTATGCATTTATTCCCCCAACCCCTGATCACCCTGTCTAGATAAAACTCCATTAAATAAGATCCCAGATGACTGGGCCCGTGGTGGCGAACCTATGGCACTCCAGATGTTCATGGACTACAATTCCCATCAGTCCCTGCCAGCATGGTCAATTGGCCATGCTGGCAGGGGGTGATGGGAGTTGTAGTTCATGAACATCTGGAGTGCCATAGATTCGCCACCACTGAGTAGGTCCCACCATTCAGTAGGTACTTTGCAAGACAGTGCCATCATCTGCCTTGGCAGCTGTCTTTACAGCCACCCCCCCCCCCCGCAGACCTGGACACATGTTGAAAAATATACCTCTGCATGTTTGATTTAATTTGGTTTCTTGATCAGTTTCTTTTTTCCCCCCAGATAATTTTTTTCTCTCCAACTGACTCTGCCTCTAGAACAGGTGCAGAACTGTGTGCCTAGTTCTGGGGTCCCCACAAATCCAATGTGCCAGTACATTCAGTTGGGCCCTAGAAGGTATCTCAGAGCTAAGAGTTACCAGGGCAACTAATCTCACCCACTGTCTAAGGGACAGGAAGTTTTCTCATGCCACATTTAAGTTGGCTCCTAATGTGACTACAAAACATGCAGTGACTGGGATGTGCATTCTGCAGTTCCTAAGTTACAAACATTCATACAATACATGAAAAATAATATGTTCAAATGCACTTCAACATTCAGTATGCAAACGCCCTCCAACATCAGCTGGTCTTGAGTACAACCCACCAGAAATAACAAGGCTACATGCTAAAAGAAAGCAGAATTATATCAGCAAGGGCTTACCTGTGCAACCCCTCCATGCTCAAAAATATGGATATGGGCCTCCCTCCCAAGCAGAAGCTGTGCTCCTCGCCTGCGACAGTGACACATGACTGATACAAGAGAGGGCAACTGTCAGGATGGGAGAATCCACAGTGGGTTGGGGGTGGGGGTGGGGTGGACAACAGGGTGTGGATGGGCAACAGGAGAAAGGTAGATGAATTTAATTCTCTCCTAAGAGACATATTACTTGTTGCTGCTTACATCGTTGATGGAAGGCATCTAGGCAAGAGCTGTCAGGAATGCTTGCTTTGTTTTCTCCAATACCTTCTAGGCACAATAGTTGGGTGGTCTCATTTCAGAGTGAAAATGCTTTCCTGGTGATTCTAGTCTAGAATGTGCTCCTTGGGGCCGTGACCTTTTTGTGTATTGTACATTTATGGTGTTATATAAACAGTAAATAATAATACCCCATACCCCAGACTCTCCCTGCTATACAGCGCCACTACTCTGACTGCTTCCCATAAAACTTACCAGCAATGAGATTAGCCATGGTGGCCGTGGGTACAAATAAAGCTTCTTCCTTTCCCAGGAGGTCAGCAACTAAACTCTGCAGCTCTGCAGGGGAGAAATGGGGTGGGAATGGATAAGGTCACAGCCATGGTCCAATTCACAGAAACAACTTAGCGTTGGGTTTTAAAGCCTCCCAATCCAGTTGCCACAAAACTCTTCAACCAACATAACTAGAACTTGCCTCACATTTAACAATGGGATTATTTGGAATTTCCTATTATTTGATACAATATATTTAACATCACGACTGGAGCCCAGAGAAGCCTTGCACACAGACATTCACTGGTCAATAGTACTCTCTCCCTCATAGTCACAGAAAACTAGAGATGTCCCACTCTTCTACATTCTGAACTATGATGTGTCCTCAGTACAATGTTTCCTGAGCAGCTGCAGGTATGAAAAGGTTCTCTGACGCCCCTAGTGTCATTGCTTTAACAGGCTGGTTTTGCAAGTGCATCCAAGGACGTTTTGGGGTCTAAGCTATCTTCATTTGTGGGGGATGAGACCAAGCATCCTCAAGCTGAGTGCTCCAGAGAACGGCTGCTGTCTGGGCCATGCTTGCCTTTACGTATTTGGCGATGTTCCTTTCCCCAGACTCACCATTGACTGTGGGGTCCTCCCCGTAGTCATCGTCTCCCACCTCTGCCTGGGCCATAGCTTGCCTCATTTCAGAGCTGGGCCGAGTCACTGTATCACTGCGCAGATCCACCACATGATGCTCAGCTTCTGCGAGGGGACCTGTTCGATAACTGTGAGCACCGATCCTGCAAGCAGGAGCAAAGGCAGCATGCCGTGGGCGCCACCAGGGTAGAAGAGTACCATGCTGGCTAGCCACAGTTTGGCTGTGACACCTTGCATCGATTCTAGAGAGCCAAGAACGCTTGGGGATGGCACTGATACTTTGCCATTTAGAGTTGGGATGGGCTAAGGTCCCATTGAAAGCCTGGTTCTGATTCTTCTGGATCCAAAGGGCACCCACACCTTGTTGACAACATTCAGACAGAGTAAGGCACGCACTCACTTCCTGGTAGCGACACTGGAGCTCATGTCCTATCGGGCGGCCTTTAAATTCGTAGCAACAACGGTAAGCTAGATTCCGGGTGGTGCCCACACCCGGGTGCCAATATGGAGTAGTAGTCCCCCCTAACCCTCTGCACCAACGCGTGGACTGGCGGCCACGATCGCGGAATTCACGGCAATGAGTGGGGCTGCCGATGCCACGATCAACTTTGCCTTGGCTGGCAACGTGTGCGCGACATGAGCAGAGGAGGGCACGGAGGTCCTTGCGCAGAGCACCGCTCCCCCACGAGCCGACCTTTCCGCTCAACAGCAGCATTTCTGATGTTGTTTCAGCCCCCCGCCCCTTTCCTTTCCCCGGACGAGGAGAGACCAAAGAGAATCCACGCCTTCCCTGGGATACCGAACTACGACTCCCAGCAGCCTTCCGGGCGCCGCGGTTTTGTCACCTCTCACGTACAGCATTCTGGGCATTGTAGTTTTCAGCGGGGAGTTTAGGAAAAAGGGTGAGATGGCATGGCGTGAATTTCTCAGCGTCTCAAAATCACTCGCTCTCTTGGCAGGCTGATTGAAAAGCACATCATTCAGGACTCATAGTCCCCGCAGGATGAGAAAGAATCCCCCTCCCCCCTCCCCCCTCCCCTTCCCATCTTCCCGGTTCATTTCAATCCAGCTCCCCCAGAAACAGCGTTCTAGAGGCAGAATTATCTGCCCGCCCGGCGATATTGTTTTATGATATCAGAGTTAATCCAGGTCAGGTCATCATGCCTGATGAAATCTCACACTTGCCATCCAGCCAGAAGTGACTTTTCCTTGGCATGCGTGAAGAACAGAAGTGCAATTTAAAAACATGCCTGTTTCCAGATTTCAAATCGACTGCCGGCTGTGCTGAAATCAACGTTCCTCTATTGGAGGTGGTGCCTCGCCAAATGAGCTGCAGAGTCTTATCTGGTGAGCCAGATGTGTTTCCGCGTTCCTGTTGGGTGACCTTGGGCTAGTCACAGTTTTTTGGAACTCTCATCCCCATTTACCTCACAAGGTTTCTGCTGTGGGGTGAGGAAGGGAAATGAGTTTGTAAGCCCCTTTGAATCTCCATACAGGAGAGAAAGGCAGGGTATAAATCTAAACTCTTCTTTTTCATTTTGCCTACTTTTTTTCAATTTTTCTGTAAACCTTGATAGTTGTGGTGTTTTCTGAAAAATCTTTGTGATGTACCCTAATCTGCAGATGTAAGTATTCATAGAGGGGGCATGATGATGGTGGTGGTAGGATGAATTATTCTGAAAGATAAAAAGAGGGGGAGAGAGAGAGAGAGAGAGAGCGAGAGCACAAAGTTTATCACAGGCCCACAATGTAACCTATTGCCCTAATGTTAATATTGCAATTGGAAATGAGTCTGAGGCAGAGATGAGCGCTTTACAAAAACCCTGCAATGTATGTAGTTCAATGTTAGCATCCCTACGTTGTAGACAGAAAGAGAGTTGTAAGGTACTTTTCAACCCCACAAAGCACGTTCAGTTTCTAAGAAATGGTAGCAATCCTTTGTACAAAAATAACAATCAAGACATACGTGCTGTTAGAAGTTCTGCAATTCATCTTGTTTGTTTTTAAGGAAAATGAAGGTTGTGGGACGGAAGCTGTGAAACTGATTGCAGCAGCTGTTACTGCGGCATTGCAGGAGAGGTTATTGACTTTTTGAAACCATATTGATGACAGACCTACCTCCCCACCACCGATTTTCTACCCATGAACTGAGTTGAGTGCTGACCAGAAGTGCCTGTTAGCTGGAACTAATTCAACTTTTAACTAAATAACTGGAGGCTGCAGTGTCTAACCTCTCCCTTTCTCCCCTTCAGCATCCAAAAGAATTCCCAACAGAAAGTAAGGGGTGCAGGGGCACCTTTGTCAGATCTGATGTTTAGAATCACATGTAAAACCATGATTTACAGACCCAATAGTTTTGTTTAAGGGAAATGCAGATGGGCAAGCAGGCATGTGAAATTCAAAGTAGCAGCCACTGCTACTTTAGGAAAGGAGTTGAGCTGATCTTTTGCTATTGTCACTTGAAACTGGTAAGGGAAAGCTGTTTCAGCCTGATTTTTAAAAATAATTTCCAGTCATGCCGGGGATGCTTCCCTGCCTGGAATCTCTGGAATCTGAAGAAATCAAATTAATAAAAAATACTTTTCTGTTTCCTGCCCTGTGCTACATTTGCCTAAATCTGAGTACTGGTCCCCCAGCAAGGCAAAGTGTCATAATCAAGGGAAAAACAGATTTTATTGTCTGGAGAACGTCCTTACACGCCATATTTTGAATATAAATCTGGGTCAGCACTGCTTATGGTTGGTTTTGATTTACTCTCTCAGGTACAGTGTTAGCTTCCAGTTTTAATCAGCCACAACCTTCACAGAGTCAACTTGAAATATATCAAATTATATGCTTATGAATTTCACACCTAGACACAAATGATTTTCATCATGCAAATAAGTACATTAAGAATTTGCTCGGAATATCTCTCACACAGGAAACTCCACTAGAAGGCAGTGCTGGATTTATATTTGCCTCTGCTCTGGAAACACTGTACCATGAAATGCTGTGTCTGCTGATGATGGGACAGTCACTGGGTTTTTGACAACTGCTGTGTTGTGGAATGTCTCTTGATTTTAATTGGATCTGCTGGCAACCCAGAAAATTGCAAAAGGAACTTTCATGCCACATTCTTAACCCAGTATAACCATACATATCACCACTTTATAATTCCCAGGAAATAATTTGCCTCTAATTCTTGACCTGCCTCTGCTTACTTTGGGAGAAAAGTCTCTGCCTCCTCCTTGCCCTGGAAGAAGGCACAGAGCTGGCAATTGTATGATGATAGTTTATTTCTGTGACACCCCCAGTGCACATGACACTTTTCAGAGTGGCACAGCCAAAACGAAAGCTTCTATAAAGAAACACAGATATATGTATGTATGTGGTTGGAGATGAGTACTAAGGTCAAAGGTATGGATTCAAGAGGGAAAAGAAAGAATATAGAGATTATTTCTAACTGGCCTTTCTTTGCCACATCTCCACATTCACACCTTTCTGTTGCATGTAAATCATTGATGTGCATTCCTGTCATCTAATGAAATGAGTACGGAGTCATGAAAGCTTATACTGAAGTACAACTTGTGAGTCTTTACAGTGCCACTGAATTCTGGTTTGATTTTGCTGTAGCATCCCAAATATGGCTACACCCAGTGGAAATATTTCGTTTGACTATTCTGCTCTCAATCTCCTTCTGTCAATCTCAACATCCCCTGATGCAGCTGCCTGCTGCCCCTGGGGCTGAGACACTGGCCAAAGGGTAGCCTGACTACTTGCCAAAAGGTTATTGGGAAAGCATCCATACAGTCTGGCTTCGTCTCTGAGTGAGGGGCTTGTCTGGCTCACTCTGCCCACAGAAGCTAATTGTCTGGTTTTATTTTACTTTTAAGAAATATTTTCCCAACCGCTACCAGGAAGGAAGTCAGCAGTGTGACCTCTGCTGCTGGGAAGAGCTGGCCCAGTCTCACTCACAGTGACAAGCCATCACGGCAGAGCTGACCCCAGCTCCCAGCACAGCTGCACAAATGTGTTTTATGAGCTCTCCATAAACCTTCTCTTCTTTGTGGCTGACGCAAGATGTCTTGTTCTCCCAGGTCTATAGGGCATTTGGAACGGAGACAAGATCAACACAATGCTAAGAGGTGCTAATTGGCTCTGGGTGCTTCTTGGAATTGTCCATCAGGCCTGCTCTCTTACCTGCCTCTGCCTGGGCTTGCCTGCATGTACAAAGGAACCCACAAAAGCCTGAGGGTCAATGGCATTCACATACAGCCCTGTATGTATACACTCACGTTTGCACAGAGGTTCATTCTCTGCTGCTCCTCCCCTCTTGCCCCTATAAAGTGAGTGACTGGACCATAAACAACCCATCTTGCAGCTACTTCTCACCCCATGGCAAGGGCCAGATGTTAACAGTCATGCTTTATTTATTGCTTCTATTTCCTCCCAGTTCCAGTAACTTGTTCTCCAGCCCAAGTAGCTCATGATTAGGTAGCGAGAAGCCTCTAATCTTGCCGATCTGATTTACTGACATTGAGAATAGCCTCTTCCCGTTATTGGGCCCAGGCTTGGGAGCAGAATCCGTGCAGACCTCCTGTCCTAGTAAATCCACCCTCCAGGAAATCCTGGGCCAGGAGGGCACAAGAGATGGCTGGGTTGGGAGGCTATCAGAAAGAGGAATGGGGGAAGGCTTGGGAAGACCTTGGGAAAAGCTGTCCTTTGTTGGAACGTGGTGTCAGGAGGTTTTTGTGCATCAGGTGTATGTAGCAGGAACACCACAAGGGTGTACTAAGCAGGTTGGAAGCAGAATATGACTGTCTCTCTCTCCCAACCTGCTGAGCCAAATACTGCACACCTCCAAGGCTTCTCCATCTAGGCAAGATTCTGTAGTGGCTTGCTCCCACTTTGCATTGAGAAGAAAGGATGCCTTTCAGGAACTTTACAGTTATGCTTCCCTATGTAAAGTGAGTTAGGAGCACAGGCCTTTGCGGAGGTGCAGAGGCCTTTGGGCATATTCTTGTTCATCAAGTTGGCATAGGAAGAAAGGGACACTTGCCAGACGGCAATCTGCCTGAGACACTTGGGCCACTTTCAGCTTGGAAGATGCCTCTCCCTCCTTCACCAGTGGAACACATGCCCTTACAGGCACACAGGGATGTGTTAGTGTGCATTGTTCCCTGATATTCCTTACACTCACAGCCATTTCTAAGCCTGAACTTCAAGTTGCCATTGGCAATTATGCCCTCACAGTGGTTTGAAGGGCTGTGAAGAGAAGGTTAAGAGGTGACATGATAGCCATGTTTAGATATTTTAAGGGATGTCATGTTGGCAAGGGAGCAAGCTTGTTTTCTGTGGCTCCAGAGGCTAGGACCAGGAGTAATGGGTTCAAGGTGAAGGAAAAGAGATTCCACCTAAAGATCAAGAAAAACTTCCTGATAGTAAGGGCTGTTTGACAGTGGAATGCACTACCTGGGAGTGTGGTGGAGTCTCTTTCTTTGGAAGTTTTAAAGAGAGGCTAGATGGCCATCTGACAGGAGTGCTTTAATTATGTGTTCCTGCGTTGCAGGGGTTTGGACTTGATGGTCTTTGTGGTCTTTTCCAACTCTATGATTCTATTTCAGACCTGTTTCCAGCATTTTGGTTTTGCAAAGTTTCTGTCCTTTTTTGGAGAATGTAGGCCCTCAAAAATAAATTTTCCTATAATTTAGGTTGGGATGTCACCCTTCAGCTAATGGCAGCAGCTCTGCTGTGCTGTCTTTCTCTCCCTATAGACATGTCAAGGAAGTCTGCACCCGTTTCCCGTTGGCATGCCATGATGGTCCACACAAGTTTTATCCCGATAGTGCTTCTTTTACTGGGAGATGTATATTTTGAGAAAAGTACAATGTTCTATGCCTGGAAACAGGCAATATAACTCCCAGATCCTGTGTTCATACCTTGTTCAGATAGGAATGTGCATTAGGAGTTGTCACGTGGCCCCTTCAATATGAGTAACTGGTGACAGAGAGCAACACAGTTCCCCCCTCTGCTCATTTAAAACTCCTGTCGTTAAGATATCCCATGACATTTTGTTAGGTTGCGTTTTTTAAAGTTGTTTGGCGGAAAGGAGGAAACGGCTAAGTTTTTTGAAGATATTCTGAATGTCAGACAATTTTATGTTAGATAAATTTCATGGAGTACGAATTGACCAATGGCTATTAGCCATGAAAGCTAAATGAAACCTTCAGAAGTAGTGTACCTCAGAATACCGATTGCAGGGAGGATCAACCATGGGGTGGGGAGAGGGGCCTTTTGCCCTCATTCCTTGCTTATGGGCTTCCCAGAGCTTCTGTCTGACCACAGTGGTGACAACATGCTTGGCTAGCTTGGTCTGATCCAGCAGCAGCTGTGGATTTAAAACATGGGAACAACGAATTCCTGCTGCATTCAACCCCCCTAAAGAAAAACTAATTCACTGCGCTTTCATTACAGTATTTCAGAGGTTAGCCATTTTGGTAATCAGTTGTACAGCTAGAATCAAGTCCAGTAGCACCTTAGAGACAAACAAGATTTTTGGGATATGAGCTTGCAAGAGACAACGCTCCTTCATAATGGTAGCTTTGACTTTCCAAAGCACATACCCCCAAAACTGTGCTACTGGACTTACAATGTTGTGGAAGGATGGCTACATGAATTTTGCAAAAATAGCTAAAATAATGTTGAGGTGCATTTAAACAATTGTACAGAAAGCCCCTCAGACATATTTCCTAGTGGAAATAGCCAAGGGTGGTAAAGTACTTGTGGATTCCCGGTTACCAGAATCAAAATTTCAGCCTCATTATAAAGGCATTAGCCCTGGACAGGGATGCAAACAATGCCATTATTCTTAAGGTGCTTTTAAGCATATTTGAAATATAGTTCTTGAGTGGCACAATTCAAAATGTAAGATAGCAGTCCTGTGGGAAAATAATGCAAGCTATTTCACTTGGGAACAACTGTGTCTCTGCCTAGTGAGAAATGCCATGCTTTGAAATGATATGCCTTTTCAAGAGTGGTCTGTGTATACATATCCTGACCATCCTTGTGGTAAAGGCACATGTAAGACCACCACAGACTTTATCACTCAGGATTCTTCTGTACAAACCCAGAAAAATAACCTTTGGTAGAAGAATAATCAACCTCCCTAAAGGATCTGCATCATCTTTGCTGCCACATGCAATGGGTCCTCATATTCTCACGATGTCCCCAGAACTAAAACTGGCTTTTAATACAGTGGGTGCACTGCAGGATGGACAACTCGCCAAAACCTAGAGAAGAAATCTGCCATGAGGAATGGTAGAGGGAAAATTTCCCTACTCTGCCTGGTTACAATCAATTGCAACATCACACCTCTGAATATGAAACAAATGCAATTCCTGGAACTGAGCCTCAGAATCTCCAATGTGAATCTTGCATACAGCTTCAATTATTGATTGGGAGGAAGGACTTACATCCTCCCCCATGGGATATAGGGGCATGTCAGGCTCATGACTTCTCCGGGATGTATTTATCACACAGAGGAATGCTAAATCAATAAAGCAAAGCTTTATCAACAGCTGAGGCTCTCCATCATTTATGGCTGGGAATCTGAGGCAGGGAAATCCACAGGAGAGGGGGTGGGGTATGTGGTTCACTTGCTAGCCTTTCCAGTCCTTAGAGCAACAAGATGCTGAACAAAATTAATCTTAAATAATATTTCATGTGAAGGCTACAGTTTATTGATATCTTGGTGCTGAGTTTCTGCATCTATTCAGGCTGCTATGTGGATTCAGAGGCAGTGTCTGTGGGCCTGATGGGTAATGCCACTTTGCAGTCACTGGTGCTTCAAGTGCCACATGCCGTTATTAAGCACAGGACACTGGTATTGAAGAGAAGAAAATAGAACAAAGTGACAGCAGGTTGACTGGCGTGTGTGTGTGTGTCTAGTTAGTGTGAATTTTGGTGGACGTGTCACCCTCAAATACAAATAGGACAAGAGGACACACAAAAGCCAATTAGAAGAGAGGAACCCAAATTCACATATCTATTTGAAATGCTCCAAGACATATTTTTCTTTTTCTCTCCAGCTTTCTTCTTAAAGCATGCTTTGCAAATAGAGGCCCCATATGTGTGGAGATCTTTGGTGGGTCCTGAACATTGACCAATGATAGCAGGGTCAAGCATTCACCATCCCATTCAGTTATACTATTACTTCCAGTGGAAAGAAAGCATCATCAGCTGGCTTTTAAGACATGACTCCAGCTAGCTTCACAAATCACACACAGCTGGGTATTTAAAAGGATCTGGCACCACCTCCTGGTCTCCAGGCTGTGGCCTACCTTCCTCTTAGCTTTAGTATTGACGTGGTTGACTCATTTGAGCTACTGTCTCATTTTATTGCTTGGCTTTCCCAGATGAAATGTCAAGGACCAGGTTACTTCTAGACAAGCACAACAGGAGATAGCTGCTATGCGAATGATGATTGGGGTGATAAACATAATAAACAAAATAACTGACTTTTTTTTCTCAGTGAAGGTGCTGTAGGACACAGAGTAATAGGTCTGTATCAGAACACTTCCCCTTCTTCTGTTTCTTCCCAGGGGCTCAGGCTCAGTATGTCACCGTCAGGGAAGTTTTTAAGAAATCATATCTTCCTTCGGAGGCATCTTGAAGGTTGGTCTCTCAGTCCTGCTGCAGAGGTTACAGCTACCTTCACTCTCAGGGTGGCTTTACATGGCAGAGTCTAGAAACTAGGCCGAAGTCCTATGGCATCTTAAAGACCAAAACACTTACTGAGGCATATGCTTTCTGGGATGGTGCCCCCTTCTTCACACGCTTGAAGTGAAATTTCAGGCAGCAGATAATGTATACATTCAAAAAGCTTACAAAAATGAGTTATATGTCTTGAAAACTAACACACAATAAATCTGTGCTGTAAGGCTACTTTTTGATTTTTTTGCATGGCAACAGACTAACAGGCTACATTCTCTGTAGTTTGTAAGGCAAAATGAAACAAAGCGAACATGGCATGTCCTGACTGTGTTTGCCTTGTACTGAGTGCAAGGAGCATCTGTAGGAGAGAATTGGTAGGTAAGGGTGTTTAGCAGCAAGTCAGGAGCAGGCAAAAAGTCTGGACTCCTAGGCACATTTACTGTGTCTAAGGACATGCACCTTCATGCAGCTGCTGTGGAAAACACTGGGATAATTGCATATAGCAGTGGTTCTCAACCTTCCTAATGCCGCGACCCTTTAATACAGTTCCTCATGTTGTGGTGACCCCCATGTTATGGTGACCTAACATTTAATCCATTTTACAGATGTAGAACACTGATGCAAAGAGTCTTAGACAACCCCTGTGAAAGGGCTGTTCGACCCCCAAAGGGGTCGCGACCCACAGGTTGAGAACCACTGGCATATAGTGTCATGTGATCCTCAGGTACTGCTTGTATGTAGATCAGCAGGTTGGATTGCTTCTATCCTTACAACCTCATAGGTCCATTTTTAAGAACCCCGTTTCTATGGCCTGCAATAAGTAGCCAAATCTGTGAAATCTCTAACTGATCTTCCTATCTTTAGATGTTGGCGTCATTAAGTCTGTCCCTTAGAGTGCACCCAGATGAGCATTTCCGATTTTGATCTGCTGCTGCTATCCATGAAAGAAAGGACCGTGAGGCCTTCATAGAGAATTTGCATGCCTGCAGGTTCAGTCCCTGGCATCTTCAATTTTAAAAAAATGCTTAGGTGCAAGGCTTCCACCTGAGATCCTGGGGAGCCTCTGCTAGTCAGGCAATCATGACCTCAATAGACCAATGACCTGGCTCAGTATTAGGCAGCCTCTAGTGTTCAAGAAGTTGTACAATTCACACTGCCTGTCATGATCTATTACTGTGGTGTTCAGCCTCCTAGCTTTCTCTTCATTCTGGCACTTCATTGAAGAGATAGAAGATTTTGTACAATTGGTCTCATATGGTGATGCATCTTTCTTGGCCATTATCCCTCCCCCTTATCCGCCATTATTAACTTCCTTCCTTCCTTCCTTCCTTCCTTCCTTCCTTCCTTCCTTCCTTCCTTCCTTCCTTCCTTCCTTCCTTCCTTCCTTCCTTCCTTCCTTCCTTCCTCCCTCCCTCTCTTCCTCCCCCCTCTTCCTTCCTTCCTTCCTTCCTTCCTTCCTTCCTTCCTTCCTTCCTTCCTTCCTTCCTTCCTTCCTTCCTTCCTTCCTTCCTTCCACTCTCCCATGTAGCCATTTCTTTAGTCTTCATACTAATGTGCACCTCTATCTATGGATTCACTGGGCATTCAGCAGGTTATCTCCTCAGAAAGTGAGCATAGGACTGCAATCTTAATTTATTTGCTGGATCCATTTCAAGTTTTTTCCCCGGGCATTTTCCAGCACATTATATTTATGAAGTGTGCATAGGTCTCAATAGCACACTGGGTTTGTTAACAGAATAAAGCAAACCTGTGAGAAAGAAGCATATGCTCATGGGAAACGCGGGAAGATTAGTTCCAGGGCAGTGATAAGTAAACATGAAATGATGGTTGATAAGACTGCTGGTGGAGATGTAGCCACACCCTTAGACTTCTCTAAATCTTGCCTGCTTTTGCAGAGGAATGTTCTTACAGCCTCTGAGGTTTTCTGTTCCTGCAAACCTGCCAGACTGCACACTTCTGAGAAGATGTTATGAGCTGTATCCACTCTGAATCTTGAACATTTGATGCTGCCTCCTACTGAGAAAGACCATGGATCCATTTCACAGCATTACCCACTCTGCTACTCCAGGGTCTCGGGCAGAAAGAGGTCTTTCACAACACCTATTACCTTTTAATTTAAGATGCCAGTAATCTTCTGAATCCAAAGTATTTGCTAAACCATGGGGCAATGGCTCTTCTCCCCCTCTGCCCATAGAATCTCCACACCCTGTTTATCTGCTGCTGTTTCCTTGCTATTAAAAGATGTAAGCTAAAGTTAAAACAAAGTGCAACTTTGCCCTGAGATTTCTGGCCAAGAACCGAGAATACAGGCCTGCTGAGGTTCCCAATAAGCGCTGAGACAGTGCTGCTGCCCATTCCTTTATCAGTTTAATCGAAGATATATGTTAACTGCCGAAACGTTCAACATCTAGGAATGACTGGGAACAGGAGCAAATTGTTTAAAACAGTGTTTTCTTTTGTAGCTCTTCACTGCCATCATTCAGCTGCCAACATGGATGCCCTGGGCATAGAGTCAAAGAGAGAAAGAGTAGCAATCATTGGATAAGCTCAGTAGTAGCTCTGTGGTGCCCAATATTTCTTTACAAAATATCAAGCCAACAGAAGAGAGTTTTAAGTTGCTTTATTTGCAAAGAAAGGGGAATTGTCGCTACATAGGCAGACTCCACCAAAACAGTATATCCACAGCATGTCTATTCCCTTCTCCCGTATTTGCCACACCCCCTCTGTTGAGTAAGGGTACTTAGAGTCACAACTTTCTGGACCGCCTATTTACATGTTGCTCCTTAATATGTGCCCCCTCCCATATTCTTCCTGTATGTTCATTATGATACAGTTTGTCATCTGAGCAGGAGGAGAAGAAGTTAACATGCATTAGACTATTAAGCATGCTCAATACGTAATCTGATACGTATCTCATCTCTGCATGACCCTGGCTGAAACTTTTCCAAGCTGGTTTCCTTGAAGTGCGGTATTCTTTTAGCATTTTAAATTTCCTGCTGAAAAGCTGGCTGTTTCTCAAGCCCTTGTGCCCTTGCTCAGCTTCCCACTCAGAGCATGGCCCACCATTTTTCGTGTACCTCACCTCACTCCTTTCCTCCCCCCTCACCTCTTGGTTTTCATCATTTTGTGCATTTTATATTTGTTGGCTTTTTTCTCAGTCCTCTCCCCCTCACATTTTCTCTTATATGTGGGTAAATTTACTCATGAGTAAACTCATAATTACATGAAGCAAATTGTTTTAACTTATTTAATGTATTTTATGGTGTGTAATGTAATGGCCTATTGTGTATAATATTGTTTTGGCCTTCTGTACACCGCCCAGAGCTCTTTGGGGGTGGGCGGTTTAAAATCTAGTAAGTAAGTAAGTAAGTAAGTAAGTAAGTAAGTAAGTAAGTAAGTAAGTAAGTAAGTAAGTAAATAAATAAATAAATAAATAAAGTAATAAAGTAATAAAGTAATAAAGTAATAAATAAAGTAATAAATAAAGTAATAAATAAAGTAATGCTCAAACAGATTGACCGGGCGTTGAATCAATAGATCAGCAAAAAAAAAAAAAAAAAACTTTTGAAGAGAGGTGAGTGTGGACAAACATTGTAATAAAGGGGGGAGGGGATTGAAAACATTCTGGAGACATTCTAAACAATTTGTGTGAAAAAGGACAGGGTTTTAAAAAAAACTGAGAAAAAGCTGCTTGGAAATGTTTTTGGAACCAAAGAGGGAAAAAACAGTTTCCTGCCTGAAAAGCATTTTAAATAGTGTGTGCAAAAAGGGCCCCTGTGTGAAAATTCCTAAGGTGCCCATAGGCTCAAAAAGTTTGGAGATCCCTGGTGTACAGTAATTGTGTGGGAATTGCTGAGAGCATTAACCTGTTCCCCTACCAAGGCGTTCCATCAACATTTCAAAAACTGATTTTTTTTCTTTTCATGAAAGAGGGAGACAACTCTACATTTAATTGAACTAATCCTTATATGGTGCTTCAAGATTAAAAAAGAAAAGACAGACAGTCTGTCTGTCTGAAGCGTGAGAGGAGGGGCAAGACAGACTGGCATTTGTTTTGCTGGCCATACATCTGTCAAATAAGTTATGAAAAGGAGTGGGTGGCATGGGGGAAATTAGACTTGAGTAGTGGGAGAAAAAACCTGCAGCCAATCCTGATTTTTAATGTAAGTCTGTATGCCCCTTAAGGGCTATTGGCAGGTGGTGAAAAAGCACACATGTCTTGATGTAAAACTCAGGCATCATCAGACAAAAACTCTGGTTGGCTGCCAATGCAAGCACAAGTGGATCGTGCAGGTTCTGAGTCTTAACAGAGGATTTATAGCAATTAAAAAATACATTATTATAATTGCATGCTCTGTTGGTAACACTCCAGCTGGAAGGCAGGTAGGGAATGAATTCCAAGTGAGGATTTTTAACCTGCCCAGTCCCCTAAAGCTCAGGGTGGGTAACCAGCTAATTAAAAAAATGTCTAAATTAAAAATGGATCTGCTATTCAAGATCCTGAAAAGAACTTCCAGCTGCTGAGACTTGCTCAAAAATACCACTTTTCATAGTATAAAGAGGATAAGAGAAGAATCTACATCATGTAAAATCTGCATCATGTGACTTGTTTGAAAACGTACCCATTCTGAAGCACATACATACAATTGCACACATGTATAATGTCACATGTATTAATCTACATGTGCACATGATATAGTATTATATTTTGAAATAAGGACTGGGCATGCCACAATGAAAGGCCACTGTGTTCCTAGTATCGTTTATGCAGATTATCTTGCACAAGTGTGATTTGCATTTATTCTGCTTGCCTCAGTTCTCCATCTATAAAATGGGAGGTAATCAGCCACTGTGAGTTTGAACAGCCACATAACCACTTGTGAATTTAACAGTTAATATTCTTTAAATATGTGAATCTTTGGTCAGCAATTCATTTAATCAGAATTTGGGACTGTGGTCCAAGGCTGCAGTCTTCCCCACTTCCAAGTAGGTTGGTGGCAATTCAGTAAGTATAATACAATACAGTACAGTAACCTTTGTTAGGCATCAAAAAGAGAAACACCAAATAAAAATAGACAAGGTAAAAGAACTGGGAGGGATGTTGAAAGTGTACAAACATAACATAAACAGAGAGGGAAGCCCAGAGGATTATTTCGGAGTATTAATCAAGAAATTAGCCACCATTTCCAATAACATAGGATCCAGATTATTCAGGAGATAGTTCAGTTTGGAGCAGGGATGGAGTGAGAGGGAATTGTGCCCTGGGGCATGCATGCGCCCTGTGCCATGCCGTCGCCCGCCCCGCCCCTGCCCCAGAACACTCTTGCCATGCCCCCCCCCCCGGAGAGCCCGCCCAGCGTGTCGCGCATCCCCCTTCCCCCTTGGCGCTACGCCACTGGTTTGGAGTTAGGAGGGCAAGAGCCTTCCAAAATTGGAGCCTTAAGAAAGAAATTGGGTCTAAATATGCTCTAGCAACTCTTCAGAAGTTAGACAATACACACAAACGCGCTTCTGGTGTAGAGATTTTGTAAATCTCTCTGGGGATAGTGTAAGAGGAAATGTGTTGGTTCTTGCTCTAGTAACCACACATCTCAGCTTGGGGTCAAACAGTATGTTTAAATAGCCGGCTATCCTACATTTCCTGGGTATAATATCAGAATAGTGGGGGGAACACAGACTTTGCCGATCAAAAGTTGATATTCCTGGTCCAATAACTGCTCCTTAATATGATGGAGAATCTCATTGGGGGAAAGCATGTGAAGCTGATCCCAAGTAAAACCCAGGGAAAAAATATTGGATTCAATAAGGGACCACCAGGGAGAAAACTGAAGTTCGGGGAAGGCGAGATAGATAAGACAGTTTGAGTTGTGAAAAAAAACCATAGCTGGACTCAGAATTTAGAAGAAGAGTTTGGATTTATATTCCCCCTTTCTCTCCTGTAGGAGATTCAAAGGGATTTACAATCTCCTTTCCCTTTCCCCCTCACGACAAACACCCTGGGAGAAGGGTGGGGTTGAGAGAGCTCTGAAAAGCTGTGACTACTAGCCCAAGGTCACCCAGCTTGCGTGTGTTGGAGTGTACAAGCTAATCTGAATTCCCCAGATAAGCCTCCACAGCTCAAGCAGCAGAGCGGGGAATCAAACCCAGTTCCTCCTGATCAGAATGCACCTGCTCTTAACCACTGCGCCACTGCTGCGTAATCCACCATGCCCTTGTTTCCAGAAGACGTTGTTCTGCTTCAAGGAAGACAGCATAAGGTACACAGTCGGGGATCCCAAATAGTTTGTAGAGGAATCTGGATTGTATTCACTCCAATGAAATGTGCCAGGCATCAATCCATAGGAGAACCCCATAGAGAAGTTGTGGAGACACCTAGGAGTTAAATACCCTTAGAGTTGCTGGTATAAACCTGTGGTGGCAGTTCCTGTTATTTCAGCTGCAACTCTTTCCACAACCTTGTCCTTTGGTAAGTGAAGGCCAGCAAGTACATGGACCACATTTAATGCAAAGGTTTCTAGTTGCTGGCCTCTAATACAAATTAGTTTTTTTTTCGCATGTAAGTAGCAGAGAACAAGGGAGAAGGGGTAGATCTACAGTGTGGGTGAAGGGAAATGTGAGCACAGGGACAGGAGTTCTTAAGATCTGAGAATGCCAAAGTTCCCAAAAGTTCCCTTTTGCTATGCCAATGAACTGAACTATGCTGATTCATGTCTTCCCAGTGGATTGAAATAAATAAGCAAAAAAACCCCTCCCCCCTGCGTCCCAGAGGCAACTATTCTCTGAAACCACACTGACGCAACTACCTTTCTCTTACATCTTGTCCAGGTTGTGAAAGAAAGAGCAGTTCCTTAAATCGATCCTGGGGTTAGCAAAGAATCTGAATGGTAAACCTCCAGCCTTTCAAAGTTTCCAGAAATATGAGTAAAACAGAAAGCATGCCTGTGTTCAATGAGAGAATCTTCCTGGTCAGTTCTCTCAGTGAATAAAACATCCTATGTAATACTCTGGGAGTGTCAAACTAGGCATAGGCCAGCGCTATGAAAGTACAGATAAGAGAGGCGTTAGTAGTTTTGAATGCAGTTTAGAAATTGGGTATGATCTCCTGGATTTCATCCAAATCCACTTCTGTAAGGATTGCACTTCACAGCACAGATACCGTTTCCATCATTTGTTTCTCATCCAGGACTTAATTTGTCCCACTGCTTAGCCCCGAGATGTATTTTTGGGGAGAGGGTGGGGGAGCTCTGGAATCTGTGAAGTGATGATAACAGTGGAGACTACTTCTAGGCATATTCAGCGCCTTTCCTTCCATAATCATCAAAAACAGCCTTTAAACCTTTTGGATTAAGGGAGAAGGTGTGCATGGAATCCACGCAGGCTTCACTTCAGACACAGCTGTCTCCTTCCAAGGCTGGGCATGGATTTTCATCATCATCATTATTATTTTTTTGTCGAGACTGATCTCTGATAGTATGCCACTCGCTAACCTGTTCGTGGCACTGGCGTTGTCATGGTGACCCCCTCCCACCTGCCACAACTACTTTTCCAGTAAAACCCCTGAAGAAATCCGGGCTTCCCGACAGCCCCACCCCCCTGACTGCTTAGCTGTTGGTGGTGAAAGGGAGAGGGAGAAGGTTTGTTGTTTGCTTAACCCTTTGCTGACCAAGTTAGAGGAACAAGGTGGGTGGATCTGCTTGTCGGTGTTTGGATGATGAGACAGGAGTGACAGCATTATCTACCTGAGCGCATATCTGATTTTATGGAAGAAAGATACTCTGCTCATCAGTTTGTAAGCACAGTTTGGGGGTATCCACCCTGGTACCTCAGATCGTTTTTGTCTTCAGGATTCCCAATCCACCAACAGTGATCTTCTGAATTACAAAAACTAGGAATGCTAGTTCCTAGTTAAAAACTTAGTGAAATTCAATAAGCATACAGATAAGGCCCATATAAAAAGTTTTTGTAAAGCTTCTATGACAGGAATAGAAGCTGCACCTGCTGAAATTCTAGCTAGGCCTCTCTAGGCTCCCACTTTGTGCTACAATAAAAAGCATCTTTATTTTGACTGGCAGTGCCAACCATTATGTATCTTTTAAAACTTAAATAGCCTGTCTTTCCTCAGCCAAAGCTTGACCCTATGTTGCCAGAAATCCTCTGTGAAAAACTTTAAAGGGCCTTTAAATATGCATACTGATGTACAGATTTCAGATTAAAGAATTCATATCCTCCCTTTTAAAAAAATGTACCAATGATCATGCCAGGAACCTCAGGTCAAGAGGGAAGGATACACGGTTCACAGAAGACAAACTATCCCTACAGTAGATTGATTCTGGCCCTTTCCGCACTGGCCAATAAAATCGAGGGGAAAGGTGGGTTAGTGGACAGCCAGTACTTTGGCTGTGGTGGTCATCTTCGCATGATACAGCCCGTTTTCCCTGTGTGGTTCCACAGATGGGAGTCAGGGAAGGGTGTTTTAACGAGGATCATAGCCATGGTTGTTCACTCATGGCATTCAAACGAAAGAATCACACATAATGTGATTGTCAAAAAACCTGGGTTGGGGGGAAATGCACAGCAGATCTGCATTAGGATCAGGATCCATGAGAAGTTCCTCCCCAACCCGGGTTTTTTCCCGGTGTTATCCCAGTTTAATTGGCCCATGCAGAAAGGGCCAGAGCCAAGCAAAATGAAGAAGTTTATGTTGTATCAAAAGGATGTAGTAAAATGTATGGGAAATGTTTATTAATATGGCCTCATTCACCCAGATGCAGTAGGCTGGCAATAGAAAAATAGGCTTGAGAGGGTGTCTCATAGATTCGGACACAATGCAATGCCAGACTCCCCTAGGAAATGTTTGATTGATATTCGCAACCCCTACAAAAGTAATATCACTTAGTTTTGGAGATGAAGAAGTCTAATTTCTAATTTCTGAACCACAAATCGAACCACACACAGTATTGAAGATAAACAAATTGAACTTAAAAATAAGCTTTTGACTCGGTGCTTAAAATGCAAATATAAATTGAGCAATTAGATTCTAATTTCAGAACAGATTAGTGCTCCTGAGCTGTATTGCTAGAATTCAGTTCAAAATAACACTGATGCATTTTTCACAGTTGTGAAGAAAGGAGCGTTTTTAACCAGCTTCCATATTTCCCAACATAGCATTGAGGTGGAATGAATTTAAGTTGATAAAATCCTGTCCTTTCTACAGCTGTTCATAACAAAATAGTTACTGTTCTGCAATTTGTGCAGAAGTCAAACTATTCTTGAGTATGGCAAGAAGGGTGATGTGTAGAGGTAAAGGGAACATTGCCTGAAATTATCTTTAGTTATGTTCCTACTAAATTTATTTGCTACTATGTCCTGCTGGGCCTGGGGGGATGGCAGAGGCCACAGGAAGAGTGGTTGCAGCCATGTAAAGAGCAGATCATGACCACATTTTACTGGCATTACCTACACCAGAAGCCAAGTGAGAGCTCAGATGCTATTTCTGGCCCCAAAGATCGTTTCCGGCATTGCTAGCACCTTGTGTGGCCTGCAAATCTGCAAATTGCAGGGGATACTTGCACTCCTGTGCTGTTGAGTAGGTACAACCAGTCTGCTTCTGAAAGATTGGGAGACTTGTCACATGTGGATTTATCCAGTAGGGGTACCCACAAGTCAGTGCAGTACTAAGTAAATGGTTATCACTGAAGAATAAGTACTTGGAGCTTGCAGTGGAAACAAGTTAGACAGTTCACCTCATCCCTAACAGAAGCAACAGTCTGGAGAAACTGTACATAAAAAGCAGCCTGGAGTTCTCAACATCAGGGTCCCTCAAACGCTGATGCTCTACAATGCAGTGCCCCTCCCTTCCTCTTCCACCTAGAGCCAGGGATGGCCCAGAGATGTAAAGTGCTTTAATTGTTTTCTCTGCGGCCCAGGATGAATAATTGAGAGGCCTTTGAGGAGAATTAATTAAAGCTGTTATTGACAGTAAATGGCTTTTCTTGAGATGATGGAATAAATTACCGAGCTTTGTGTAAGAGTGTGTGTGTGTGTGTGTGTGTGTGTGTTTGTGTGTGTGTGTGTGTGTGCAGAGGTGGAAGAGACAGATTCTATTATGGGCTCAGGCCCATACTGCAGGAATGGGAATGGAGCAGTGCCATGCAGCAGAGCCAGAAGATATTCTATGACTTGACTCCAGAACTGAAAAATACCCCATGGGCAAACTTTCTATGTGCAAAGTAGCTCTTGAGTCTACAGTGTTTCCCTTGTTTTTTGCCATGATGAGCTTAGCGCTCTTCAGCTTTCATTTTCTATAGTCTGCATTCTGCAAGTCGGCAGTTTACTGTAAATCAGATGACATGCTGGTGATATATGTATAAATCTCTTGGCCTGATTAAACCCAGGACTAACTAGTCTCATTGATCCTTCTGGAGCATGATGCATGAATTCTCTAATTCACTCTTTCACTGCATACATTTTTGTGAATTAAATTTGGAGGCACTCCCCACTCTGACACATTCTAAAAGTAAAGTTATGAGTCTGAGTACTGATATTCATAACTTTTGCGCAGTGAGCCTGCTACACTGATTTCGTTTCATACACTTGTACAGCAGCTTTCCTTTTAGAACTGGTTTCAGAGCAGCCTGTCTCTTCCTCTTTTGGCAGAAGCTAGCTACAGAGATTGGCTAATTGGTTAATCTTGTGATGTCATAAACAATGCAGTCTCTATGCATAGTGACTCCTCTCTACACCTATAGAATTCAGTGGGTTTAGATTGGAGTAATTCTAAATAGAACTGCACTGGTAGCCACTTCCTTCCCTTTTCATTGAGCAATTTGCTTTACTTGTAAAAAATGATGCACAATCGCAATGCTTTTACAAAGTGGGGAAGGAGCAGGAAGGGAAGGGGAGAAAGGACCCCACATTTAATGTTTTGATTGGCATGTGTTCCAAACAAATTGTTCAGACAAACTGAATCTAGATTTAATCTGATTGAGGGAAAAGAAAAGCAAGCCCTGGTTTCAAGTGATGTTTAATAGTACAACCCTTAGCAGATTCACACACTTCTAAATCAGTGGGTTTAAAAGGGTATCATTTTGTTTAGGATTGCACTGCAAATCATGGATTCCAGTGGGCAACCTACTCTGTGGGTGGGTACTTGGGACTGAGAAGAGCCTCCCAATGCCTCTTCAGGAATGGACTGGCCATTTAACTTACAGGGAAATTTCCTGGTGGGCTACTGACTTAGAGCATCACTGATGGTTAGGTATACACCATCAAGACCTAGCAACTCTGCCAGTACCTCTGGGGCCACTTGGCTCAGCTCACTGACAACAGTGTTAAGATACTGCTATCAGTTTGAAAGAAGAAGCTTGCGTATTGCATCCAAGGAAATGGAGATTGCTGTATTCTAAGGCACCTGAAGAGACTGAGCAGGTATCAAAACTGGCTTTCTGATGCTACTAAGGTCAAAGAGTTATTTTGTGGGATGAGGGTTCCTCCGTAATTCTCATGGCTGAGGAGTATCTAGGAAAAATGTAGCTCTGTGCAAAATCTGAGTTTTCTGGGGGGCCCATATGGGCAGCTGCCCTCCCCCACCACGACCAAACAACATTAGTGTATGGAAGGATGTGGGGGTGATTTCCCACCCCACACGTAACTGAATGGCTGCAGCCCAGGGACATTTGACCCCATATATCCCCCTGAGCGGTACGCCCTTGTCCCATGGCATTTGATAATTTGACCCTTATCATGTAAAATCTAATACTAGCTTAGATGAACAATTTTTCTAACTATCCCAATTCTTCTGTAATCGTAATGCAAATTTCATTTTAATTTGTAGAAAACACGAGTGTCTCATGATCTATAACTTTGCCAGGCAAGTCCCGTGCTTCTCAGTCAAGCACAGCAATTGGTGCATGTGATGGAATTTCAGCTTGTTTATTGTTACCAGCGATATGGTTGAGTCTTAGGATGTTTGACTGAGGAGGCCACAATTCCAGGAAACAAATGTGAGAGGATCTTAAGACATATTACAGCATATATAGGACCTTTGGTTATTAGCTTACAACTTGACTGGCTCTGTGCTACATGCCTGTTAGCAATGACTCTGAACGTTATCTATCTTTTTGGAGTTTTGTTGACAAATCTGTGTGAAAACAAAGACCATTTTCAAAGGTATGAATACATTCATGTTACCCCAAGATCTTTAATGCTGTTGATGTGTTGGGACCCGCAGCAGGTGGCCATGGGGTGTTATGTCAGGAAGAGGAGATTTTAAGTCACCTGAGTCCTCTGCCTTCCCTGGGGGGCTTCTTTGATGAGAGGGAATTTTATAAAAATTGCTAAACTGTTGATCCTTTTTCCTGAAGGTGAGCTGAAGACATCTCTTGCTTACCTTTTATTTCTCCCTCTCACCAGCTCTTATTTTCATTTTCGCTGTAGTTGCGGCTGCCATTTTGTGTGCTGCTGCAGAGATTCTCCAGCCTCCGCCATTTGGTGGTTTCCCATGGAGGCTTCCTCTTCTTGCAGTTCATCCATGCCCAATTTCACTGTAAAAAGTACAGGAATAAAATTGTTTTGTCAGGCAATCCCATGCACATGTCGTTTTTCCTTTTTTGTTTGTTTTGAGTGGGATGTCTGTGAAGCTACAATGACACAACACAAAAATCTGCAATGGGGCATATTTGTGTCATCATAGCTTTGCAGACATCCCCCTCAAAAGAACAACAACGTAAAAACAACACATGCATGGGATCATCAGGAAAAACAAACTTTATTCATACTTTTAACACTGAAATAGTGTGTGGATGAGCTGCAAGAAAGGAGACCTCCATGGCAAACCTTCACCAAATTGTGGAGGCAGGAGAATGGTGGGCACAACTATGAAACTGACAAGAGCTCTGTTAGCCAGCAGGTGCAAAAAAACTCCCACTGTTTTGGCTGGCAACGCTTGTGTTCTCTGTGCAGAGTGAATACAAAAAGCCAAAATGGATCTTCTCAAAATGTCTGTGTAACCCCTATGCTCAGAATGGGTTGACCCAGCAAGCGGTGGAGACTCAAAGCAGCAAGAGGCTGCAGAGCTCATGCAGTTTGGAGGAGACAAGGCTACCAGACTCTGACCTTGATTGGTATAAGCCCTTAACACCTTGTTAAGGTAACTGCAATGTTGTTGGGAACTACTGGGAAGGTAGTTGTTTATTTTTGCTATGTTGTAAATGTTGGAGTTTATTGTTTCAGGGTTTTTTATGTTTGTAATGGGTGAGAGTTCTCCTGGAAACCTTCATCATGTTGAATCCTGTTCACCAAGCCCTTGGAGTCTTCAGGAGCCAACCCACTTGCCAAGAAGAATTGGACTTGGCAGTATCAGTAGACTGTAAATATAAGGACTTGAAAATGCAACCTGAACAGGACCTTGAAGTGTGATGTTAAATGTTGATGTTATAGGTTATATGTTAAGAAAGTAAACCATTTTGTTTTTAAAATTTGTTGTTGCAAACTCATTCCAAGTTCTGCCCCACAGAACCCACAGATAGAGGTTGCATCTGCAGGATGTTTTATTTTTTCCGTGCAGGAAATACCTGTATTCAGCAAGGTTCAAACAACTTCCTCCTTGATCAAGGGCTTTTAAGGCTTCAATCGCCCAGGGCAATCTTCCTCTTTCCAATCCCACGAGGTCCAAAGGCCTTGCAAGAGCTTCTTGCATTGCTGGAACCTCCGGGATGGACGGGCAGGCATCCCCTGGTTGCTCAAGGTGTAATTTTTTGTAGGTAGCTTCAATGGGTCACAGTTTCTGAGGTATAGCTCTTCCAGCCAAATAATTGGTGCAGATGCCGGTGCTTGGGTTTCCAGCCTTCAGGTGGCACCTGGAGATCTCCAGCTATTACAGTTCTTCTCCACATGACCAAGACCAGTTCCCCTGTAGAAAATGGCTGCTTTGGAAGGTGAACTCTATGGCCTTATACCTTGCTGAGATCCTTCACTTCCCCCAATCCACCCTTTCTAGGCTCCATCCCAAAAATCTCCAGATATTTCCCAGCCCAGAGCTGGCAACTCTAGCTGATGCTGGTTGTAATGCATTATCAGTGCTAGAGTGATCTTAGGTGGAATCCACACTGAGAAATTAAATCTAGATACAACCAGGTTTCAAAAGAAACGGCACTTTTTCATCAAGGTTTCATCCTCCCCACTGCAGCATGTTTCCAGTGAAGACATTGATGTCTATCATAAATTCAAACAATGTTACACTCCCTACGAACACGTGATTGGCTTGGTGGGTCTTTCCTGATTGGCTGTCATGCTGTGTTGGGGTGGGAACTTTTAAAAAAATATATTTGGCGCGAAAATATGTGGTTACGGAAGCACGTAGGTGCATATGCACAATCTCCCTGCCTATGCCGCTTTCTTTCGATTGGCTCCTCGTGCTCATGTTTCAACCATTTCTGCTCCTCGTACTTCTGCCCGCACGAAACAAACAAACAAAAGGGCTGCGCGTGCATCACCCACAGCCCGCTGCACTCTGATTGGCTGGAAGGTTCTGCATCACTCCCTACAATGGGGAAAAGAAATCTACATTCAAACCCTGATCCTCTCCACCAACCTGGATTGGACACATGTTTTTTTAAAAGGTGCACTTCCATGCAGGTTCTGAAAGAACATGTGATAAGGGGGATGAATGAGCACCAGAACCAGGATGAATCCTTATTCGTCAATCAGGCAGAGGGGAGTTCTTCCTGAAACCTGGATATTTCACATGAATATCACGCAATTAATTGACCATGGGGATTCCACCTTAGAGCATTTTTGGGTCTCAGTCCTTCAGCGGGACATGGCGGTGTCCTGAAACTCTGGGGATTTAGTTTAGTGGCGATGGCAGCATGGAATATGGAGGCTTGGCTCAGCCATGCTTCTGCACACCTTGTTCCATTAGTTCCTGTAGGCCCAGGGAAGAAATAAGGACTAGATATTTTTTATTACAAAGCCTTTTTTCTTTTAAGAAACCCCAGACTCGTTGGCCTATCCTTTCTATAACACACCCAGCCCTCTTGAAAGATCCAGAGAAGTCAGTTTTCCTATCTTACTTGAAATGCCTTACCAAAAAACAATGATCTTTTCCCCAGGGCCTTCAGCAGTGAGGGAGCCCCGGGCAGGAATGTGAGGCCATACATCTCTACTGAGGCTCAGACAAGGATTTCCTTTCTTGCTGGCCAGGCTGTTTGTCTTGTTCTTTTGCCAGCCATTAATGAGCTCTGACAGGCCCAGCCATCGGTTTCCTATAAATCAACTTGGTGTTAATGGGTAGGGAGCACAGCCTACAAAGCCCCTTGCTGGTAATTGCTTTGAAAATGGAGCCTGAACCAGTGAAGAGACAACACCACGGAAGGGGCCTTCTGTTCTGTGGAACTGAGAGTATGAGTGTGGGTCCTGTGGAGATGAGATACACAAAGATCTAGTAAAGCAGTGGAGCAAATGTGGTCTTTCTTACCAAGGTCATCATGCACTTCCTACATCTTAACTTCAATTTAGTGCCAGGGATTTTTTTGGGTGCGGAGCTGCAAAAGGAATGGGTTTTGCCCCTCCCCAAGAATTCTGCTCTCACACAAGACAATCCTCCATTAAGCTTGGTATTAATGCTCTAGAAGCCGAACAAAAGCTGAAGGAGAGCAGCTGGCCTCCATGGCTTCATAAATTCACATCATCCCCAAGTTACCATGTGTTGATCCCAGGAGGCCAATCCTAACAGCCAGCATCTGGTAAATAGGAGGGAGAGCTGGCATTTCTTGGAAATAAGTCTGCAGGGATTGTAACAAGCTTCTGGATTCCAGTAACAGCAAATAAGTGAAGGGAGTTACAAAAAGAATGGGACACTCCTGAAATTCAACTCCAGATGCATAATTGACGGTGACATCTTCCTCTACATACAAACATGTCAATTCACTCAAATCTTCATGGGAGGTTCTTTTCAAGATGACAGGTGGGGACTGTTTTGGTGCTATTCCCCCCCCCCCCCAAAGTGTCTGTTGGAATTTAGATGCTGGACCAATACTTGTTTATTTGAACATGCCTTTGTTTGTCCTCTCTTTGTGCTCTCCTAGTTTTGTTCTAATTAGATTTTGTTCCAGTTGATGGCAGTTCTGCTAGTTTGTTCTTGTAATTTGGGTAAGTATAATATTAGTTTTATTGTACTTGTTTGATTGTGATATAATGATTTTTGTCAGCCACTTTGAACCTAGGCTTTTTTTGAAAACACATTATACATTTATTTATTAAATGAACCCATCTTCCATTTTGCCCCCTCCACCCTTTTTTACTTATCCCCTATTGTCAGAACTTGGATATGTTGAAAAGCAGGCTATCATGGAAATGATAGAATCAGATCAAGCACCTCCAGACCATTGTGCTGGTGATTCAGCTGCTAAAGAATGTAAAGGGAAAATTAGGAAGTTTTGTTCTTCAAGGCCTAAGGTTGGTTCTTCCTACCCCCAGGCAACTTCATCCAGACCTTTCATGATCCTAAGTACTCCAAGCTGCCTTGAATCTGAGAGGGAAAGGCTGATTCCGCATGGGCCAAAAACAGCAGTGTGAAAACAGTATAAATCCTTTTACACCGTTTTAAACCCTTTTACACCATTTTCACACTGTTTTCACACTGCTGTTTTTGGCCCATGCGGAATCAGCCAAAGGCAGTGTATAGCTATTATGGCTCTTGTGAGAGACATAGGGCACCTGATTTAATGCTCAGGCATAGTCCTGCCTTCCCAGTTCCCTTGGTTTTTTCAATGGATGGATTATCTCCCCCCTCACCTTGGCTATGACTCTCCATAGTATTTGCACCCATTCCTACGACATACCTAGTTTTGTACCCTGGCTTTCAACAACTTCTTTAATCTTGACTGTCCAGAAACTGTGCCCCAGAGCTCCACCACCAGGTTCTTGTTCCTCTTCCTTATGCCTTATTTCTTTGACCTGGTAGCTCAGCCTCGACATATAGATCAAACTGTTAGTATTTTAAAAATGCCTGCTTCATTCGGGCCCTTTCCGCACGGGCCAATTAAACTGGGATAACATTGGTAAAATCTGGTTTGGAAGAGAACTTTGCACAGATCCCAATCCTAATGCGGATCTGTTCCACATCCCCCCCAAACCCGGGTTTTTTGACAATCACGTTATGTGCAATTCTTTTGTTTTAACATGGTTCACAGCTGCGGCAAAACACGAGAATTGCACATAACGTGAGTCTCAAAACCCCCTTCCCTGGCTCCCATCTGCAGAGCCACACACGTGAAATGGGCCATATCACGGCCCGGTGTGCGTGTGTGTGTCAGTCCTGCCAGCCTGCAAAGCTGTGCTTTGTAGGCAGGCGGGGGGGGGGGGGAAGGCAGGCAGGGGAGGGGAAAATGTGCCTTCATATGAAGATGTGTGCTCGGCCAATGTGCTGGCTATCCACAGGACAGCCAGATGTGCAAAGGGGCCGGGGCGAGGGCGGGTTCATATAACCTGCCTTTCCCCCGCTTTTATTGGCTCATGCGGAAAGGGCCCTAATCAAGCAAGAGTTAACTGTTGAAGTCACATGACTAGACTCACATGAGTTTTTGGAAAGAACTCTGTTTTTTCTTCCAGCAATAAGAAGAGAGGCAGAGAGGCAGGAACAGATAGACTGCACAGGTACCCAGACAGAGCACTTGCACAGTATAGAGTTTGATGTTCCTATATTTATTTGCTATCTAGTAAAAATTTTACAAAACAATGCACTCTGCCTTATTATTTACTCTGCTAATTCATTGCAATACAACAAAAGGTTATGGGCCCAGAAGTTTCTACCTCATATACTTTTCTCTTTGATGCAAAGTGAGTTGCTTATATAAAGGAAGCTCCTAAAGAAGCAAGATGTCAGACGAAGAAGCCTGTAATCCAGTGACAACTGTTTCACCAAATGTTAGTGCAGCACAAACCTCACACCAACATGCCCTGGCAAGCAGTCCTTCTCTACCTGCTCTCTGCATATGTTGCAGGAAATTTTTTTAAAAATAGAAATGTGTCTGCGCAAAGGCGTGAGAGCAACCTGGATTGTTTCCATGTGCTCCAGTTGCAGCCTGCACGACACCCATGTGAACAGGAAAAAGGCAAACAGGTTCCTTATAACGATTGCAACCTGTGATACATTTGCTGTGCAGAATCCAGCAGCTGGGAGAGGCAGAGAGGCGGAATCAAGTAATGCTTATAGAAGAGGTGATGTTAATAAAACTTTAGCTGTAAAGACGGACAAAGAAAAAGAGAAAGTCACTTCAGTTATAGAAAAGGGGCAAACAAAGAAAAGATGTGCATATATGATTACAAATGACTGCAAAAGTAAACTGAATTTATTTTTTTGGACTCTGGAACTTTTTCCCATGTTTGCAATAATGAAAAATATTTTATTGAATTGAAAGACAGTGAAGAAAGGAAACTTTTGCAAACTGATGGTAAACTACAGAAAGTTTATGGGAAAGGTACTCTGAGAACTGATGTTTTGAATTCTACTGGAGAGACAGTACAGCATGACCTAATAGAGACACTGTATATACCTTATGGTAGTGAAAATTTAATATCAGTGCCTAGATTGCTGAATGATGGAAACAAGATTATAATGGATGGAGAAACATGTTGCAGTTATAGTCCAAAACTTGGTATGTTCAAAGCTGAAAAGATTGGAACCTTTTTCTATCTAAGAGATGTTAAAAGTGCTGGGATGTTAAAAATGCATTTATCACACAAAAAAGGAAGATTGCTCTCACTCCAGATGTGTTTTTATTTGGCAAGTAAAATTAGGCCACTGAAGTATGGACTCAGTGAGAAAATTTATAAAAGTCTGTGATTTAGAACTAATTGAATGCAACAAACGTACTGAATGCTGTGAAATATGCATTAAGGCACAGGTGTCAAACTCGCGGCCCTCCATATGTTATGGACTACAGTTCCCATCATCCCCTGCGAGCATCATGCTGTCAGGGGTGATGGGAACTGTAGTCCATAACATCTGGAGGGCCGTGAGTTTGACACCTGTACATTAAGGGCAAATACACTGCTCCTCAGTATTCAGAGCATCATGGAGTAGGAGAAAAGGAAGTGCTAACAAAAGTACACTCGGACCTAATTGTACACTTAAGCACAGGCATACTGCCATTCACAAGTCAATTAGATGTTCCACTCAGCTGGGAAATGCATTGACTCAACTGTGACATGGTGCTCAGGTGCTCTTGGTAGATGGTGATATCCAGGAAGTGAGAGGCCTCCAGTCTCACACCTTCAGGGATCAACAGTTTGTGCTTCAGAAGCAGCGCTGGCATCACATCACTAGGAAAGGAAACCCTCAGGGCATGGGCTAAGCAGTTTCAGGCTTTCTACAGTGACTGCTTTTAGCAGTCATGGGACCCTCTTAAGCCACAGTTTTTTGTCATGTGCATCTTCATGCATACGCCCCTGCACTTGTTGAGGATATACTGTCACAATGTGACATGTAATTTCCAGTTGAGTTATATATTTTCTCTGCACTGGGGCAGGCTCATTCACCAGCACTGGCACCTTCTCAGGGGTGGCAAAGGCCAAATAGGAAGTGAATATGATGATTCAAGAAGGATATTGACAAGCTGGAATGGGTCCAGAGGAGGGCAACCAAAATGGTAAAGGCCTGGAGTCCATTCCTTCCGAAGAGAGGCTTAGGGAGCTGGGGATGTTTAGTCTGGAGAAGCGTAGGTCAAGGGGGGACATGATAGCTATGTTTAAATATTTGAAGGGATGCCGTGTCAAAGAGGGAGCAATTTTGTTTTCTGCTGCTGCAGAGATTAGGACATGGAGTAATGAATTCAAGGTGCAGGAAAAGATATTCCACCTAAACATTAGGAAGAACTTCCTGACTGCCAAGTCTGTTCAACAGTGGAATTAACTGCCTTGGAGAGTGGTGGAGTTCTGGAGGTTTTTAAACAGAGGCTGGATGAATATATGTCAGGAGTGCTTTGATTTTGTGTTCCTGCATTGCCGGGGGTTGGACTTGATGGCCCTTGTGGTCTCTTCCAACTTTATGATTCTACGAATCTTTTTGCTGCCCATCTTTTCCCCCAATATTTTCACTACACTTTGCTGCCCATGAAAATGGTTTGATGTCTTTCAGGCAGAATAGCCAGTTACAAAATGTCACAAAGTTAAAATTCCGTATTGGGATACAAATCTAAATTAAGGTAATGTGCATATTTTATCTTGCCTTTTGCAAAAAAAGTACAAGTTGTATTTATGAACTGCAGTAGTGATAGTAGAGAACATTAGGATTGTGGGGAAAATAATGGTTCACACTAGGATATCTGGGGGAACTGGAAACTGTAGGGAATAAAAATATACTATCTATGTTGGTCAGATGTGTTTTCCTGGTGCCATCTGTAAAATTAGCATGTTTTCCTTTGTTATAGCACCTGTAGGATCTTTAAGTCAGTAGAGGTCAACCTTTCTAGCAAGTGTGCAACAAATCAAGGCAAGACAGCACAGTTCGGGAGGATTAAGGAATCCTGATTTTATGCCTCAAACAAGGGCTGTTAACTCTGGCTTGGGACGTTCCTGGAAATCTGAGGATGGTATCTGGGGAGGTGAAGTTTGGTGAGGGAGAGGACTCAATTGGATGTGATACCACAGAGGACTGTGGTACTCATCGAAGTACCACAGTCACTCATCGAAGTTGCCATTTCCTTCGGAGGAACTGGTCACTGTAGTCTAGAGACCAGAACTCCAGATTCTACCTGGAGATCTGTAACTCTGGCTCATATACCCTCCTTTTCCTAATCAGGCACACACAACCTCCCAACCGCTGCCTGTGCTACTTGAGTCCTATCAATGCCATGCATGCAGGCTGCAGTGAGTGGGGTGAGGACTTCTTTTTGAAACGCTAAGGAGTTCCTTGTGCCCCTTGCATTGTCTGGCCCATGTGCATTTGTTTTTCCCTGCATTAAAATGTATTGCCCCTCGGTTTTTTTCAGTTTTCCCAACCAAATGACAACACTCCTTGAAACAGCTGAACATGTGTGGGTTAGCCACCCTCTCAAAGTGGGTTTTGCTGCATGCCTGTGAACGTTTGGGAAAGGGGCAGCCTCAACCGTGTCTCCTCCAGTGTTTTCTCCTCAGCATTACTGACTGATGCTGCCATTCATTCAGCTCTATAAGTGTTCTGAGTAGTGCAAAGCACCCCACAACAGAAAGAGCAGCTCTTGTCAGTCTCCGTACTCATGAGGCATTATGGCTGCTCCAACAGGCCAACAACGAAATCAGTTGGACGATTTGATGTGAAATGATTGGCCAACTCAAAAGTCAACTCTCCCCCATTTTTAGCACTTTGCCAACAGTTCCATCACATGACATGCTGCCAACATGAAGAGGGATGTTTTGGCAGTGACCAGAAATTGACCACATCATGCTGTGGTTAATTGGGAAGACGGGGCATACAGGCTGCCTAATGGCAAGTCTCCCCCACCCCACCCCCTGGAGAAAAACGTCGGACTAACAGACTTGCATTCAAGGTTGTTTGTGCAGTTCTCCTTTCTCTCTCAGGCAACTGCATCCCCTACCAGAAAGGGACTCATATGTTTAGGGCTTTGGCAATAACTGAAGGGGCAGGGATGTTCTGCAGTCTCTGTTCCCCAGAGAGTAATCTGCAGGTTGGAAGTTTATTTTGCCATGCAAAACGAACCCCTTGTGAACATTCAAGTTCTGTAATAAAATTGCAGCGTTCCAGCTGTAATTTCTTCTGCATGTCAGGCTGCTATTAAAGAAGTAGACCCAGTTTTAAAAGATGCCAACTTCAGCCCCCCCCCCCTTACTTTTATTGTACTTTATGTATTCTTGGGCAATGCTCCAGTTCAAAAGCAACTACTGCTTCATGTATAGTCAGTGATTTTTTTTAAAGTTATACTTGATCAATTGCATCACTCCTCCCTGGTTGTCTGGGTAGGACACACATGGTGGCAAAGCTCAATAATATCTAAATGACTAAATTGAACCAGCCACCAGGTGGAGATGAGAGTTTGAACTAAACAAGCATAAATTACAGTTCTCAGCTGACATGGAATCTAACAGTCTGGGGCTAGTAAAGGAGATTCTGCTGTTTTTGGGTGGGACAAAGAGTTTTTATTTAATTAAGTGATTTATCAATCCAGTGTGGATTGGTTGATGATATGCTTAGCTGAAACCTGGCTTCATATCTGGATGCCCTTTGGCAAGTCATTTTTACAGCGGTCAAACAGCTGCAAGAGCGATGTACCTCACAGGGCTGTTATGCAGATAACTGAAAAGGAATAAATGTTATATGTTCTGATTGGGACAGGGAACAGATTAATTGTAAATAAATTGGCTATTTCTGTTTGATTGAACAGAGAATGCCCTATAAGCAGTGGTGGGATCCAAAAATTTTAATAACAGGTTCTGATGGTGGCGCGCGCACATGCACCTCCAGTCCCTATTGGGCAGGGAGGTTGCTTTAGTAACCCCTTCTCGGCACTCAGAAAAAATTAGTAACCACTTCTAGAGAAGTGGTGAGAACTGGTTGGATCCCACCTCTGCCTATAAGCCATGCCTACATCTTCAGTGCTGTTGCTTTGCATAGCATCTCTGCTACCAATTGCCAGCTTACTCACAGTATCTTTCAGTTCAGGTAAATTACATTTAATGTAAATATTGAAATGATGTGCTGTAGAAGTGCATGTATTGGTTAGAGTTGTGGACTAGGGTCTGGGAGGTCCAAGTTGGAATTTCTACTCTGCTTACTGAATGATCTAGGGTCAGTCACGTACTCTCAGGCTAAGCTACCCGAAAGGGTTGTTATCAGGATAAAACAGAAGAGAGGAGAACAATTTTTAATGGCTTTAAGTCCTCCCTGAGGACAAAGGTGGCATATAAATAAAGTAAATTAATATAAATATTTTAAAATACTGGGGAAAGTTTCATCTATTAACATTTCAGACAGTAAGAATGCAGATTTCTCTGCCCCCTAGAAACGCTAAAACGATTGAATCCTTTTTGTCCAGTGTATGACTGAATTAGTTGCACCTGGCTACAGAAAATGTGTGTACACTTTCTGCACAAATAGACTTAGTTGATTTCAAGTCACATAATGTTATCTGTAGAGGGCTCGTGTGCACTCCGTAATCTGTATTGCGCCCAGATGTGCAGAGGTTCCATCTGGTGAATAACCACAGGACTTGTCTTGGAATTAAATTGGTCCACAGCCCTTTTATTGAGGCAGAAGCTGGGCAAGCAAGAGGAGCATTTTGTGGCTGGTCAGCACCCCTGGCTGACTCCAGCACCAAACCATATTGGGGAGGACAGGAGGTACTAGGCCACCTGGGTACCCGCCCGCTGTGGCCCCCTTCCTGCTGGGGTGTCAGGCTCAAATTGCAGAGGCCTCCGCAGCATGCTCCATGAGCCTGCCCCACCCCAAGCCTCTTATGGAGGCCCCCAACCATGGGGAGGACCAGCGCACAAGCTCGGCCTCCCCCCAAAGATGTGCTCCTTTGCCCAAACTGCCACAGAGCTGAGCATTCAGCTCCCGCCACAGCTTTTCAAGCCTTCCAACCAGTGCAAGAGCACCTGCCGCACGGCATGCAGCCAAATGCAGCCACGGCATGCAGTGCAAGAGCGCTTGCTGCACGGCATGCAGTCCCCGTTCAGATAGGTGCACACCGTCTGAACTAAACAGCGCATGCTCCAGGGTGGTTATGTCAGGGTGCAGGATAACGCTTCCACAGAGCTCCCAGGCCACCCGTGCTGCTGCCTGACACACTTTGTGCCGTGTCACATCCACTTTCTTTGGCTCCCAAGCATCCTTTCAGTGAAGCCGTGGGAGCAGTCAGGACCAAAACAGTTTAACGTCCGGAAGTAATTCCAGGATTTCACAGAGGCCGGCCGCCATCCACAAGGACAGTTCCAAGCCCTTTAAAGCTGGGAGGTCATTCTCGCCCAAGTGAATGACAAGCCCCTGAGATGCACCAAAACCTCATAGGAGGCTGCTCCCATCTAGGCAAATGAATACGGACTCCCACACGGAAGACCCCGTCCGCTGACGCCCCTATGCACACTGAAGCCATCCCAGTTGTGCGATAGGCTACCGTCAAGCTGCACTGGATGCTCTAGTGCACCGGGCACTTCCCCCCCTTGCTACGCCTCTGCATGAGGGCTAGAGAAAGGAAGCTCTCCAGAGCCCCCTCTCACAGCAGCTGTTCTGTCCCATTCCCCACACACCCCTTGCACACAGTAGAATGGGGGACTGGGTGTCCTGGTGGCCCTGATGGCTACTGGACTCAGGTGCTAGGTGCAGCATGGCCAGCATGGCTCCTGGCCATGGGCGAAGGGAAGGGGGGAAAGGAGGTTGGGGGAGCAGCCCCCTGCTTACCTGTCAGTGCATACTCACTCTATCACGTCCTGGCTGAGGTGATGGGTTACCTCCAAGGGATCAAAACTGAGAGAGGTCAGCCACAAAGTGTAGACTTTGCTCTCCTTGTTGAGTGTTTGTGCAAAGTGCTTGCCCAGTAGTGCCAAGTGCCCTCTTGGTGCTTTCCCACCACCCAAGTGCTGTGTTTTTCATTTTAAGTCCACACAGCAGATAGCTGTCAGACAGTGTCCTGTGACACACACCTTACCTTCTAAGGTGGGCAGTGTCCTGGCTGGGTGTGGGACCGGAGAGGTGATCAATGATTCCTGGGGAGGGGACTTGGCTGGTGCAGGGGAGGGAAATGAGTCATTGCAAGTGAGTCTGCAGTGGTGGGGAACAGTAAAAATTATATGGGCACCTATGGGCTGCTCAACCATTTTTGTCCGTGTAACTTTGCATCTGAAAAAGGGGAAGTTCCCAGGCTGTAAGTGCACAGAGAACCAACTTATGCCACTCATGCCCCCTGTACTGCCCTCTTTTATGCTGACTCAGACCCCTATGTCATATATGCACCGATGTGGTGCAGCTGCTCTGCTGTGGCGGTGTGCAAAAGCAGTGATAGCGTAAATGGCCCTTATGCTGGTGTATCTTTGAGATATGCCAGCTTAGGGGGTCAGTCTTCCCATTCCCCTTTAAGCCCCCCCCCTTAGGATTGTGCTATTAGTCCCCTGGTCTTTGGTTGGTGGGTTAGTTAAAGGGGTTACCCTGGGGTTGTGAGGATTGTAAGTAAATATGTTTAGGTTTTGTCTTTTATCCACCTCTCACCCTTACAGAGCCATAGAAGCATTTCACAGCCCTGTCACCCTCTGTATAGACAGCTTGCTTATATCTAATTCTGAAGCTGAATGTAACTGTTAATACAAGCACACAAGCATACATGAGACAGTGCTGAGGGGTTGGGAAAAAAGAGCTTGAACTTTGCAGGCCAGCATTTGAATAGACAAGGAAATGCTTGCCATTGTGAGCAAGGTAGCTTGCACAATTTATGGTGTCCAGAGATAAGAACAATCGGATAATCGGATAAGGTTGACTTGGCATTTCTCCCAGAACAGAGCCATTGTTAATTTGATTGTGGTAATTCATTTAAATGTAGCCAAACATGATATTAGCCTTTTAACTAGCAGTAAAGCTGTAGTGAGGCCGGGGGTGGGGGTGGGGGTGAGTGGGGGGGGAACCCTGCTTAAATGACAGAAATGTTTGTCTAGCAGCTTTATTTAAAAATGTTTCCTGCTATCCGCTTTTGGTCTTCATGCCGGGATGGCCAGCAGTGGCAAGCAGGAGGAGGAGGTCAGTATTGGTTTAGTCAGACATCAAGCAGTTATCACTGTGATGTTGCTGTCAGGAAAAGACTGCAGTTCCATTCATTTGGCTTGTGCTCTTTTCTGTTTTGGTCCCCAGCAGAAAGTAAGAGTAGGGGAAATTTTAACAAAGAAGGAAGTCTTTGCGGAACAAGAATTGAAAGTGATACCTGCAAGTTTCTCACAACTAAAATTGCTCCACAGATGTAACTTCACAGGTGTTCCTCTCACAGGAAATGCCACCTGAGGTTGTGGACCTCCAACAATGCATCTCTAAATGTCTGTTCCTTCCAGCTCTGTATCTCATGCACATGCTCACATTATATAAGCGCATGTCCTCCCAGATGATCTTTGTACCCCTATGGAAATTCACTGGATTGATGTTCCTCTATTCATTTCTTCAGTTCCTTGTGGCATTCCCTTGCTCTTCCCCATGAACACTGCAATATTACTGTGGTCACAAACAAATCACATCGCTGGAGTTTCCATCGAAGGGGTGACACAGTTTTTAAGAGGCTGCTTTTGGGTTTCCCTGTCTTGGAATTGTTCCACTATGAATTTGCAGAACCAAGAAATGTTTCTCCAGAACTGGCTCTCTGATTCCTGCTGTGAAAGTTCCAGGGGCTGAGTCAGGACTGCCAAAGCTATGAGAAAGGGTCTCCCTGTTTATGTAATGCTCTTGTATCCATATCTGCCACAACAAAATAATGCAATGCTGTGGAATTTAGATCCACTTGTCAACTATTATTTTATTTCCCACATGTAGTCACTGTATTTTTGTGAATTGGAGGTAGACAAATATCTGAAAGGCAAATATCTTAACAACCCAATCCAGAGGCCATGGCAGGAAGGCAGCAAACACTCAACAATCCCTAGCCTCCTGAAAAGTTCCCATTCATGAAAACAAACTTATGTCAAATCAGAGGCATGCGCCCGGGATGTTCCAGGGACAAAAGCCCAGTGGAAGCCGACTAAGGTTGGGTGCACAACCAGGAAAGCCCCTAGTCCAGGGGTCGGCAACCCGTGGCTCCGGAGCCGCATGCGGCTCTTTTGTCCTTGTACTTCGGATCTGCAGCGGCGACGGCAACGATGGCAAGTTGCACTTGGGACACGGCGAGCGCGCCTCCTTCCCCACCCCCTCCTTGGGAAGCAGGGGAAAGGACACCAGCGGGAGGAAGGAAGGAGAGGGTGGGGAAGGCGGCGCACTCACCGCATCCCAAGTGCAATTTGCCGTTGTTGCCGTTGCCGCCACTGTCTATCCCACCCACTTGGCTGAAGGCAGGGCTTGGGAAGATCGGGGGGTGGGGCGGAGCTTGGGGAGGCGGGGCCAAATGGCTCTTTGGGTGCTAAAGGTTGCCGACGCCTGCCCTAGCCTGCCCCCAGCTGTGCCAGCATACTCTTTTAGACTGGTATAGCTCTGCAGGCAGCAGATTCTTCTGGGTTGGGCACTGTGGAGTTCTGCAGCACCTGCCCACTTCTGTGTTTGCCCTCCCCACTGGTGTAGGTGCCACTTATGCCAGCAGAGTGGGCAAACACACTGGCATAGGTGTGCCAGCTCCAGGAGCAGCTTTGCACACACCCCCAAACTGGATTGGGCTGCCTGAGTGTGACAGTTTGATATACAGCTGGTTTTATGTATGGGTAAGGAAACAGGCTAAACAATAACTATGAAATTATTGTAGAGATAGCATGATAAATAGTGAATTTCAAGAGTTGAGGGACAGCACAGGGTGAAGTCTCTGGAGAAGGGTTTGTCAAGAAAGGCATTACTACCATTTTCATGCCAGTGGCATGGTGTTGCTAAACACCTACAAGATAAATTTAAAGAGCGCAATGATTTTATGCATGGAAGGGAATTTCAGTCCTGCATGAAGCGATTAAGGCAAGAGTTTCTGTAAGGAAAAAGGTGGCAACACTGAAAGGGAAGAAAGAGTGGTAGACCAAATCTCTGCAGCAGAGAGCTAACATCAAAAGAAATAGCGAAAGAGTGTGTAAATTTGCATTAGAAAATGGGACACATTGTTACCAGGTTTATGGTAGTTTAATTAACACTCCCTATTTACACTTAGAACATGTTTCCCTAAGTTTCCCTAAGGCCTCATTGTTCCTGTGCAACCTGGTGGAGAGGAAAAGAACGTGGGCTGGGATTACACTGTCAGCTGGCAGAAGCTTGTTAGGATTTTCAATTGGCCCTTATAGCTGTATCTTTAACAACTGCTTAATCTGCAACAATAATATTTATCTTCATGTCATGAAAAGCTTCACCTGCTGATTTCTGCAGATTGATCTGCAGTTAAAGGTTTTTCTAGTAAGTTGGCAACCCCAAGGAAAAGGCTCTTATATGTTCTTTGACTCTATTATCTCTTCACATGTTCCGGAACTATGCCTTGGAATGAAAGCAGGCCTGACTTTGGGTTGCTAGGTTTTCCTCAGGCAATCTCTGCTGCTGCTTTGTTGACTAACAGGAGAAAAATACATTTTAACATTGTCATTGGTGCAACAACATGACACTTCTAAGGATACCCAGAAGTGACATCACACCTGCTTAGGAATTATAGAACACTGTATAGTTTTACCATAGAGTTTCTGGTGATTCTAGGGATATGTAACATTGCTTTTGGGTTCTTCCTGGAAGTCATGTAAAACCTTCATGCTGACAGCGCCCTTTACGTCCCCCAAACTCCTGCCTCTTGTCAGCGGCTGAGTGGCAACCCTAGACCTGACTGGGGCTGCTGAGAGCCACAGCAATCTCTCATAGATTTCTTAGACCCCACCCCCTCATGTAATCTTGCCAGATTCCACCCTCCTTCAACTGCCCTAGCCCCTGCACTCACTCAGTGGAGCAACAGGAGCAAAAGTGGGGAGGGAATAGCATTGTGTGATGCTCTAGGAATTCATCCTCTCTCCATGGTTTTACCATAAGGTTTTGAAGAATTCCTAGACCATTGTGCAGTGCTGTGATATTATTTCCAGGCACTCTCGCCCTACCCCCAAATGCTCCAGCCTCCCATGGGTGATAAGGATAGTTCCAGGTTTTCCACAAGGTGAAAAATCTTCTCTGGTGATCGTCTGGCAAGAGTGGCAATTGGCAGCCGTGGTGTAGCGCCAAGGGGATGGGTGTGTGTGATGCACTGGGCGCGCGCCACTGCAGGGGTGTGGCTAGCGCATGAAGAGGGCAGGGGCATTCCAGGGGTGTTCCAGGATGGGTATGGCAGGGGCGCAGGGTGCACATGTGCTCCAGGTGCAGTTTCCCCTTACTCCGGCCCTGATTGGCAGCATGATCAATGTGGGCAACTTTCTGCAATAGCATTTGTAGATGAAGCCTCTAATCTCATGAATGTCTCCTGAATGCTCACCTATCATGTCTATGATCAGTATTCAATGTATACTGAAGGAAGAAAAGTGAAAACTCAGTGAAAGTGGGGGCCAAGAATGTGGAATGATCATTGGCTAGGAGTAGTGGCAGTGGTACTACTCCTGGTACTACTAGTCCAATGGTAGCAAATTCCTGATAGACTGTACCCCTGCCTTTATGGGTATGCATGTGAGAGGGGTTCTGTGTATATATTTTATGCCTTCTGCTTGGGGCCTTCTTTCTTTCCTCTTCATTCTTTCAGTTTGCTCCCAACGTTCTTCAGGGGTTGATTATGCCTGAGCTCTTGGCTGTAGTTTCAATGGCTTGTTTGGCAGGCAATCTCAGTATTCCCAACTGTGCAATGTGTAAATGCATTCCAGATGTTTAATTCCTTGACCCTATCACATATATATGTAATTTGACCTTTAGAGTGTAAATTGGTTCATTTCCCTGAGTTACCTGCTTTGTACATGCTAGAGTTCTATGCTATGTGTTCCCTGACTGCTGTTACAATTGGATTCATCCTTGATGTTCCACAATGTAAAATGGGGAAAACGTGTTTTCTTGAATATCTTCAGAATGCTTAATTCCATTGTAATACAACTTGTACATGTTTTATACATGTGAACTGATGTGTACTCCTCGTTAGTCTCATCTGAAGGATATGTTCTGTATCATGCATGTACTTTTAGTTCTTGTTCTGTGCTTGAAATACTATTACAATTTGAATGGTAATCTCCTATTCTACTGTGTCTGATGAAGAGAGTTTTGACTTTTGAAAGCTTACACCATGAAACTTTTGTTGATCTTTAAGGGGCTTCTAGGCTCAAATGTAACTGTTCGACCGCAGAACATATCTACCTTCTGAAACAATCTGCATTGTGTTTGATACACCTGAAATAAACAGAGTGTTTCTATGAGCTTTGCTCCCTAATCTTTCTGATTTTGTCTCCTAGCCTTGCAATTCAGGTGCCAAGATTTTGTTGTTATTATTTCAAGAGTTGGCAACCTTATTTGGACTGTTTTGACACTCTTTAACTCTTCTGTTACAGAAAAGCTTGTGAGCAGCAGAATTCCTGCAAGGGGTGATTCATCTTCTCATTCAAAGCTGGAAGCAATGACTTTACCACCTCCAGGAAAAACGCACAAGATGAGAGGATGGGGTTGTGGCCACTGATGGTTCATTATCCTCACAGGCTTGCAGGAACCAGATGGCAGAAGGTGGCTAATGATGGCTCTATCTTGGGGCTCAGCCAAGGGTGTAGTTCCTGGAGCTGGAAAACATTCACCCACAGGGAGAGGAAAACTTGACCTTTCCTATAAACACTGTTGTGCTCCCAACAATCTGAGGTCGATTCCCAACTTGAAATTTGCACGCAGATGCAAACCTGTTTGTTGTGAAACCACCCAGTTACAGAACTCTTAGCAATCCCCACTACCAGGCGAGCTTGCTTTGCCAGTCTCCCCTGATTGGCTGGCGTGCCTTGATGGGGCGGGACCTTTTCCCACTGCAGAAACATACATTGTAGGGGCATGATAAAAAAAACCAGTGTGTAAAAGTTTAACGTTTAACTGATTAACTGTGCAAACAATTAATTGTTACCTGTGTAAACCATTAACGATTCAAAGTTACACGTTTGACTGTTTAATGTTTGTGTCCCCTTCTGCTGGCCGATCGCAAAAGCGAAAATGAAACCAAAGAAAGGCTGCGCGCGCATCGCAGCGCTGATTGGTTGCCTGAATTCCACGTCACACTCCAGGGCGGGAAACGAGTCAGGGTTTCAACCCTCATCCCTCCCCTCGGATCATCTCTGAACTGTGTTAATGGGGTCTATGCCACTTGCAACCAGGGTTGAATCCCCACTTGAAATTTGCACGCAGATCCAAACCTGTTCATTGTGAAACCGTGTCCTCTTCATCAGAGTTTCTCCCTCCCCACCACAGCGAGCACACAGCAGACACACCCGGTTGCAGAACTCTTAGCAATCCCCACTACCAGGCGAGCTCGCTTCGCCGGTCTCCCCTGATTGGCTGGCGTGCCTCACAGGCTTGCAGGAACCAGATTGGCGCTGATTGGTTGCCCGAATTCCGCATCACACTCCAGGGCGGGAAACGAGTCAGGATTTCAACCCTCATCCCTCCTCTCAGATCAACTCTGAACCGTGTTAATGGGGTCTATGCCACTTGCAACCAGGTCCTGCCAGAACACGGATTAATGGGGAGAACGAGCAACAGAAATGGAATCTGCCACGCAAGCAATGGGGAGGTCGTCCCTCAAACCTGGTTAGTTTGTGTTCTGAAACCTGGCTAAGACGGTAGTGGGGATTCGACCTGAGTCCACCCAGGCATGCAGATTACAAAGAGGAAAGCTAGTGCTGCCTGTTATGTGAGGTTAACAATATCCACAGAACAACAGTAAGAGAGGCAGTGGATCGCAGAGGGGTCGAGACTGTCTCAGCACCAAGCTATCAAATTCCACAGCTGCATTTAGATGCCCCTTTTAACCAACAAGTGCACAACCCCAACCTCTTGCCTTGCTTGTGTGTGCTTCCTTCATCCTGCTTCCTTCTTGTGCATAGTGTGATGTAGGCAGGGATATACACCATTCTTTCCTGGTATTTTTTGGGGTTTGGTTTACTAGACCTGGAAATTTTCGAAAAAGCCAAAAAAGCTGGATGTTGCTGATGCTGGAAACCTATGCTGGCTTTTTTGAACATTTTCAGGCCTTTTAAAGTTGTATCCAAAATAAGAAATTCCCAGCCACAGAGTTGAATACACAGGTCAGCTCAGCAAACCCCTACACAGAGCTCTGCTGGCAACCCCGGTGCTTCTGAAGGCCACTTCAGAAGCACCAGGGGAATGCTAGATACAGGGATGAGCGACCCAATTCCAGCACACAGCTGTGCTGGCTATCCTGTTGCGCTTGAAGCCCTCTTAGACTTCAGAGACAATGGACAGAGACAACCAAAAACCCAAAATGTTGACATGATTTTTTACTTTTTACAGGTTTGGCTATTCAGATAGCCTTTTTTTTCAGCTGACCCCCTGTGAAAAGCCCAAAGCCGGGTGTCTTACCAGTAATATACCGAAACCTGGGTTCTTTATCCAGATACTCTCAAACAGCTGAGATTTTAAAATTTTATGAAAAAGAAAGAAAAAGAAATGATAAGATCAGTTCTCTCTCAGCTCTAGACAGTTCCAAGTATAAAAACAATACAATACAAGGCTATTTAGCCAAAGGCAGAAGAATATCAACAAGAAGATCTAAGAAGTCTTTATGAATGAATCTCTTCAGAATGAATCTCCCTAAAATGGTGTCAGAGGTTTTTTATAGAATTGGCTCCTCTGGATCATTTAATCATCAATTGAGTGTTGAATAGAGATGATGAGGGAGATAATGACCCCCACCTGAACATTCTTGGCAATTAAGACCAATCTGTCTGGTTTAGAATGTGGCCTTGTAAAAGCCAATTCCATTATCTAAAGAATAACACTACCTAAACTAAACACAGACACAGTTTACAACTTTAGTGAGGGCCAAATGGTTGCACTGTAAATGACCTAGCAAAACCAAATGGTTGCCTCATAAAAGACCCAATATACAAGATAAATGATCTCTAAGTAAATTTAAAGGAATATACACACTTTCTTCACACACACACACCCAAAAGAAAAAATCAAAATGGCTGTTCTTCGGTGCCGGGAGTTGAGGCCCGGCTTTATCTGAATGCACAGGCCTAAATGGAGGTATCCCTATTAGAAATGAATTTTAAAATGTAATAATGCAGGCACAGTGATTAGCAGGAGTTCGTTTTCCAGTTCTAAACCACAGGGTTTAATCTTGGCTTAGAATCACATGCTATTGCCACATGGGCATCCCCCCCCCCCCCACATGAACAGCAGGGAACTCCTGCACTTATGTAGAGCATTAGGCTACATAATGCTCAAATTGGGCATGACTTGATTGGCATCCTTGTATCTGTGCAAAGGAAAGTCTGTTTATTTGTAATGAAATCTGGGGATTCAGAGGAACTAGTAGATCATGGCCATAGATCATTGTAGTGTATTGTACTGTGGCAATCTAGCAAATTGCTGATTTTTTAAAAGCCCGAAAAAAGCCTTCTGGTGGCATGAAGGCAGCCAAAGAGGGTCGAGGCAAGGAAAAATGGCGGGGGGGTGGGACTTCCATGTGAGCCACTGAGAGAATCATTGCCATGTGGAAGCTGTCACAGTACATTAAATTAGTGGCAATTTGCTATACTTTAATAGTATTCCAAAATCTTCTGCCTAAGGAGATCTGCCTTATCCTGCATAATGGGAGCACTGACCTTGTAAACAGAGACATTTTTACCTTTAGGGAAGTGATTTTTTTTCACAGAAATCATGCCTGCATGTGTATAGGCTGATGCTAGGAACAAACAGAAGAAGCGTATTTTATTTGCACTGTGTAGACTATGTGAATGAAGCCAGGCTAATTCAATCATAGAGCTAGTTACTAGCAAGTTGCTTGATCTTGTGACAGAGATTATTTTTGAGAGTGAACATGCCACTCCAATACCAGGTACACAAATATGTCAATATTTAGCATACAAGGTGAGAAACAGATATGGTATCTGGAATGCATCCACAGAATTAGTACATAAACTACAGAAACTGTAAATTGCCATTTCCTGCTGTAATGTAGCAGAGAGAGAGAACATAAGTTAAGATTTTGGGATAGGGTTGTCACCCGTTATCCTGGCAAAACCCTCATGTCATAATCAGTGATGTGCCAAGTTAACAACTCAGAGCTCCTGTTTCCGAAGAAAGGTCTATGAGGACTGTGAACGTGTGTTGCTTGAAGGCAAATTACGTGGTCGAGGCCCACCAGGACCCAAGGCCATATGCGCAAGTCCTGTTCCAGGAAATGTCTGAGGCAAGCCAGGCTTCTGAGTTCCTGACAGCAATATGTACTGTTGTTTCAATAACAACAAATCAATGGGGACCTGATCCTAGCCAGAAAAGATCTCCCTGTTTCTGGCCACTGTGTTTAACTTTACTGGGAAGAGGAAGTGCATATAAAAGGCTTTTCTAGATGGCTGGTGTTTTTGCATACAGCAAGGTTGTCATTCTTTTATTGTGGGTTGCCTAGATGTCTTTTCTGGGGTCATTCTTTTGTCCCATGAATGTCACATTTCTCAGAATTGCAAGGGACTCTTGAGCTATGAGCAAGTGGTAGCAGTAGGTTTGATTCTTTCCCCAATGAAGGGTTCTTCATGCTTGAAATGCAATAAGATAACTTTGTCACATTGTTGTCTGAAATATGCACTCTTGCACATTTTTAATTTCTACTCTGTTTTTCTTTTTTACTCAGCACTCAACCATAATATTTTCTTACAAGAAAGTGCAGTCTGCCCCGCCCCGCCAATGCAGTGAAGCCATTTTGTTTGTGTAGAGCACAGCTGTACAAATGTCACAGGCATCTACTGGCCAATATGCATGACAGCACAGCTGATGAGCAACACAGCTTCCTGTCTTACCTTCCACAGGCTCACAGGAATGCCTTCTTCTTTGCCAGCTTTCACGTTTATTTCAGAAGAGACCTGTGCAAAATCCCCTTTGAGATCATATTGAGAGGGGCAAGTTTTTTTCCAACACACACATCTGTCTTTGAAATTATTTTCCCACAGAATCCTGCTGTCAATTCACCTCACCAAAGACTCCTGAATAAACTTAAGAGTCATGGAATAAGAGGACAGGTTCTCTTATGGATTAAAAATTACTTAAATGACAGGAAGCAAAGGGTAGAAATGAATGGACAGTTCTCACAATGGAGGGAAGTAAGCAGTGGGTCTCACAAGAATGTGTATTGGGGCCAGTATTATTTAATTTGTTCATAAATTATCTGGAACTAGAGGTAAATAGTACAGTGACCCAGTTTGCAGATGACACAAAATTATTCAGGATAGTAAAAATCAAGGATAATTGTGAAGAGCTCCAGGAGGATCTTCAAAATTGGGTGTGTGGTCAACAATATGCCAAACAAAGTTCAGTGTTATTAAGTTTAAGGTAATGTACATTGGAACAAAAAAGTATAGGCTAATGAGGTCTGAACTTGTTGAAACTGAGAGGGAAAAAGATCCTGGGTCATAGTAAAATGGATTGCTCAATGAAATGTCAACCCAGCATTCTGTAGCAGTGAAAAGCAAACTCTCTGTTAGACATTATTAGGAAAGGATTGACAATAAAATGACTGATATTATAGCACCCCTGTCTAGATCTATAGTACAGCTTCATTTGGAATTCTGTGTACAGTTCTGGTCACCAAATCTCAAAAAGGATATCACAGAGCTTAAAAAAACACAGAAGAGGGCAATCAAGGGCAGTTCCCCACAGTCAAAAAATTGTGTGATACTCGTTGTAAAAGTCCCGGTTTGGGCAAGGAATCCCCATGGCTTCAGTGCCCAATTCGGCTCCATCCTGGCCCTGGCGCGCGCTCTCCCCCTCATCCCGTGTTTTTCAAAAACCAGCAAGAAGGTAATCTTTTTGAAAAACGCGGGCCGAGGCTGCATCGGTGGAGAGGCAGCAGAAAAAAAATATGTTTAATTTTTCCCACCAATCAGAGCGCAGTGGGCTGGGCACAGAGTGTGCAAAGAGTTTTTGTTTGTTTGTTTGTTTTATGCTGGTCGTGGCTTCGTAGGCATGAACCTGCAATGAGAAGGAGAGCTAGTGCAGTGTGTGTGTACCAACGAAGCTGCACAGCCAAAAAGTTAAAAAATAGAACATCCTATGTTTCTACGAAGCTGCGCAGCCAGAATTTGTTAAAAAAAGTTCCACAAACAGAGGGGAGGGGCTGCGGGGTCGCGTTCCTGCCCCAACACAACAGCCAATCGGAAAGAGCCGCAGAGCAGATTGCGGGCTCGTGGAAATAGTTACAGTTTTTGATCCTAGGATTGACTTTGACCCCCTCAACTGGCGCACGCTACGGTAGGGAGGCAGAGACCGGGATGAAAAGGTGCTGTATCTTATACAACCGGGGGGAACAAGGTTTATTTTCCCAGTGGGGATTCAGATGATTAGGGGTTTTGGAGCACCTTCTCTTTGAGGAAAGGCTGAAGTGTCTGGGACTTTTCAGTTTAAAAAAGAGATGACTAAGGGGGACATGATAAAAGGATGTACTAATGGCCACAGATGTAGACAGTTTTGAAAGGGCATCAACTAAATGCCTGGAGGATACGTCTATTAGTTGCTACTAGCCATGGAGACTAAAAGGAACCACCATGTTCAGAGGCAGTCAATCTCTGAATCACAGTGCCATGAGACAACTTCGGAAAGTCTTAGCATCTATGTCCTGTTGCTGGCCCTCCACAGGATTTGGTTGGTCAGTGTGTGAGACAGAATGTTGGACTAGAAATCAGGGGTCTGCAACCTGCGGCTCTCCAGATGTTCACGGACTACAATTCCCATCAGCCCCTGCCAGCATGGCCAATTGGCCATGCTAGCTTGAGAGAGGCTGATGAAGGAATCGTGAGCTAATCATCTGGAGAAAGCCACGTCTGAATTAGACTAGATGAACCACTGTTATGATGCAGGAGGCCTATGGGGGATAGGGATAAAGCCAGTGGTGGAATTCAAATGATTTAACAACTGGTTCCGATGGTGGGATTCAAATAATTTAACAACTGGTCCTGCCGAAGTGGTACAAACCTGCTGAATCCCACTACTGGATACAGCAAACTAAGTTGTGAACAGGTTCAGCATGTGAATATTGTATGTTCGCTAGTCAAAATAATTTGTGAGCTAAGCATCAGATTTGTTTGTCTCACTGTCATAGGGACTGAACAATTAGCGAACCACTTGGCAGCAAACCACTTGAAACAGTTGTGGTGGTATAGTTTATTTGTGGTAGTAGACTTTTACATCTTCACATTAGTGGGAAATAGATTCTTCCTCAAGGTAATTAAATTACATGAATGGGGTACCATGACTTCCATAAGGCTGTGCCAAAATGCATGTATGCAGAACAAACATGGACCTAAACAAATGCCAATTAAAAAAATTAAAATATGTTTATAGTCATTAAGATAGTTTCAGAGAGTTGCCATGTTGTTCTGCAGAACAGTTATTCAAGTCTAATTACTACTGAACTCTAATTTAACGGTTCAAAATCATTGACCAGCTGATTACTCACTATTTATTTATATGATTGGCTGCCTAGAGACATACCGTGATGACATAACAGGATGTGTTAGAACACATGTGCATGAAACACTGCCAATTGTTCTGTACTGTTTAAATGTGCAACATTTACCCCAAGAAACAGGCCTAAACTGCTCACAACCAACCAACCAGATTGATGAAAAATTGGTTTCCTGTTTGTGACTGGTGAACAGAATGTTTGCAGAACCATTCAGAGTTCAAGCATCCCTATTAGGGTCTCCTAAGGGGAAAAGGTGATTTAGACACTTTTGTAAATAAATAAGATAATAATTAAAATAAATAAGATAATAATTCAATGAGAAGGCCATTGTTAAACCCTGATCAGTGTTCAGTGTTCAAACATTTTCTCGTGTTATTGTTGTTTGAGAAGTGAGGTGGTAAGTAGCTTGGTCTTCACTGTAAAAGAAAATTGGCCAGTTGAGACAATTTTATATACACTGCAACATTTTGTTGTGTGTTCATTCTCACTTGTCTAATAGTAATCCATAAAATTTTTTCACTTGCTTTGTGAGGTTGGGCAAGGAGTCAGAATTGCGTCCTGAGATATAACCCACTCCAGGGACAATATCAGATGTGGAATATCTCAGAAAGTATACCTGAGAGTCTTGAGACTAGCTCAGGGGCCATTTCCGCAAGGCCAGCGAGCGGGGGTGCATAAATTATGCCGATGCACCCCACCCCCCATGACCGTTCACACAGATGGTCCCAATAAGGGCACAGGCAAAGGCGCAGCCTTCACACAGGCTGCACCTTCCCCAGCCGGCTTACCTTCTCCTGCAGGCTGCCGTCGCGCCGTGGAGGCCAGTGGACACGGGTCCCTTTATGAAGGCCAGGGGACAGGGTCCCTTTTAATGGGACCAACCATAATGGCACGGAACATTGTGCATCAATTTTGTTTAGGAACACAATATTGGGGGAGGAAGGATTTCAGCCTTCCTTCCTGTGCTCTTTCACTGAGCCGAAACAACTGTGAGGGGCCATATTTATCCCTAATGGGGCACCACATGCTGTAGTCAGTACACATGAAATATGTCCCCCTGCAGCCATTTTGGCTCAGAGAAGAGCTGTCAGTGGGAGAGACAACTGCATGAAAGAATATACCGGGAGAGAAGACTGAGGTCCTCTTCTCCTCCTGTATTGTGCTCCTGAGCTGAAGTTGGTGCAGTTTCTTTACAAACTTGGTTTGATCTAGATAGAATTTCCCCATAGGGAATCGACCAGAGTCAGTGGCATTAATCAGTGGGAGTTGAGAAGCTCCATGGTTTTTATCAATATCAGGAGCTAACCTGAGATGTGAGGGCAAGCTCAGTCTTGGGCTTGATGGCTGAACAATCTTCAGCATGATGTGTCTGTCTCTTACCACAGGCTCCGGTGCAGTGTGCCACAATCATGCCCCTGGCAAGACATCTGCAGTCTTTTCTTTTCCCTGCCCAGCATCATCTGTTGGTCCATTTCTGTGATTCAGCTGTCCCCCACACGCACCCTCCCATTCTCTGCTGGAGAGGTTTACACAAACCTTGTTTGGAGAACAAATTAGTCACGATTCTCAGCTGGCTTCCCAGCACAGATTCTACAACAAAGGCTTGGGCATAAAAGGGAGGGAGTGCTTGCATGCATGTGACTCAGTGTGTTTTGCGTGCCTGTCCTCTCTCTCGGGCACATAGGCAACACACATGCATGCTCCTTGAACCTGATTTGCCCAGGCCTAGGATGCCTCTTCTTTCTGTTTCTGTACACACAACTTGCCAGATTTTCCTAGTGGTCAAGCCTTGTTTTGCAGCAGTGTAGTGGTTAAGAACAGGTGCATTCTGGAGGAATCACGTTTGATTCCCCACTCTGCCACTTGACCTGTGGAGGCTTATCTGGGGAATTCAGATTAGCCTGTGCACTCCCACATATGCCAGCTGGGTGACCTTGAGTTAGTCACAGTTCTTTGGAACTCTCTCAGCCCCACCTACCTCACAGGGTGTTTGTTGTGAGCGGGGAAGGGAAAGGAGTTTGCAAGCCCCTTTGAGACTCCTATAGGGGAGAAAGGGGGGATATAAATCAAACTCCTCCTCCTCCTCCTCCTCCTCCTCCTCCTCCTCCTCCTCCTCCTCCTCCTCCTCCTCTTCTTCTTCTTCTTCTTCTTCTTCTTCTTCTTCTTCTTCTTCTTCTTCTTCTTCTTCTTCCTCCTCTTCCTCTTCCTCTTCCTCCTCCTCCTCCTCACCTTCTGCTGCACGCCACCATACATGCCACCGCCGCCCGCCCTTGGAAATGTTTTCTGTGAAATCATTCTGCACTCTGCCTCTCCTCCCCCGCCCCCAGGTTGTTTTTGGTTCCTCTCATCTTGTTTCTTTAGTTGCATCTATTCTGTACTCTACTGCTGAAAACATATTATTCCTGATGGTGTGGTGGGATGGTAGTGGGATGTCACCATCACTTGAAGGAACAGGAACATATCCCCTCCCCCCGCAAAAAGAGCCAAATTTTCCAACCAACTTAGAGCTACAGTAATGCATGATTGTTATCGCAGCAGTCTGGTGACAATTTCCTCTTGCATGTCAATTTCAAACTTGCCATGTCAATTTCACTCACTCCTAACTTTGGACACATTGTATCTTTGCCTTGTGATATGTCAAATAGAAAAAAAATTAGATTCTATCATGAAAGCAAAAGCCTAGGAGAATAGTAACTTGTTTCCATTTAAAGAGCTAAGGTTCTTTTCTCCAATAACTCCAACCAGCTGAGGTCTCCAGCGATTTTTTATTGAAAAAACAGAAAACAAAGAAATAAAACTTAGATGCAGTTAGGGATTGCTTAGCTGGTTGCCTCCTTACGGTTCTTGGTCCCCCATTCCGGGGAACCCACTTGGCCCAGAGATGCTTCTCTGACCAGGTCTCAAGATGGAATTCAAAACCCTTTGTTTTCCCCTTCTCAGGAAAACTCTGTTCAGGCCATGTAGAGGTAACTTAGGCTATTTTGAAGTTTCATCCTAGCACCTCTGCATAGTTTCCTGTCCTCCCTCCAAGGAGATCAAAAGGCAAAGATGCTTTTCACAGTCATATGTGACTTTGCTAGTTTTACAGTACTATTCCATCACAGATTCCATTTGAAAATGGGGGAAGAGGGAGTGGAGAAAATGGTTGAAGGGAGGTTGGGCAACTACATGGGCATAGATAAGGGTCAGGTGATTGGTGGGGCAGAGAAATAAAGACCATTTCAACATGACTGCATACTCAAGGAACACTGACTCAGAAATTAATAAAAATATACTGTGGTAAAAGGGGGGGGGGTATAAGTTGTTTACAACAAGTTGTGATGGCAAATGCTACTTTTTTTCCTGTGGACTTCCACACAGTTTCCCTGTTTGGTTCCAGAAATATTCCCAGTTAACTTTTTCTCTGTGGTTTTCATGAACACTTCTACTGTGCTGCTTTGCCTGATCTATTTCCAAGCTAGCATCCATTAAGCTTGCAGTCATAATGATTTGTTGTTTATTTCTTCTGCCAAACTCTCAATCTTTATCCATGCCCAGATGTAGTTCCCCAACTTCCCCTCACTGGCGTAGCTCCAATGGGGACATCGGGGTGGCCGCCCGAACGGAGCTCTCTGCCAGGTCGCGTGAAATGACGGCGGCAACTACCAGTTGTGAAAACAGGCTGCTGGGCATGCCTGAAAGCGCTTGCTGGGGCAGGCGTGCAGCAAAGCAGGCCTCGCGTAGGCGTGCTGAGGCTGCCTGAGGCGAGAGTTAGAGGCGGGCCACAGCAGACAGGCACCACATGCTTGACCTGGTGGCGCAAATATTAATGGCTGAAGAGGGAGCAGCGGAAGGCTGCGTAAAGGGCCTTTCCGCCTCAGTGAAACCATTAGCGGCCCCGAGCACCTACCTGCTGGAGCCTGAAGGCAAACAGCAGGTCAAAGATGCGCAGCAGGCGCGGCAGCAGGCAGCCAGCCTGGCGGATCTGAATTGAGGCCGGGCAGAGGCGGCGACCAGCTGTTTGGGAGGGAGCGGGGGGGTGGCCTGGGCGTCTCTTCACTACCGGCTGCTCTGGAAGGTGTTGGTAGCTCCGTGGCCAGCAGGGCCTTCTGCAAGGATTTTTCTCCTGTAAAAGAGCCTGCAAGAAAGTCTCCAGCTCTTTTACAGGAGAAAAAATCTTGTAGAAGGCCCTGCCAGCCACTGAGCACGCCAAAAACATGTGATGGTGACTGAGATGACCTGGTGCAAAAAATCATTCATTGGTAGTAGTGGTGGAGAGCAGCTGCCCGGGGCGGGGGGGGCGGGGGGCAAAACTTAGATTTTGTCCTGGGCTACATTTTCCCTAGCTACGCCCCTGCTTCCCCTTCAGGCATTTTGTTCTCCTCCTTCTCCATTTTCAGTGTGGATCAAACAGCTTTGTCACCTAAAGCTCCCAAAATTAACTTTCAGGCAGAAATACAATGAGGGTATGTGGATTGGATCAGCTTTGTCAATTTCATATAGAATATTCCCTCTTCCTCACTGTAACCCTTCCTCCCTTTCAGTCATTTTCTCTTTCCCTTGGTCAGCCATTCCCCTCTCCATTCTTTTCCTCACATTTTTAAAATTTCCCAAAGTTAGATTATTGATACTGCACTGGTGTACATGGACAAGTGAGCACTAAGCTAATGTTGCTTTTCCCTCTGTTCCTCCATTTTAAGATCAGAGCAGCTTTGTCAATCTCACCTAGAAGTCCTGAAATTAGCTTTCAGGCAGAGATATAAGGAAGCTGGGTGGATTGAGGCAGTTTTGTCCATTTCACATAAAAATCTCCTCTCCTTGCAACAGCTCATCTTTCCTTTCAGTCATTTTCTTTTTCTTGGTCAGCAATTTCCCCCTTCCCTCTCCCAATTCCTCACATTCCTCACCCCAAAGTTATCAGTGGAGTGCTAGTATAAATGGATGACTGAGTGCCAAGAATGTCACCGAAGTAAAAGGGTCTCCAGGTTTCTTTTTTCTTTTTCGGAAGAGTGGTGTACAGTTGTGCATAATGGTGTCCCTAGGTTTGGTGGTGCAAAATGGAGGACGGCACCATTTTGAGCGCAAACTTTTCCAAATGCAAAGGAGCTGAGGGGAATGCACTGAATGTACTCGCAACAGAGAGATTCTCCAACATGTAATAAAAATGGTGCTCAGCTAGATGTGTAGATCAGAGATTCTTGAAGAAGAAGAAAGGGGACAGTTTTTCAAAAAGAGAGCCATAGTTGCAGCATCAGCAATAATGCAATAGGTTGCAACATTGCTAGAGCGCCTGTGCAAGTAAAGGAGAGAACAGTAAGATAATCTTTCCCCCTGTGACAATTAATATGACCCCCATGCTGAATGAATCAACTCCTATGTGGACTAGATGAAATTGACTAAACTGAACAAAAACAATGTATGGAAGAGACATGCAGTCAAAATTAATGGAGAATGATTCAATTGACAATACCTACAATATGGGGTAAATGCAACGTGAAGGAAAGGCCAATGCGCAGGAAAACAACAGAGGAAAGATGAAGGAAAAATGTTTCTAGAACCAAATATTAAATATCAAATATTTAATTTGGGTATCAAATATTTCTAACCCCCCCCCCCGCCCGACTAATCCTAAACTTATTTTTGTCTCCAGTGTATGTACAGTTACTCACTACTGAATTAAATGTATTCAGTGAATACATTTGAATTAAATGTATTCAGTGAATAACCTAGGACATTTTCACCCGTTTTTTTTTACTTCACAGGTGTCAAACTCGCGGCCCTCCAGATGTTATGGACTACAGTTCCCATCATCCCTACCAGCATGATGCTGGAGGGGATGATGGGAACTATCCAGCAACTTATCTGAATTATTCCTATAAAATGTTCTAGAACTGAGCCCTGACACTGCAAACAAATTAACTTGACCCTCTCAGGAACTAACTTCTGGTTGTCACTCCTGTGCAAAGAAGTTATTCCAGAGCTGGTGTGGTTTATAGTACAGATGGGATGTACTAGAATCGAGACAAAGCAGCAAATCTCAGACCAAAGATCTGACTACAACAATTCATCCAGCTCAGTCTCAGGATTTGCCAAAAATATCTGGATCTAGTGTGGCTTGTATGACCCTTGAGTATTTTGTAGGTCTTCGCAACTAGGGAGTTTTAACCAATGAGTGGTTGGAATTTGTGACCTTTGCTCCTGGCTCAAAGCACACTAAACTTCTACACCATTTGAATCTGGATGATGTATCTCTCTGGCCAGTGGTGGGATCCAAAATTTTTAGTAACAGGTTCCCATGGTGGTGGGATTTAAACTGTGGCATAGCACCAATGGGGCTGGGGCCGCGATAGGGGCGATGGCGAACTGTTGAGGGGCCGAGGCATTCCTGGGCGAGGGCTGCGGCAGGGCGCGGCCACTTGATCGCGGTAGATACGCGCAGAGCGGGCTGCCACTTACTTGTGGTACACCTCCTGCTAGGCTGCTTCAAGTTCTGCGTGCTACTGTTGAGAGGAGGGGCGTAACTAAGGCAAAAATCACGTGGCAAAATCACCAATTAGTAACCCCCTCTCGGCACACATAAATAATTAGTAACCTACTCTCGGGAACCTGTGAGAACCTGCTGGATCCCACCTCTGTCTCTGGCCCATTCTGCACGGGCCAGGGAAGCGGCTGCACGTTGGGGTAAATGACCCCGGTGCAACCCTGGGGCTGTTCACATGCTTCTGTGCGGGTGGCCCCGGAGGCACCTTTGTGCGGAGGCGCGTCCTTTTTGTTTTTAAATGTACCTTCTCTTCCTTGCACAGCTCCACAGGGACGAGGGGACATGCCCCCATGGCCGTGGCAATGCCTCGGTGCTCAGAGGGCAGGAGGCGTGTCCCCTCGTCCCTGTGGCGATGCACAGGGAAGAGAAGGTAAGTTGAAAAGAAAAAAGGAAAAGTGGCACCTCCCACCCAGTGCCGTTTGCTCGACACCGAGTACAAAACAGTGTTTTTTTAAAACTAGCTAATTTAACAAGTTTCAAAAACACCATTTCCTCACTGATTTGGGGGGGGGGGGGAAGCACGTTGCTGCCTCATTTTGGGGCTGGCAGCCATGCGACATTTTCCCCCCAAACGGTGTTTTTACTGTGCCTGCACTGGTGTTTTTGGCCCGTGTGGGGTGGGCCTAAATGTTTAAGGGTCAGTTAAAACCTTTCTGTGGATACTTGGAGAATGTGCCCAATTTCAAGATTTCTAAACTACACTTGCCTCCCCTGTATAACAGAAACCTTTTAGGAATGCTTTGAGGACAAAACAAAAGCATGAGACACTGCATATTTTAAAAAATGTTATGTAAGCAATAATTCTGTGAAGAATTTTGCTACAACTGTGAAGGAGAAAGTTAAAGGGCCATTACCAGCCTTCTTTTTTTCTAAAATAAAGGAGCCCCCAGAATGAAATCTAGCTCCTTCACATAAAGGTAGCAATTTGAGATTTATGTGAGTATTATTACTGAATCACTGTAGTGTGATAGCTTTATGGGTATGTACATATGTAATTGGTGTGCACATGCAGATTATAAAACTGGGGTGTGTTACTGTTGTGTACAGACTGCCGGGAACCAGGTCCCATAAGTTGTTGTGTAAGTGCTGCCATGGCCTCTGCTCCACCCCTTGTTGCTGACTCCATAGTCCCCTATAGGCAATTGGGAAGGAGAGACTCACCGCTTGTTGCTCAACTTGAATGTAATCAGAACAAACTTGTCCTGGAAATAGGCCAAGCTAGAGAACCCAAGAGCCTTGAAGGGATAGGGGAGGGAATATAATACTCTCTAGGGTGCCAAGCCTGCTGGGAAACTGCAGCTTTGGTTAAGGGATGTTTGCCCAATGCTGAATTGTGTGCTGGGAGAGAATTCTAGCTGAGGACTTAAAGGCCAGGAGGGTGTGCATTTTGTAGTATCAGAGCCAGATTTACAGGTAAGTTAGGGAAGCTACTGTTTAGGGCCTCTCAAAATGAGGGACCTCAAAACAAGGAAGAAGGTTTTCGTTAGATTGTATATTTTTCTTCTAGTATAGATGCAAAAACAAAGTGTTTGTATTTATGTTTTCATTGTTCTTTCCGTGAGAATAATAAAGTGTTGCTTTTACGTTGGGATTTTGCAAGTGTCTGTCACAACTCAGTTATAAAAGGGTTAACTGTTTGTATGTAAACAAGTGGCTGAAGTTGCTGTTTTTGACCTGATCTATTGATTAGCTATTGGTCAGTCAGATAGCCATTGCTTACATATTACTGAGCATGTACATCTGAAGTTATAAGGTAAACTCTGTTTCTTTGTTTGGGCAGACATGACACCACCACCACCACGACCACCAGGACGAGACAACATGTAGGTACCGAGATGTAACCAAATGTACGGCAACGTAGATGTGTAACAGGGAAGAAAGGATTTCTTATTTTGTCTCCATGTAACCCTCCCTTTATCGTTAGTAAACTCATACATAAAAAGCAACTGAGAATCTGTCTCTTCTACTCTGCTAATATATATACATTTTATGGTAAGGAGCAGTGGTAGGATTCAGCAGGTTCACTCCACTTTGGTAGAACCAGTTGTTAAAATGGTGCTTGTAAACAACCAGTTGTTAAATTATTTGAGTCCCACCACTGGTAAGGAGCCTCTTAAACTGACTGGTTTAGGACTTTGTCATGTCATCATTTGATCCCATGTCATGTTGCTTTCCTCGTTTTGCATTTTTGAGGCCTATTCACTCAATACAAAGATCTTATCGTGAACTGATTCCTGTAACCACTTTGCAGAGAGATGCTTTTCCAGACCAATTCCATAGTAGACTGAAGTTCCCTGTCACACACTATGTTACAAATACCAACCACCACCAGGCACAGAATAACATGTGCAGGGAAAAAACCCTGCTCATTTTTGCCATACTTTTAGAGGAGATACATCTCTTGCCACTGGCTGGAATGGGATGGGCAACACTGGTCACTTTATCTGTATGTGAGTGGCAAAAGAGGCTTGAAACCAAGAGGTTATAGTAAGGCAGTGAGATTGTGAAGAGGAGTGGGTAAAAGGAGTGGCACAGCAGTAGGGTTGCCATCTTTGGGATGGGAAATACTTCAAGATTTTGGGGGTGCAGTCTGAGGAGGGCAGGGTTGGGGGAGGGGAGGGGCTTCAGTGAGATATAATGCCATAGAGTCCACCTTCCAAAGCAATCATTTTCTCCTGGAGAATTAATCTTTGTTGCCTGGAGATCAGTTGTAATAGTGGGAGATCTCCAGCCACCACCTGGAAGTTGGTAACCCATTAGACACTTGGCTAGGGTAGACGTACAATACTAGAGCAACATTTTCTGGGGGAGCTCTGAAAAGGTGTTCGCACTGTGACTTCACACAGCCTAGATTTTGAAAGCTGGAATTTGCCAAGATCTGTCCACCCCATAATTGTTTCCTTTTTCTTCCTCAGCTTGCTTAACAGAATGTTTGATCTCACAATGGATGTGGTTGTTCCTACAGAACAGCTGCATTGCAAACTCATTCAGTAGCATTTACTAACTGGATCAGAAGTTACAAAGTGAGTGGGTGGGAGGGAGGGAGGGAAGTTCTAGTCTTGCTTTCTATGCCTATGTGCATATCATTTACATGGCTTTGCACATTGTTCATCTACCCCATCCTCAGATATTTCACTACCACACTTCCAAGCCTGAAAATCAGAGAACTCTAGTGGGATGGAGTGTGTTTGTACAACCACAATTTAAAAGGTGTCATCAAAAGGGGCTGTGTTATACCAGGAAGCAGAAAACAGGGTCTGGTCCTAGGAGATAAGTGCCACTGGAGAATCTCTGCACTGAGAGGATCATTTTCTGCTATAGTCTCTGAGTTTGTCTTCTGACATCATGGTTTCTTCCGGTGCCACTGCCAATTTGGTCCAGTCCTTGCCAACTCAGTGTTAGCCGGCATCCCCTCAGAAATACTAGGCCCAAAGTCCTGAGTCAAGCGTAGTTGTTCTGGCACTTCAGTTCACATGAATGGACAACATCCCTTGCCAGAGTTGTAATTACTTCCTCTCCTTTCTTGGCTATGTCTCCAATTTGGGAAGAAAGTGTGTGTGTGTGTGTGTGTGTGTGTGTGTGTGTGTGTGAGAGAGAGAGAGAGAGAGAGAGAGAACGAGAGAACGAGAGAGAACGAGAGAGAACGAGAGAGAACGAGAACAGAATTACATGCCTACAGCCCCTGTAGCCATAGGAACAAGCCATTGTTTAAAGTATCCAAAATGTAAAAAAAAATTGCATATGCGTATGATTTTTCCACCAAGCTCCAGCGGCTATTAGGATTAAAATTTACTTGGCTGCCATAGAAACTAAAAAGGGTTGGTTACTCTCCATCCCATTCGAATAGCACTATCCCTCTGCTAAAGAAGCAACAATTCTGCCTTCAAGAGAGGGAGCAAAAGGATTGGAATTGTCAAAACATGCTGGTTATCGATCACTTCTCCCCATGCAAAAGGAGTATGTTAATGTCTTTCTATGACATGTTATCGAACGGTCGGTTGAAGCCGTCTCCAGGAGCAGAATGATTATTCCAGTCTTGTTTTGTGTTCAGCCACCTGCATTTCCAGTGGCCTAAACGAATAAATAAAGACAAACCAGCTTTTCTTCTCCAGGGGCCGAAGGAATGTCCTTGAACCTCCCCTAGGAGAGCCTCAAGGCCTTCCGTGAGAATGCTATTGCTGCCCTCGGCACTGCTTGCTCAATGTCAGTGCTACGTGGAGACCATAACTAGGTTAGTGGAGACAGTTCTAAGGGGCATATGAGTCCAAATGTCTGCCCAGCTTTGCTCCTGGCCATAGCATGGGCTTGGAAAATTACTCTGCGGTTCCTGATGAGTCAAAAGAGGGTCAAGAATCACCAGTGATGGCATCTCCCTTTCCATTCCCGCTACATCCCAAACCACTCTCAGTTGGCTACTGCTTCTGTTATGATGTTGCTAATAGATGTGTGGAGAAGCCTGTGAGTCAAAGCAGAGGCAGGATTTTCCAGAGCAGACTTGAAGTGGGGAAACCCTGACTTTATTCTAAACCTGACCGGTCAAATTGTATGTCATCATCTGTCATCTAAAACACAACCTGGCAAGTTTTAAACTAGTTGTCTTGGATTTTATTTTGTCTCTGTGCTGCTCTGCACAAAGTCTCAGAGTTACTCTTTGGCATCTTCAGTCACATTTATCTGTGTGGATAAACATATGCAAAGGAGCAATTACTTTCATACGACAGAATAAGGAAACAAGTTGACTGAAAAATACATTAGTGAAAGCTACAGTAGTGCCTATGTCAATACAGTGCAATCCTAAACAGTGTTAGATCCTTCTAAATCCACTGAAGTCCACTGATATCCACTGAAGGCTTAGAAGAGTAAAACATTGTTTACAATTACACTTGTAATTGTACAACCTTACCTCTACCACACATCTCATTTGTATGCTGCTCTTCTCCTAAGACCACCAGTGAACATACATGGCTCTTGATTCCTCCATTTTATCTTTACAACAGCCCTATGAGGTAGGTTAGGCTGAGAAAGGGTGAGAACCCCAAGGTTAAGCATGACAGCAGAGACTTCAAGTACAGACTTGAACCCAGGGCTAAGCACTGTATCACACTGGATCATAAATATTACCGACAACCTTGTATGTTTATTCATGTGTGTGCCCCATTCATATATGAGATGACAGTGGGTTCTAATTTTAAACACCAGAATGGTGCTGTGAGCCTACTCCACCTCCCCCCGCCCCCAATGCTCCATTGTATCAGGACTTCTTTTCCAAGCCTGGCTCTGATGGGGGAATGAACCAGGTTGGGAGAAAAGATGCTGAAAAAATATAGCATGGGTGAGTAAGGGCAGGAGAGATCCAGCTCTGCTCTCTTCAGGGTTACCAACCCCTGGTTGGGAAATTCCTGGAGATTTGGGACTGAAGCCTGGGTACGGCTGGGTTTGAGGGGGGGAGGGATTTTAGCAGGGAATAATTCCACAGAACTCACACACATACACACCCAAAACAGCCATTTTCTGCATGGGAGTTGATCTCTGCATAGGCCAATAAACATGGGTTTAGAATGAGGGAAGGGGGTGGGGGGCACTTCGCACAGATCTCACCTCTAAAGCGAGTCCGCCCCATGTTAGTTCCCCCAAACTGGTTTTTTTTTGAGAATCACACTATTTGCGATCTTTTGAAAAATCCCGGGTTGCAGCCGCTTAGGAGCAAATGGCCGGGCAGGAGGAGCTTTATTCGCCTGCACTTTCCTTTTTAAAAATTATTTTGTGGCTTACATCTGCATATCGTGGTGTTATGAGACATCAGCATGGCTTTGGGGGTTCATTTGTGCATGAAGAAGAAGAGTTGGATTTATATCCCCCCTTTCTCTCCTTTAAGAAGACTCAAAGGGGCTTGCAAAGTCCTTTCCCTTCCCGCCTCACAACAAATACCCTGTGAGGTAGGTGGGGCTGAGAGAGCTCCATAGATATGTGACTAGCCCAAGGCAACCCAGCTGGCATGTGTTGGAGTGAACAGGCTTATCTGAATTCCCCAGATAAGCCTCCACAGCTCAAGCGGCAGAGAAGGAATCAAACTCAGTTCCTTCAGATTAGAGTACACCTGCTCTTAACCACTATGCCACAGCTGTGTAACTATGCATCAGTGGGAGGTAAATAAAAAAAATAGTCATACCTCCATGCAAAGGTGCGACAGAAACCTGCATTGTTTCCGTGGGCTCGAATCGCTGCCTGCGCAGATGCATGCTAACGCGAAAACAGGAAAGTGTGTTACTTTATCCCAACTGCAATCCACTATACATTTGCTGTGCGGAAGGGGCCTCTGTAGTGTGGGGATCTGTTTTCATTCCAGGATATCATCAGGCGCCACCAGGAGACTGTCAACCCTTCCTTTCCCACATGCCCCTTGCTATTGCAAGAATGACCAAAGGTGTTAATTCAAAATCCTTGAAACTCTCAGAAGGCATTGCAGAGATGTTATGTATTATTTCTGTGGCTGCTTCCCACACAGGAAGTGGCGGGAAAAGGGGTGGAAGCAGTAGTGAGCAAGGTACATTCTTCCTCTCTGTGCCCCTTGATAGATGTCGATTTCACTCTCCCCATTTTCTCCTGTTGGGTCTGCATAGAAGCACCAGTGTGCTGGAAATTGTTCTGGGCCCCTTTTTGGCCCAACAGTTCCCTCCCCACCCCCCACCCCTTTCTTCCTCTGCATTGTGGCTCAGCTATGAAACAAAGAAAATCCTGCTAAAAGACTAAGGGGACTGTGGTGCTTATCTCTGCCATTTTGAAGGCACAGCTCCAATCTGCCCTCTCTCTGTATTGGTTATTTGCAGAGTGTTCACATTGATGCAATCCCTCTGCACTTCCTTCTTTGAGCTGGATAAAAGGAGGTTTGCTTTTGATGCAGCTCATAGAAAAACACCCTGGGTTGCCAACTTTGGGTTGGAAAATACCTGGAGATTTGGAGGTACAGCCTAGAAAGGGCAGAGTTTGGAAAGGGTACGGGGCTCAACAAAAATGTGATGCCAGAGAGCCCATCCTCTAAACAGCTATTTGCTGCTAGGAAACTGATATCTGTAGCCTGCAGAGGCGGAGCTACCAGGGGCCCAGGAGGTGCGTGTTGCACCGGGCACGCAGTTGGGGGCGGGGCGCAAAAATTCAAGTTTGTGGGGGGTTTGTATTTTTTAGTTTTTTTCCTGTTTTTGGCCTGCAGGGGGTGCAGTTTTTAGGCTAGCAGCGCCATAATTTCAGGGTTTTTTTTGGGGGGGGGAGAAACTCTTCTGATGATACAACCCAGGTTTGGTGAGGTTTGGTTCAGGGGTCCAAAGTTATGGACTCCCAAAGAAGGTGCTCCATCCCCCATTATTTCCAATGGGAGCTAATACGAGATGGGGGCTACACCTTTGAGGGTCCATAACTCTGGACCCCCTGAACAAATTTCACCAAACCTGGGTGATATCATCAGGAGAGTTTCCTAAAGATACCCTGAAAGTTTGGTGCTGCTAGCTTAACAATTGCACCCCTGACAGCAGGCACCTCCAAAATTTTCCCAGATTCTCTTTTTAAATCTACCCCCTTCAGCACGGATTTAAAGGGAGAATGTGAGGTCCCCAGTTTAAACATTGAAAGTGATGCTGTTTCAGGGTGGGGAATAATCCACCCCAAAACAGCATCACTTTCAATGTTGTTTAAACTGGGACCCCAATTCTTCCTTTAAGGTGGATTTAAAAGGAGAATCTGGGCTCCCTAGTTTAAACACCATTGTTTGGGCATGGATTCCAGCATCACAGTGGCTGCCCGGGGTGGGGGGTGGGGGGGGGCAAACTCAGATTTTGCTCCAGGCTCCATTTCCCCTAGCTACACCTCTGGTAGCCTGGAGATGAATTGTAATTTTCAAGGCCCCGACTGGAGGTTCACACTCCTACTAGAACTCTACAACTCACCCTCAGAAAGAGAATAACATTGTGTGGATGCATGGTCCCTATAACTATGGGGACATGCTGCTGTCCACATAGGAAAAAATCCTTGGGTGGAAGAGGCACATGCATGCCATCGACTTTTTTAGAAGAATGTCCCTATCCCCTGCCTGTACCAGCAAAGCTATTCCAAGGAGGCATTTATCTCCACTTTAATGTGGGTAGTCTCTGAACGACACTGGAATCTCTTCAGAAACTAGAACTTGGGGGGAGTCCCTGTCCCTGTATAACTGAAGCTAGCTTCACCCTCTGTCCCTTTGTTTTGTGTCACTACTTCTCATTCCTTTTCCTGAACCAGCTCTAGTATGTGGGTGGGGAATCTTCACAGGAGAATTTCCCTGAAATCCTGGTCCCGCAAAGTAAGAGTCTATGTGAAACTAGAATATTATGAAAATTGGCCACAATTTCCTTCATTGCCCTTTTGAAGTTGCTTGGATTCTGGTCAAACGAGGAAGGAGATGCCTGATTCAGTTGTCCTTCCTTATATCCTATTTCCCAGATGCTACTTCCCTTTTCTGCTTGTAAATTATGCAAATATCTGTACATTTCCTCCCTCTCTTGTCACCACAAGGCAGCACGAGATAGGGTATTTGATGGGAATTTCCTTCCACAAAAGTCCACTGATTTTCCGTCAGAAAGGTTTTTCTGGGCAATGGCCAAGCTTTGAAGAACCCAGAAACAAGTTCCAAGAGCCAAAGGGGGTTTTATGCTCCTCTGATCCTGGGTGGCAACTACACTGGAGACCAACGATAATGTATAATGTGACCTGTGTGTTAGGTGGGGAAATAAAAAGGAAAGCATTCCCACAAGCAAGCACAAGCTTTTTGTGTGAGCCTAAGCAACATTTTGCTTAAGTAAAGTGGGGGTAAAGTGTAGACGACTAGTAAATGTCATGATGCGATATTACCTCATGGGTCAGTAATGACCCGGTGCTTGCACAGTGGACTACTTTTATCTTTAAGCAACATTTTAAATGCCTTTATTAATGCCAGTTTTGTTTATGTTGTCATTTTTACACCCCGCTTTTCTTCCCAATAGGCTCCCAAAGTGCCTTGCAACATTGCCCTCTCTTCCATTTTATCCATTTAGAGCATGCAGGAGAAGATTTGTAAGTGTTACAACTTACAGGCAAGTATAAATCAGTTGGACCGAGGAACTCCATCTCACCCTCTATTTAAAAACAAAAACATAATTTGTATAGCTGAAGTTAGCATCACCTCTTCCATCTCTTGCCCCATTTTCAATCTTGATAGGATTTTTTTTTGGTGATCATCGTGGTGGCGGCAATGTTTCTAAATAGTATCGGATTGTGCCCTAAGATGAAAGTTGGTCTCGACACCCAATGTGGAAATAGAAATTTATGGAAGAAAAGCCTGTTGGTGGTAGTCAGGAAGGATATTTCAATGGCCCGGTCCTGTCATGTCTCCCGGGGTCAGGATGTAGGATACTCCTACTGAGGACTGCTTCCTTCCTCACTGCTATCCGTTTTTTGTCTTTTAGTTTTGTTTTCCAGGCACTGCCTAATCTGCTCATTAGATACCTGTTGGTTTTTACACTTCAGAGCTCTGGGGAGTGTGGGTTGTTTTGGTTTGGTGAAGGCCATCCTGTCTCCTTCCTTTGAGATTGGAGGAGAACCATTCCCCCTCAGGAACTGGTACCGAGGAGCAGTGGCATACTGCCCAGGGCAACATATGGGGTCAAATGTCCCCGGGCTGCGGCCATTTAGTCACATGGGGGGGCGGAAAATCAGCCACCACACCCCTCCTCATCCCCCCCCCCCAGGGTCCATACACTGACTTCAAGATCTGGTGCAAAAAAAGTTGTTTGGTCATGGTGGGGGAGGGCAGCTGCCCATACAGGGGTGGGGTGGAGGGCCAGAAAACTCAGATTTTGCACTGGACTACATTTTCCCTAGATATGGAGTGGTGTTATGTAGCATGGAAGGGACTTGGTGAAGTGTATAATGATGGCTGTTTTGGCACTTAATCTTTAGATCTGGCAATAGAAGTCTACATGCCTTTTCCTGATGCCATTTCCAATAAAAGAAACATTTTGATAATGAAGTTTCATTATTGAACAGTCCAGGGCCATGATGCTACATGCTCAGAGGCAGTATTTCTGAATTCTAAAACAGGAGGTGACTACCACCTTCACGCCCTGTTTCTGTTTATTAAAATATTCATCCCCACATTTCCTTGTGGCTCAAGACAGCTTGTAAGCCTTTACACAGTTTGAATGAATACTGTATTCCCCTTGCTTCAAATATTTGAAATGCATGCTGAGTTAGATGTTTGTTTGGTCCAGCAAGGCAAATAGGCAATTGCCCTAAATAGTGTATGCATCTTCTGCATTTGGTGGTTAACAACCCTAAAAGCCATGAATTTTCTATTGGGATTTCCTCTCCTTAGTGAACTGTGAAGGTGGGTGATATGGTTGAAGTAGCCATGTTGCCTTCCCTGAACTTCAGCCAGTCAGAAGGGAATGTGTTTGGAGAAAAGGATTCAAAACAACATCTGTGAACTCAACAGGAGGATGGAAGGCCCAGGTATCCTACAGAGCACATTGCAATCCTCCATAGTGCTCCTTCCCTTTTTTGTTTGATCCATGGGTAGTAGGAGAGTAACATCAGGGTGGTGTGTTATTATCTGCGTGTGTTGGTTGGCTGCATCCATGAATGGTTGGCATGGGGGCACTGCTGGCATGCTCCTTCATGATTTCTGGTAGTAGGTAACAAAGGATTCCAGTGCAGCCATTCTGCTCTCAATGCCTCTGCTTTTGGTCTATTAGAAAGCATGGGATTCTGGCTAGCCATGTTGGCGTCTGTGTCCAAGGTTCACAGCTGCTTTACCCAAAATTGTGGGTTCCATTTAACCAACTTACATTCCCCTGAGTCAGCCGGCAGCTGCTGAGAACTAATTTGCCAAGCCCTGCTGAGGCCTGATTTAGGGTTGTCATCTCTGGGTTGAGACAATTCCTGGCAATTCGGAGATTCAGTGATGGAGCGAGGCAGGGGTGTACCACCCAAAGGAACATATGGAGACAAATGTCCCCGGGGGCGCCCACTTACTCACATGGGGGCCCGAAAATCGCCTCCCACACCCCTCCGGTGGAGAGGTACCCCCGCCCGGCGCTTCCCCCTCCACGGGCAGCAGTGGCGTATCGACACAAAATGGCGCCTGGGGCAAGAAATGAGTTTTCTGCCCCCCTTCACTTCCCCCCCGCCTGGTAGAAAATTAATTTCTTTCCCTTGGCTCCATTTTGTGTTGAAATGCCACTGGGACACAGAGCCGTTCTGCCACACCCCGCCCCCAATCAGCTCATATCTCCCTTCTCCCCTGGGAGCCAGAGGGGGAGGGCAGGGAGATACATGCCAGGAAAGGGCCATGGGTGGAGCAGCACAGGAGGCATGTGGAGGGGAGGGGAGAAGAGGAGGATGGCTACCAACTCCTGGTGGTGACTGGACACCTCCTGGAATTGCCGCCAGATCTCTCCCCCCCAAACCAAAGGGCTGCTTTGCTGCACACCCTCATGCACCTCCCAGGATCCTCCCCTCCCCCAAACAGTCCACCCCCAGAGGTGGCAGCCCAGCTCCATGAGTTCATGCCTGCACTTGGCACAGAGGTCAGTTGAGCTTGTGGGGCCAGGCTGTTGTGCACAGAACCCATTGGGAACTATTTGAGCTTTCTTTGTCTGGAAACCTGGAATCTCTCGATGGTGTCCTGACTGGACTCCAGTTGTACTTCTCTACTGCGGGCCAATGCAGCTAACCCCCACCACGGAACCATTAGAAGGGGTTTCTCCTCGCCCCCCAACAGTAGCCCCGGCGAGGAGATGCTCTGTCCTGGTGCTGCCCCTCCCTCACTGGGCGAGGCTGAGCGGGCAACCCGCCCACCCCCAGCCCTCACTGCCTGAAGGGCTCCAGCCGTGGCCCTGGCTGGCATCGGCAGCTTGGGAGGCGCAGGCTGGTGAAGGAGGAGGCCTGCTTGACCCCCACCATGAGCCTGGGCCGGGCCTGCATTCCCCACCAGCTGAAGCAACTTACCACAGCTCCATCCCTGGTGGTGGCGGGTGGCGCAGGAGTTGGGGGTCGCCCTCTGGCCCGTGTCGCTTTTACTGAGAAACCTGCCAGAGGCAGTGCGCCCCGCCCCCCGGCATCATGCAGGGGCCAGGCGAGCCTCCAGGAGTGGTCGAGGGAAGTGGGGCTGGTAGCGCCCACCCCTGGCCCCAGTGGGGGAAGGCACCAGAGGGCCACATGAGCAGCAGGAGCTCAGGCTCTGCCTGGGAAACCCTGGCGTGCCATGGAGTGAAGCCTGGCCGGAGCCCCAAGACCACAGAGGGCCACTGGGGAGAAGGAGAAGTGGTGGGGGGCAATTTTCCACCCCCATGTGATGAAATGGTCAGTGCCCAGGGACACGTGACCCCACATATCCCTGTGGACGGTACTCCCCTGGCTGCCAACTTTAGCAGATCCCTTCGAACTATCCTGGCCCACAGCGACCTTCCCAGCTTCAGCGGAGGAGGAGGACGCTTCTGCGCCCCTGAAAATGGCCTCCCCTTGCCTCCCCTCACCTGGTCTGCCCGTCCTGTCCCGCCCCGCCCCACCCCACCACACCCTGGAGGCCACTTGGGCCAGTTCAGGAAAGTGGGTGAGTTTTGAGGAAAAGGGGGGAATGTGAGAAGGTGAGGGAGGGCAGCCGCCCATGAGTGGGGTATGGGGGTGGAAAACGTGGTTCGGGGGGGGGATTCGATTCTTGTCCCAGGTTCCATTTTCTATCGATACACCACTGGAGCTAGGGGATGGTACGCTTTAGGACTTAGCAAGGTAGAATGTCATAGAGCCCACCCTCCAAGCAGCCTTTTTCCCTGTAGTCTGGAGATCAGTAGTGATTGTGGGAGATCTCTAGTTTCTACCTGAAGGTTGGCAGCAGCCCTAGTGCTGGGCAAAGGGAGGAAGAAGTTCTCTCTGTGCCATGCTACAGTCCCAATCTAATCAGGACCATGCAGCATTTGGAAATCTAGTTTCCAGCAGCTGCTAGCTGGCTGAGGAGAATTACAATAATTAAAACTTGTTAAATATGTAAGATCTATTTTTGCCTCCCTCCCGCCAACAAAACTGGTTCTTTCTATTTTTTTAAAAAAAGTACTGATGTTTTAAATGCTTAATATTATGATATTCCTTTATTTATACATATATATTAATCCGTGTGACTAAACTGAATTAAATCCAGGTACTTCAGATTCAAAGTACAGACGTGTTTTAAGGACAGCCAAAATAACTGTATGTAATAGAATCTAGGCAAACATAAGGGCATGGAAATAAACAGCTCACTATGGAAACAAACGTAAACTTTAAACTGCTAATCTTATATTCAGTGGTGAAGTTCCTAATTATAGAGTCTTACTATGATATGAGAAGTGGCCAAGTCGCATTGGATTTACTCTGCATTGAGATGGTGCCAATAAACTTATACACCCCAGTTATTTTACCTACTTAGGAGGCCCAGTGATTTCATGAAGAAAGCTCTTTCTTTCCTTTTTTGTTTAAAGAAAATAGCATTTTGTACAGTTTACAAGGTTATTGGCTGCATGTTGTGCGTCCCAGTGCTGAGGGCCATGGAGGCAGAGGCAGCCTGCCCCCAGCGCAACACAGGTGTCACTGGTCTGTGCCCCACAGACATTCCGCAAGGGGAATTAACAACACGTGTCCCTCCCAAGGCACAGATGGCATAGCAAGCATGCCAGGGTTCATACCAATTCCTGCAGCACCCACCAATTAGGCAGTGTTGCCCCTCTGTGGCACATACAAGTGTAGAAGAGAAGAGTTTGGATTTATATCCCCCCTTTCTCTCCTGTAGGAGACTCAAAGGGGCTTACAATCTCCTTGCCCTTCCCCCCTCACAACAAACACCCCTGTGAGGTAGGTGGGGCTGAGAGAGCTCCGAGAAGCTGTGACTAGCCCAAGGTCACCCAGATGGCGTGTGTGGGAGTCCACAGGCTAATCTGAATTCCCCAGATAAGCCTCCACAGCTCAGGCGGCAGAGCTGGGAATCAAACCCGGTTCCTCCAGATTAGATACACGAGCTCTTAACCTCCTACGCCACTGCTGTAGGCACTCACAATCTGCCGATCCAGCCACTGCTCTTCCACGCCAGTTGTGCCCCCAGTGGAGAGACGCTAGACAGGGAGAAAAAACTCAGGGACAGCACAATCCCCAGAGAAGCACTTAGCCAGAGCATCCCTCCCCTGCCAGCCCATAGGCAGTGGCCACCTATGCAATAGATAGGATGCCCCCCCACCCCATGTATGGGTCTGTCCTGCAGCAAACATGCTGCCAATACACAACTATCCCTATTCCAAGCCACACATACCCTTCCCCTAAAAAGATAAAACAGAAAAGGGAAGGAAGTCAGGCTCAAACCCACAGCTCCAATACCCACTAGCAGGGCAAGAAGGCAGATGCAAAGAAGGCATGCTCTCATGCTTTATGGACTCCTCTGCAGCCCTGATGTCACCACCAGTTATATGGGGCCAAGCAGGGAACACTGAACCATGCACAGGCATGGCTGAGTAGAAAGACACTGTGATAGCATGGCCAGCGATTCTCCACATGGGGAGAGGCTAGTGGCAGACAAAAGCCTTGAAGCTAACCTTTTGCCTCATCTGACAGGCCACCCTGCAGATCCAGCCTTTTGGCAGGGACTCTACTTGACACTCTTCCATTTCGCACTCATGGCAGTAGCTCTTTTGCATCCTGTTCACCCTGGGGCCCTGAACACCTGCTCAGCCAGGTTGTATATGGTTTATCATATGTGAGGACTGTGGGATCTGGATCCTGCACTCCCCAGGCCAGAACTGCCACACACACCCTTGGACCACACCCCCTTGGACCACACCCCATACAAGCTGCCCATGGCAGGCAGCAGTGTGTGCGTTCAGGGAGATGGTGGGGATCGATAGGTGAGGTCAGCCTTTAAGGGTCTACTGCTGTTATATCATGCAGCTGAACAAAACAGAAGTCAGCTGGTACCAAGAACAACTACATTTCCAGGCTGGGGCAGTTTAGAGAACTAACTAATTCCCGTTATGGCCTGGCACTGTCCCTTTTCCCACTGGGTGCAGTGCAGTGGCACTGGAGTTGCTCTGCACTGTTGCTGCATCTGGGAGATATGCCACCATATCTGTGAAATATGCTGACATACTGCCTTGTTGGTCCGTTCCATGTTCCCCACCCCACTCCCCAGGATTGAGCTGAAAATAACAACAATGTGAACTGTAATATATGTAGAGTTCCATTGCAAAATAAAATTTTGTTTAAAAATATAAATCTTAATATTACTTTCTCTCAGAATAATACTCATGATTGGCCACCCAGTTCTGCTTTGAGTGGAGGAAATGTTTAAATTAGACTCTGGGCTTTTGCTATTGCTGCTTCTAAACCAAGGATGTAGGTAAGAGGGGGGGGGGTTCCCTGGTTCAACCCCCCCATTCATGTCCGAAGCTCCTAAGCTCCGCCCCCCGTCGTGCCCTACCTACCAGCTGGGCTCCCAGCTGGCAGTCCCTTCTGTCCACCCCTCAGAGGAGAAGAAACTGCCATCCCCGGTCTCAGAGAGCTGCTTTTATAAGCACTGAGGGGGGGGGGGGGGGGGGGAGCGCTCAGGGGGCGGGGCTCTTTACATTGGCTCTTGTATTTTACATTTTCTCTGTATCGGTTACATTTATATATCAGATTCTGTATATTATACCTTTTTTGCTTGCTTTTAGTTATCCTATGTTAGTTTCATCCAGCAGACATAATCAAATTCAACTTAAGGTCAGTCTATCTTGCTAGGCAGTGTTAATAGCCTTAACTTCTATGGACTTAGGGTTAGAACTTCACTGAGGACACCACTGCTGTCATACTCAATGTTTAAAAGTTTCAGAGTCAATGATATGTGTATTTCCATTATGGACATAATTCTTCTATTGTTGCTAAAAACAGAATCTGTTTCCCAGGCATATTTCAAATATATGAAGACAGTTTGTGTGACAGAATTTTTGGGAGGGGTTTTGAAGATTAGAACAGAAACACCCATAGCATTACTAGAAAGACCAACTACTTTTTATTGTATGCTGGAATCATCATCATCATCATCATCATCATCATCATCATCATCATCATCATCATCATCATCATCATCATCATCATCATCATCAATAACATTTTCAAGCACTCAAAGCACGCCACATTCATCCAACCTCTGGAACAGGTGGACCCCTGCATAAGTCAAGTCTTTCTAGCACTGTAGATATCAAAGCACCTGTTAATCATTCTCAGAGGATCAATATGGCAGAAATGTGTAATTTCTGTTCTATAAGCAGTAATGTCAACACCACCCCTTCCCCCAGTCCAAAGTTCATGTTAAATCAGTAGAGGTACATCCATTGAGACTACTGGAATTTTATACCATGACTTCCAAGTCCATTTCCAGTAGATGACAATCACTTCACTATTTGTATTCTATTTTTATTTTATTGCATTTATACCCTGGCCATTCCTGACTATAGTCAGGATCGGGAAGGCTTACAAACATACAAAACAATTTGAGGGAAGGCATTACCTGCAAGAGGTAATACTGAGTAGGCTTCCTCAGAGCTGTAAAGAAAATCTGAAGTAGGAAAATTGAAGAAATGCATATTTGTTTCTTTTTTTTAGCATAGGGTGAAATGTTTCTCCAATTTTAATCCAGGGGAAAAAAAGAAAAGAACAATAGTACCCCAGGTATAAAGAGTTTTGGAAACACAACTGATCTTTTCTGCACAGTAGAAATAGAACATCTTGCAGCCATTTTAAAAAGTTCCATTTTGGTTTTTTTTGTTTGCTCTGTGCAGACAACACAAGCGTTGTGATGCCAAAACTGATCTTCTTTCCTCTCCTGCTGCCCAAAGGAGCTCTTGTCAGTTTCATAGTTGCACCCACCATTTTGTGTGTTGCTGCAGAGATTCTCCTGCGCCATTAGGTGAAGGTTTCCTTCGGAGGTTTCCTCTGCTTGCACTGCATCAGTGTGCAACTTCACCATAAAAATTACATGAATAAAGTTTGTTTTGCCTGGCAATCTCACACACATGTTGTTTTTCCTTTTTTTTTGAGGGGGATGTCTGTGAAGCATTGACATGAATATGCACATCACAGATTCTCGCATTGTATTATTGTAGCCTTACAGACATTCCCCTTGAAACAAAAAAAGGGAAAATGACGTTTGTGAGATTGCCAGGCAAAACTAACTTTATTCATGTACTTATTGCAGTGAAATTGCACGCAGATGAACTACAAGGTGAGGAAATCTCTGTGGGAAACCTTCACCAAATATTGGAGGCAGAGGAATCTTTACAGCAGCAGCGTAGCTACCATGGGGAGGGGTAGGAACAAATATCCTGGGCGGGGCCATGTTTGGTCACATGGGGGCGGAAAATCACTCCCCAAACCCCTCCCCCTTTCCTCCTTGGTCTGCAGAGGCTGAAGGAGCGGTCTAGTGGGGCTGCCACAGGGTGCCTCTCGGCCCTGCCCTGCCCTGCCCAGCCCCACCAGGCCCGGTGGAGGCCCAGCCAAGCACCCCTTGGCCCCAACCTGCCAGGCCCTGCCAGGTTGCCTGGAACTGCTGCCGGCTCAGGTAAGTGGGGCACGGAGGGGGGAGGCGTAGCTACCATAGGGAGTGGGGGGCGGGGATGGGGATGCAGGGGCACCATTTTGCCCCGGGCACTATTTTTTCCTGCTACGCCTCTGACAGCAGCACACAAAATGACCGGCACAACTGCATCAAAATTGAAAATAAGAGGTGGGAGATGGGAGAAATAAAGCATATCCTGCCTACTTTTGTCCACAAAGCAAGCAGGAAATGTCTCCAACATGTTTTCAGGAAAAAATATCATTAGTTTAGCCATTTTCATAAAACCAAAGCTGAGAGCAACAGAACGTCTTGAAGACATTTTGGGGGAAAGAGCAGTGCAGACTTCTTCCCTAAAGCACTGTTTATAACAGCGATTACCAACCAGGGTTCCGTGGTACCCTGGGGTGCCGTGAGCATGTCCCAGGGGTACCACGGCAATGATACCAGCCCCCCTCACTTTTGCGGTGTCTCCCACTGGCACCAGCAAGGATATGGAGCTGGCCCAGGGGGCAGGGCCTGCTGCAAGGTCAGCAGCCAACACCGTCCTGAGCCCTTCGGGGGAGGGCGGTATAGAAATTAAATTACCATACCATACCCACCCCCACCCCCCCGTGCTTCCCTTCACCCTGGAAAGGGAAGGTGGGGGGTGGCAAGCAGGGGAACTGGGAAGGGAAGGTGGGGGAGGAGGGCAGAGGTACCGTGAGATATGAAGTGAGGTCAAAGGTACCGTGACGTCGAAAAGTTTGGAAAACACTGGTTTATAATGTCCTCAAGATGTTATATTTCTGCTGTGCGGAAAAGGCCTCTATTGCTGCAAACTTCAGTATCCCACATTATCTTAATTTAGTGTCCTTCCCTAAGTGGTGTTTTTCAAGCTTCTGATCATTCAAATATCATTCAAGAATATCCTCTTGTCTGTTTATATAAACTAGTGTATTAGAGACCACAGGAGATTCTTCTATCATATACATACATATTACCTTGTATTACCCTATCCCAGACCTGAACACAGAGAATCCAGTGCTGATTGCAAAAACTGCCTGAGGTCTGCCAACTCAGCTTTGATTTCATTCACAGCCTCTGGGAAGTGTGTGTGGGGTGGGGGGGGGAGGAGGAGGGAGGAATTTGATGACCTCATGGGTCTCGGTTGCTTTGATTGGAAGGAAAGATCTGGGCACTGAAAAGAGTTTCGCTAATGGAACAAGTGAGGAATGCACAGCTGGTCGTCTCCTTTTACAAGTTTTACCATAGACCTCGATGGAGACAGAGCAACAGCAAATGTGTTGCTATGGTTACGTACACAGCAGTGCAAAGCATCCAGTTCAGCCTCCCAAAATACACACCCTCTTCCCCTCCCTACTCTTCTCATTGCATTGATATGTGCTCATACCTCTATGACTAACTTCCATTTCCCTGAAGAAACTAGTAACATGACTCAAGAAGCCTCAGCAACATACATTTAAAATGTAAACCAGTTTCAGAACTGTGTATTAACAGTCACGGATATCCCCCCCCTTAAAATCCCCCCCCCCCACTAATGAAGTACAGGTTACCAGCTCCAGGGTGCCCTTGAGCTCTCAGAATTACAACTGATCTCCAGACTATAAAGATTAGTCCCCCTGGAGAAAATGGCTGCTTTGGAGGATAGACTCTACATGGCTAGGCTGACCAGCCGTCCCGCTTTTGGCGGGACCGGCCCGCCTTTGGACAATTTGCCCCGCATCCCATGGGTTCTACAAATTGTCCCGATTGTGGGGAGGCTGCTGCACTGCCTTGGGGGCGCAAGGCAGTGTGGCAGCCTCCCCAGAAGCGCCCGGCCAAGAGGCAGGAGTGCACTTGGCCTTTCTGGGCTTGCCGCTTGCCGCCTCTGGGTGACAGAGGCGTGCAAACGGCGCAGCCTCAGGAGGCCCGTCATAGCCGCGCTATCTCCCCGTCCCGGATCACAAAGGTGACCATCTGGTCACCTTATACATGGCATTAAATCATGTTGAGGTTTCTCTCCTCCTCAAACCTCACCCACCCCAGGCTTCACCCTTAAATCTCCAGAAATGTTCAAAACCAGACTTCACAACAAATACATACAAATGAGTATACAAAAAAAAGATGCAAATCCATTTTACAAACAGGGTGGCTTTTTTCTCCATGGATAACATTGATCAAGTTATCGTCGAAGGCTTTCACGGCCGGATTCAACTGGTTGTGGTGGGTTTTCCAGGCTGTGTGGCCGTGGTCTGGTAGATCTTGTTCCTAACATTTTGCCTGCATCTGTGGCTGATATCTTCAGAGGTGTATCACAGAGAGAAGTCTGTTACACACTGACAGACACAGTGTTTGAGGCAGATTTGCACACAGGCATGTTAATAAACACACAGAAAAAAAATCCTACAGTAACACAACAACCTCTGGATTGGGGTTAATTCTGCTGCCAGCAGCCAAGAAGGAAAAGAAGTGGCAAAGTAGGATGGGTGAGGCCACCTATAATTGATGGGACACACAGTGTGGGAGAGCAAGGGTGCTAACATGTGCTATTAACACTTTGCCTATGAATTGTAGTAATAGAAGCAGCAGTAGGTGGTTCATTGACTCATCCTAAATGTCATGGGACAGTCACTCAGTTAGGGTTGCTAGCTTCCAGGTGGAGTCTGGAGATCTCCTGCGATTCCAACTGATTTCCGAACAAAAATAAGTTCTGCTGGAGAAAATGGCAGCTTTAGAGGGTGGACTCTTGGCATTATATTTCACTGATGTTCTTCTCCAAACCTGTTTGTACCCAGGCTCTGCCCCCAAGTCTCCAGGAATTTATCAAATTGGAGTTGGCAATCCTACACTCCATGTATACAAATCTCTCTTTGATCCTGCAGGGGCTCCTACTATCTGCCTTCTTTATCATCCTGGGCCAACTATACCAGTACGTATTTCTACTTGCTTTTCCAACTGGTCCTGTGGGTCACAGCCTGGACAAAAAAACATGGGTTGGAGAGCGCAGAAAACAAGAAAGGGAGATTTACTGTAAATACACAGCTGTGATTCAGTCCTTTTCCTGAGCTTCTCTGGGAAGTGGTGAATGAGGAAATTCAGGCACAAGGATGAGCAGCCACTAAATAATGGGAAGTCTTTGGCTCTTCCCTTCCCTGTGGGCTATTCCTGACTCAGCGCCAACCCAGCAGAAATGCACAGCTAAGAGTAGGAATTGTGTTAAGTTGGGAACTCCTTTGACTGGGAAACAATAAACTTTTCTAAATATGTCACAGATATTTCTGCCAGTCACATATGCTGTACATTTTGTGGCTTCTCTTCCTTCCAGAATTTCAAATGGGGACATGCAATGGCAACAATGGTTCTAGATTAATTAACAAAATTCGAGATTGCAATCTTATATATACAAGCCCTAGTTGCAGAACACTGTTACCAAGAGGACTGTGAAGGATTTACTTAGCAGCGAACTGAAGCACAAAGCCCTGGTCCTGATACCAGTGGATTCTCAGACAATTTAGACTTTAGTGTAGGCTGTATTAATCTCAAACTATCACTACAGCATTTCACCACTCTTACAATCTTTCATGTTTTCTTGAAGCATTGTTTCATTGCTGTTTCCGCATGGCATGCTTCCTGGCAAGTTGTGCCTTGTTTACAGTACAAATAATGCTTCCCCCTCCAGTAATAACTTGGAGTCCCCCCCCCCCTTGATGGATTGCTAATGGGGGGGGGGTTGTGCTTAAATTGTGCAAGATTAGTACACAACCATATGTTTATTGCTTCTTGTATAAATGGTACAGAATCACAGAAAAAGTTGAAAGGAAGGAGGTCTCTGAGTAGGGATTGCTAAATATGCAGGCATGTGCAATTTTTTTTGGGGGGGGAGGACTTCTTGAACAAAAGGTCTCTGTTAGGGGGTGGCAAAATATGTGGGTAGTCATGAGCAAAATCAGAAAAAAATTAAATAAATGGAGAGGTTTTTGTTAGGTTGAATTGTTGGGTTGAATTGTTAGGTTGAATTGGCCTGGGAGGAGTTCTGAAATAAAATGGCACCTTCACAAAATGTTCCAAGCATTTACAAATTGTCTTGAGAGGTGTTTGTTTGTTTTCCTGTTTAACATGTAATATCAGAACACAAATCAAATAGCATACATAAAATTTCGATATGGGCTTCTTAAACTACTACGTATTTGGTTGTTGGATTCTTCTATATATGACTAACATTATGATGTCATTGCCATGCTGCTCCGTGATTGGTGGCTGTTGATGATGTCACTATGGATGCATGCTGTAGAGTTTGTGTTTAAAAAAAAACACTCCGCTATTTCCTTGCTGTGAGACTGTGGCATGCCGTGTAAACTAGCTTTAGGATTGCTCTGTAAAAGGCAAATTTGTTAAAAATGGTGACTGTGGACATACCTTAAGTATCTTGATTCAATAAAGTGGCTGTGGCTGCAAAGAGGAGGGTAGGTAGCTTCAAGAGCTAAGGACAAGTGTAAATACTGAACAACTGTCAAATTATATTTAAGTAAATTCAGGGAGATCATGACCATTTGAGGTGGATGTAGGCAGTTGAGACATCTACACTAAGACAGCAAAAGCCTTCAAACATCTGTATCATATGAAGTCACCTTTCAGAAAGCTGTCCTAGGATGGGGACTGGCCAGCTCATTTACTAACATATTTGTATTTGGAGATACATTTAAAATAGGTTTCTACGTCAGAATCAAGCTGCCCTCTCTCCTCCTCCACTACTACTCTGTAACAAAACCAAGAAAAATAGATTTGCTTGTATATATCTGTTTTGATTTCTGATCAGCCATCAGCACCAAGTTCATCAAAATCATGCTGCTCCAAATCACATGTTTTGTTCCTGTCACAGGTGGATTCAAATAGAGAACAAAGAGGTTTTGTTCTCATGACATTTTAACTTATGAAGTTTTTAGGTCCCTAGCTGATGTTTCTTTTTCTAGTAACAGAAAAGTGGGTAGACACAGTCACTTCAGCCTACACAGAAGTTTCAGCTGCTTTTTCCTTGAATCCACTGCATACTATTCCTGAGAAAGCTTGCGAATTTTACTCCATCCCATTCTTGGGTAATGCTGTTCATTTCTCTTGAATGTATTTTCACAACTTCCCTTCTGAAGGATGGGTAGTTACGTGTTTACTGCTTGTTAATGTCTAAAATGGGCTGTCTGAGCCATGAGAATGCGCATAGAAAGAACTGGTTATATGCAGCAGTGGAAAGGAATCGTTGCCTCTGCTGTGAGAACATAAGAACATAAGAACAAGCCAGCTGGATCAGACCAGAGTCCATCTAGTCCAGCTCTCTGCTACTCGCAGTGGCCCACCAGGTGCCTTTGGGAGTTCACATGTAGGATGTGAAAGCAATGGCCTTCTGTGGCTGTTGCTCCCGAGCACCTGGACTGTTAAGGCATTTGCAATCTCAGATCAAAGAGGATCAAGATTGGTAGCCATAAATCACTAATTTCTCCCTCCATAAATCTGTCCAAGCCCCTTTTAAAGCTATCCAGGTTAGTGGTCACCACCCTCCTCTGTGGTAGCATATTCCAAAACACCAATCACACGTTGCATGAAAGAAGTGTTTCTATTAGTTCTAATTCTTCCTCTGTATTTTTCCAATACTCTGGTTCTAGTATTGTGAGAAAGAGAGAAAAATTCTCTCTGTCAACATTTCTACCCCATGCATAATTTTATAGACTTCAATCCATATATCCCCCTCAGACGCCTCTCCTCTCTCAAACTAAAGAGTCTCAAACGCTTGCAGCCTTTTCCTCATAAGGAAGGTGCTGCAGTCCCCTCAATCATCCCTCGTCAGCCCTTCTCTGCACTTTTCTCTATCTCTTCATTATCACTTTTGAGAGATGTGGCTTAATTCAGAACTGAACACAAGTACTCCAAATGCTGTCCCATTCACAGCTTCTATATAAGGGCACACAATCTTTGCAGTTTATTCTCAATTCCTTTCCCACACTATCCTTCCCACAGCATAGGTTTGGCTCTTTTCACAGTTACATACATTGAGTTGGACATTCCCATGGAACTATCCTTCAACTAAGACGCCTAAAATCCCTTTCCTGGTCTGTGACTGACTAGCACTTCGGACCCTGTAGCTATGTATGTGTCTGGATTTTTGCCCTTGTGTGCATCACTTAGGTATTTTGCTGCCACATTGAACTGCATTTTGCCATTTCTGAGCCCACTCACCTAATTTATCAAGGTCCGCTTTGGAGCTCCTCGCATCCTGATTTGTGGTTCTCACCTCACCCTCACATAATTTGGTATCATCTGCAAACTTGGGCTACCATTGCCACCCACCCCTAACTCCAGGTCATTTTATGAATGATGGAAGTTAAAGAGCACTGGTCCCTTAATATCGATCCTTGGGGACAATTCACACTTTATTCCATTGTGAGAATTTCCATTTACACTCCACTCTTTGCTTCCTGCTCTCAACCAGTTTTTAAATCCATAGGGAGGACTTCTATTCCTTCAGTATTGCTGAGTTTTCTCAATAGTCTGGTGAGTGAGAAACTCTTTGCCGCAAAGCCACTTTTGAAATCCATGACACCAACCACTGGTTCCCCCCCCTTATCCCACATGCCTTACATCCTCAAAGAACTCTAGTAAGTTTGTAAGACAGGATTTGCTCTGCAAAGCCATGCTGACTCCTTTCAGTACTTGCTTTTCTGCTGTGTTTTATAATTTTATCTTTAATGACCAGATTCTACTAATTTACTCGAACAGATGTCAAACTGACTGGCCTGTGCAGGATTTCCCGGTCCTCTAGATCCTTTTCTAAAGATAGTGACATTGGCCATCTTCCAGTCTTCTTGTGGATGCATTCCCGATTTCAAGCGATACATATGCGAGAAGAAGATCAGCAATTTCATGCTTGGAGCCTTTTAAGGGAACTCTTGGGTGAATGCAATCTGGGCCAGGGACGGGCAACATGTTGGAGTTTATCAATGGCTGCCAGAACTTCTTCCCTGTTCACCACTATCTTTGTTGAAGTTCCTCGATCTCTCCTAAGCTTGGTTCAGGTGCAGTGAATTTTTTCCTCACCTCTTGGGTGAAGACAGATGCAAAGAATTTGGCTCAGCTTTTCTGCAATCTCCCTGTCATCTTTTAGCACACACCTCTTTGTTCCTTTGTCATCTAACGGGCCTAATGGGCTCTCTTTGCTGGCTTCCTGCTTTTGATGTACTTGAAGAACTGTTTGTTGCTGGTTTTGATGTTCAAGCAGCCACAGTTCCCTCATAACTTTTTTGCCTCCTCAGCTAACTTGCTTCTTTGCCACCATTTGTGTTCTCTCTGGTATTCTTTTTTATCAGTTAAGTTGGACTTCCATTTTCTAAAGACATCTTTTTTTTTTTCCTAATAACTTCCTCAACGCCCTCCCTTGTTAACTATGGTGGCTTTTTGGACTGGGCTGCTAAGTTTCTTACCTAACCTTTATGAACATATTCCAGCTGAGTCTTTTGCAGGACTGTGTTTTAAATAACTCCCAAGAACCCTGGACATTTTTGACTCTTGATTTTCCCTTTCAGCCTCTATGACTATCCCTCATCTTTGAGAAATTTCCTTTTCTGAAGGCAAATGCTTAACCAGACAGTAGTTGTCACTTGTTCAAAGCATGCAGAGATACTGAATCTGACAGCATTGTGGTCGTGCTGTTCCCTATCGGCTCAACACTGACTTCCCATTCAGGTCCTGGGTCCACATAGAATTAGATTCAGGATCACATCTCCCTGGCTGGTTCTACAACCATCTGCCTCTGTAAGCCACAGTCATTTTGAGGTATTGTATCCAGGAATGTTCTCTCACTTACCATGACCTGAACATGCATTTTTCCAGTTTATATGTAGATAGTTAAAATGCAGCCCATTACTAATGACATTTTGCTTTTTGTTGGCCTCTCTAATTTCTTTTTTTTTCCATCTCGTATAGAATCAACTCTGTGAGAACATAAGAACATAAGAACAAGCCAGCTGGATCAGACCAGAGTCCATCTAGTCCAGCTCTCTGCTACTCGCAGTGGCCCACCAGGTGCCTTTGGGAGTTCACATGTAGGATGTGAAAGCAATGGCCTTCGTGGCTGTTGCTCCCGAAAGCACCTGGACTGTTAAGGCATTTGCAATCTCAGATCAAAGAGGGATCAAGATTGGTAGCCATAAACGACTTCTCTCCATAAATCTGTCCAAGCCTCCTTTTAAAGCTATCCAGGTTAGTGGGCCATCACCACCTCCTGTGGCAGCATATTCCAAAACACCAATCACACGTTGCATGAAGAAGTGTTTCCTTTTATTAGTTCTAATTCTTCCCCCCCCAGCATTTTTCAATGATGAATTAACACCTCTGGTTCTAGTATTGTGAGAAAATTCTCTCTGTCAACATTTTTACCCAGCGCATAATCTTTATAGACTTTCAATCCATATATCCCCCTTCTAGACGCCTCTCCTCTCTCAAACTAAAGAGTCTCAAAACGCTGCAGCCTTTCCTCCTCATAAGGAAGGTGCTGCAGTCCCCTCAATCATCCCTCGTCAGCCCTTCTCTGCATCTTCTTTTTTCTATCTCTTTCAATATCACTTTTTGGAGATGTGGCTTAAGAACTGAACATTGTAGTACTCCAAATGCGGCCGACTTACAGCTTTATATATATAGGGCACACAATCTTTTGGTGCAGCTTTATTCTCAATTCCTTTCCTACACTATCCCTCAGCATAGGTTTGCCTCTTTTCTACAGCTGCATACATTGAGTTGACATTCCCATGGAACTATCCTTCAACCAAGATCTTCAAATCCCTTTCTCTTCCTGGTCTGTGACTGACTAGCACTGACCCTGTAGCTATGTATGTGAAGTTTGGGATTTTTGTTCCCATATGTGCATCACTTTGCATTTTGCTACATTGAACTGCATTCTTGCCATTTCTGAGCCCACTCACCTAATTTATCAAGGTCCGGCTTGGAGCTCCTACCATCCATTTGTGGTTCTCACCACCCTTGCATAATTTTGGTATCATCTGCAAACTTGGCCTACCACGCTACCCACCCCTAACTTCCAGGTCATTTTATGAATGATGGGTTAAAGAGCACGCACTGGTCCCCAATAATTCGATCCTTGGGGACAATTCACACTCCCTACATATCTCCATTGTGAGAATTTCCATTTGCACCTCTCTTGCTTCCTGCTCTCAACCAGTTTTTAATCCATAGGGAGGACTTCCTCTTATTCCTTCATTGCGAGTTTTCTCAATAGGTCCTCTGGTGAGTGAGAAACTCTTTGTCGCAAAAGCCACTTTGGAAATCCAAGTGACACCAATGTCCCACTGGTTCCCCCTTATCCCACATGCCTGTTTACATCCTTCAAAGAACTCTAGTAAGTTTGTAAGAGACAGGATTTTGCTCTGCAAAGTGCCATGCTGACTCTTTCTCAGCAGGCAGGTCTTGCTTTCTACACGTTTTACTTCAATTTTATCTTTAATGACCAGATTCCTACTAATTTGGCCTTCACATAGAACAGATGTCAAACTGACTGGCCTGTGTGCAGGATTTCCCGGTCCCCTAGATCCTTTTCTAAAGATTGGTGTGACATTGGCCATCTTCCAGTCTTGGTGTGGATGGAGCCTGATTTCAAGGATAAGTTGTATATACAGCGGAGAAGAAGATCAGCAATTTCATGCTTGGAGCTCTTTAAGGGAACTCTTTGAATGCAATCTGGGCCAGGGACGGTAACATGTTGGAGTTTATCAATGGCTGCCAGAACTTCTTCCTTGTCTACCATACTATCTTTGTTGAAGTTCTCTCGGTTAATCTCTCCTAAGAAGCTTGGTTCAGGTGCAGTTCTCTCACACCTCCTCTTGGGTGAAGACAGATGCAAAGAATTCATTCAGCTTTTCATGCAATCTCCCTGTCATCTTTTAGCACACCTTTGTTCCTTTTGTCATCTATGGCGGGCCTACCGCTGGCTCTCCTGCTTTTGATGTACTTGAAGAACTGTTTGTTGCTGGTTTTGATGTTCACAGCCATGTGTTCCCTCATAATCCTTTTTTTGCCTCCCCACTTACAGCTTTCAAGCACTTGCTTCTCTTCTCTTTTGCCACCATTTGTGTTCTCTCTGGTATTCTCTCTTATCAGTTAAGTTGGGACTTCCATTTTCTAAAAGACATCTTTTTTTTTTCCTAATAACTTCCCTCAACGCCCCTTGTTAACCATGGTGGCTTTCTTTTGGACTGGGCTGCTATGCTTTCTTACCTAACCTGGCGGAACACATTCCAGTATTGAGCTTTTGTGACTGTGTTTTTAAATAACCTCCAAGCATCTTGACATTTTGACTCTCTTGATTTTCCTCTGTTTCAAGCCTGCATATCCCTCATCTTTGGAGAAATTTCCTTTCTGGAAGGCAAATGCTTAACTACATTAGTAGTTGTCACTTGTTCGCGAGAGATACTGAATCTGACAGCATTGTGGTCGTGCTGTTCCCTATCGCCTAACAACACTGACTTCCCATTCAGGTCATCCTGGGTCCTACATACCAGAATTAGATTCATGATCACATCTCCCCTGGTTGGTTCTACAAAACCATCTTCCCACAGTCATTTTGAGGGCATATCCAGGAATGTTCTCTCCTTACTATGACCTGAACATGCATTTTTCCAGTTTATATGGGGATAGTTAAAATCGCCCATTACCACGACATTTTTGCTTTTGTTGGCCTCTCTAATTTCTTTTTCCATCTCAGAATCAACTCTGTGGAGAGTGAATTCACTCTGTGAAATCACTCTGTGGAGAGTGAATTCCCCAAAGCTATTGCCACAGCATCAAATGAAGCTTCGAACCATCTTTAATTAGGTGTTCCTGGGAGGAAGCTGCCATCCAAGTTAGGCTGTCATCTGATTAAAGAAATCTTAGCTGATGAATTGGTTCTATTTCAGTGGGTTCACTGAATAATTAATGGTTTAGGTTTATTTACTTGAGTCTCAGTAAAAAGACAGACTATAAATAGAGTTAATTCATAGCCCATCTTTCTTGCTGATGCTCAAGGCGTATCTCTATACAATTGTATTATATTAATAAACAATACTACTGAAGGGAAAAACTATTTGTTTTTATATTATAGATACATCTCACAGAAGATACCACTTTAGGACAAACATTTCCTTTAGTTAGAAAGAGAGGGAGCCACCTTTTCCAAGGTGGCATTTGAGTTTTTTGTAACTACTTGAATGGCAAAATAGTTTCCATTAAAAACTATACTGCCTGATTAATTGGAAGCATATTTTTATTAATCACAATGTTTAATTGATTAGTCTAATTAATCATCAAAAATTGCATTGCTAAATAAGACTGCTATTAAGGGACCTGATTGAAAGAGAGACAGAGAAGTTTGGATATTCTACAGGACTGACACATGATGACCTAGTCAGGCACTTGTATGGGTGTAGTGGGGAGGAAGTAGAATGTATGATCTTGTGACCTTGCTTCTGAACTTCCAACTCCCACCGCCTTATCTATTATTTCTGTGTGTTGCACATTGCTTTTCTTACTCTCCTTTGATTAATGGGAGTTCAAAACAGTGTTGTTAGGGGCTAGCATCCTTTAAATTAGAGAGCACTGGAGATTTTGCAAAAAGTTACTTTTCAACTATGCAGGTTGAGAAGGAAAGGGGAAGGTGGCATTCAGTCCTCTCTTTAACCAGTACAGTGAAACTAAGAGATATGTTCTTTCTGATGCCAATAATCTTTAAGAGGTGGGTTGTGATCCCGGCTGAGCTGGATCGCACCAATTCTTAGAAGAAATGAGAAGGGGGCCGTTTCCCTACTTTTAAAAATGATGTCGGTTTCATCCGGTGTGGACCTTTTCAGCACGGGGATTGTGTTCCCCGGCTTCCCCACTGCCCCGCGCTCTGCGCAGGGTCATCAAAAGGCGCCGTTTTCAGCAGCGCCAGAAATGACGTGCACTGAGGGGGGCAAGAGCGGCAGAGTCGGGGCGGCTGCGTTGTCGCCGCCCCTGTAGTGGGGAGTGCTGCTGGACCCCGCGCTACTTGGCAAGAGTAGCGCGCAGCGAACGCTGAGTGGGGAAAGGCCTGGGGAAAAGTCAAAGAGAGGGAAAAAGAAGGAAAGAAGAAAGACTTACAGCAAGAAGGAAAGCACTTAACAGTGGTCCCTTGTTTCAAGTGTCATTAAAAGTCTCAGATGTAGAAAAGCTGACACTAATCAATGTCTCCAGTTTACTTATGCATTCTATAGGCAGCCAGGAATACCTTATAAAATATCCTTCAAACGGGCTGCTTCTTCTAGTCCTTTAAAATAGTGGCTTGTGATCAAATTGGCAACAATTGTCTCTCTGCTGATCGAAATATTGTCCATGCAAACACCATGACCAAGTTCCCTCTTTTAATCAGAGCACATTTGGCAGTGTGTTTAAATAAACAGATATGCGAACAACAGTTACACCCTAATGTCTTTTATGTTTGATGTTTTTTCATACAGAATCCCTGAAACAAATATTTGTTCAGGAAAGGATTAAATTGATTTTATTAGTTCCTTCCAGAAGACTTTGTACATCTTAAAACTGTCTAAAGTTAGGCACAAAGTCAGTTTTGTACAAATTGACTGTTGTGGGTTTTCCTGGCTGTGTGGCCACGGTCTGGTAGTTTTTGCTCCTAAAGTTTCGCAGAGAGGCACAGAGAGAGAATCACATCTTCCTGAGATATGCTTCTGAAGATCCCAGCCATGCAGGCGAAATGTTAGGAGTAAAACCTACCAGACCACAACCACACAGCCCAGAAAACCCACAACAGCAGTTGTTTCCGGACTTTGACAATACTTTGTATGAATTAATTATGGGATGTGGATAATGGAACAGGATAATGGATAAGTGATTCAGTTTACTTTGAACATCAACTTTCTCCTTGTTTACTGAATTCACAACATAATTCAGGTGTGCTTGTTGTGAGCCATTCATTCTACTGTTTGTGAAAGAATAGTCAAACTGTACTGTACAGTTGGGTGAGTTTCTGTTTTGCTTTCTCAGAACATGAGGTGACAGGAACTGGTTAATTCTGCAAAGTAGCAGATAAGAACTGGGCATCCTGAATGTTGTGAGGATTCCTTCCTGTTGGTATAGAACATTTCTTGCCAATTGAACCATTAAGCAATGGCTTAATGACTCTATTCTGCCAAGCTGGTTCATCTGCTGTCCTATCCAGTAAACTGTTACAGTGGTGACTTGAAACTTACCAGGTGCAGTTCTGGTAGAGAGGCAAAGAAAAGAACTGTTAGTAATACATTATTTTAGTTCCCTATGTAATGCAGAACTGTAGATGTTTCTGGGAAAAGCATGAAGCTTGTGAAACTTCTGCTTAAGATTTGATGCTTGTCTAGCACGTCACTGCTGACTGGGGGTTGTTCCAAGAAACAAATGGCATTCGCAAAGCTTCCCAGACTTTTTTGAATCAGCGATTGATTGCAGCAGTGTGTGACATCTGAAGCAACCGGACAGGAGGAGGGATAACTCAGGGTTGACCAGAAAACCTAAAATCTCAGACCAGTATGCTGAGATAGTACTGGGATGTGGAGTACAAATGATAAGACTTTGCTTATCTACAAATCAGACTGGAATGCTGGGAGAGGGTGTGACTCTGCCTTCTTCAGTGACTCTTTGTGGTTACTGTAAATGTCCTGTTTGGAATAGTGTGACAGCCACCTAAGGTTTGTTTTGTTTGGCAGGTAAATAGTATAAGCATTTTGGCCTGCTGTCTGGAAGAAATCAGTCAGTACTAGGCGACTTGTTCCCTGGTGTGCCAGGCTGAGTGCCCTCAGAGGGCCTAGACGTCAAAGAGACCCACACCTCTCCCCTCAAGTGGGCTCCTCTGTTTGCTCTCCCCTGCCCCCATCAATTCATTTCCATGAAACAAGAAGGCCTCTTCACAAAGTTTCTATGAATGCTAGCAACCCTCCCCTCCCCATGGCAGCTTGAGTAAGGGAGAAAGAAGGCCTCTCATTTCCTGGCACAGGCCAAAGAATAAACAGTGATATTCCAGCCTTTAATCCTGTTGCTGTGGAGACCCAGATCCCAGCTAGGGAGGAGAGGGGGTGTGCTGTCCAGGATCAGATGGCATTGACGCTCAGGATGTGCTTCTGCCGGGCCTGGCATGGTGCCACAAGCTTGACTCCGCCTGGACATTCTTGACATAGCTCTGACTTGACTGAGAATCAGTGTTTCCTGGCAGGGCTGGGACAATAGGCCATAGGGGCCGGACGGGGGCTGGGCCAGGAGCCTGCGCAGCTTTCCTTCTCTTTCCTCAGAGACACTTCCATGAAGGACAGGATGAGAACTGAAGCAGCTATTCCAGGTAAAGCAAATAGGACTTAGCTCATACGATCAGTCATTTTTTTTTCCAAGGGGGCAAAAGTCCACAATTATACCCCCAATATAGTATACACATATTTTCTTTATATGTATGTATAATCAGCAACTCTTTTAAATGATAGAATAAATTATGTTGATCTCTATGAATTGTTAATGAATAATTTACACTTTATTCTTTCATCTATCTATAATGTTTGAATATTTCCTCAACCACTCTGCACATATAAAAACCCAACCCAGGGAGAAAGTTTTTCAGCCTAGCTTTCCCCCAGATATTTTTAAAAATACAGCACACATAATTTTGGGAAACACCAAATACACCTCAAGCTCCTTCTCAGCCTGATGAGGATCAGTCCAAGAAACACTTTATATGGTAATTATGTTGCTAAAAGTTAAAATGACTAAACTGAAGCTACTGTGCTCTAGTCACTGGGAAAGAATAACTGGAAAAGACAATAATGCTAGGAAACATTGAAGACAATAGGAAAAGAGGAAGACCCGCTATGAAATGGATTGACTCAATAAACGAAGCCACAGTCACTGGGAAGGAATAACTGGAAAAGACAATAATGCTAGGAAACATTGAAGACAATAGGAAAGAGGAGAGACGCCATGAAATGGATTGACTCTCAATAAACGAAGCCACAGTCACTGGGAAGGAATAACTGGAAAAGACAATAATGCTAGGAAACATTGAAGACAATAGGAAAAGAGGAAGACCCGCCATGAAATGGATTGACTCAATAAACGAAGCCACAGTCACTGGGAAGGAATAACTGGAAAAGACAATAATGCTAGGAAACATTGAAGACAATAGGAAAAGAGGAAGACCCGCCATGAAATGGATTGACTCAATAAACGAAGCCACAGTCACTGGGAAGGAATAACTGGAAAAGACAATAATGCTAGGAAACATTGAAGACAATAGGAAAAGAGGAAGACCCGCCATGAAATGGATTGACTCAATAAACGAAGCCACAGTCACTGGGAAGGAATAACTGGAAAAGACAATAATGCTAGGAAACATTGAAGACAATAGGAAAAGAGGAAGACCCGCCATGAAATGGATTGACTCAATAAACGAAGCCACAGTCACTGGGAAGGAATAACTGGAAAAGACAATAATGCTAGGAAACATTGAAGACAATAGGAAAAGAGGAAGACCCGCCATGAAATGGATTGACTCAATAAACAAAGCCACAGCCTCTCAGTTTGCATGACCTGAGCAAGGCTGGCGATGAGAAGTAATTGATTAGTAAGTCAGAAGTGAACAAGCCCTTTGTTCTAATCTCTCCCCCTCCACATTCCCAAGGTGTAAAATCCCCAAGGCTCTTGGGGGAAGGCCAAACTTACCAGATGAGGGGTCTACTCATGGCCCTTGGCAAAACCAAGCATAACACAGCTACCAATTTTAAAGTGGCCCATCCTCTTCCCCTCTGCCCCATTCAACTCCAGGCTGCTCTGGGCTTAAACTGCCTCAACAGAGCACAAGGCAGGGAATCAGGAAAGGAAAAGCATTCTAAACTGTTAAAGGTGGGCATGCTGTAGAATGAGCCATTTCTGCTGGGCAACTGGGCCTCCCCCACTTCTAGCAGCAGCCTAACTGGGGGACTATACCTGCTGCAGAAAGAACCATCTCTTCCCTGTGATTGAGACTCCCCCACCTCCTAGCAGCAGCTGGTGGGGGGAAGGGGGCTTGCATGCTGCAGAATGAGCCATCTCTGCTGGGCAACTGAGCCTCCCCCTGCTGGGATGTCTAACAATAGCACATCAACCCAGGATCTTGTCCTCCTCCCGTGTACTCCACACACTTCAGCAGAAAGCAAGTGAAGTGCATGCAAATTTAAATGAACAGTAATGCAGCTGTTTGAAAGGAGAGAAATTTGCAATTATGTCCAAAAAGTTGCCTGTGCATTAGCACAGCAAGGTAAAAGAAGGGGTTGCAGGCCCAGGAGTGTCCCTTTGATGGGGTTGCCCTTGCTTGGCAAAACATTGGGCAATGCCCTTTCAGGTGAAATAGCCTAACAAATGTTTTCAAAGGGTTCCCATGTTGGTCAGCAGTAGGATTTGAATCCAGTAGCACCTTAAAGACCAACAAGTAAGTTACACTATAAGCTTTCAGGAATCAAAGCCCCTTTTGTCAGAGGCTCTCTTGAAAGCCTGTACCCTGAAACTCTTGGTCTCTAAGGTACTGCTGGACTCAAATCAAACTGTTCTAAAAATGGGTAACTGTGGAGAATGGCACTGCTATGGAGAAAGCTAGGCCACTGCTGGAAAGGACAAGTACATATTTACTCATAGCACTCACTGCACAAAACATAGTGCATCTGTCAACACTTGAAGTCATAATGTGAGGAAAGGTCAGGATGCTATCAAAGGACATCCTTCCTACTCCCTTTTTAAAAAATGAATGCTAGAATTATATGAAGGCAATTTTCTGAAAACTGGGTGAAGGAGTTGACATGCAGCCAGCACGTTCCTCATCAGTTTCCAGCGCCCTTGAACAACTCCCAAACCTACACAAGCCATTTTATCACAGCACCCAATGGACCATCCATCAAGGTCAGGAAATCGGAGCAAACCCATTCCACCTTTAGCATAAAACCACCCCGCTGAAAGGGCCCATAGGGCCCAGATGAGTATATTGGTCATGTCTGTATATTTACTATATATACCAGGAGGTATGTATTTGAAGTTATGTTAGCAGGAAGTGCTGAACTCTCACCAATGCTCCCCTCTTCCAGCCAAGGGGTCTCATTTCGGATCTCTGAACCTGCCTGGGAGAAAATGGCAGTGCGAGTGGAACGGGAATACCAGGAGGAGGTTGGGTGAACACTCACCATCCTGTATTAGAAATTGCCCCTCCCTCATAGCTTTATAGCTATCTGATTGGCATTCTGTGTTCAAAGACACTGTCTGCTATCTTTCCACCTGACTTTGTGCTTCCAGCCTGATTCTGTTGAATTAAGCCACCAATGTGAATATCAGTGTCAAATGTGTTGTGTGAAACAGCTCTGCAGTACAGAGCAGTGTTTTTTCTCTGGCACTCTGCAGGCACTGCCAACAGGAAAGTTCCTTTCTTTCCTACAATCATGCCATTAGCCCTTCTGCACTATCAAGATGAGTGGATGCTTCCAGGTAGTTCCTTCATTTTTCTAACCCTATTATTACTAAAATCCCGGGAACTGTGCTGAGGTGCACGTATCATCACCAATGGAAGGGAATGGGGAAAAGGAAGAGAAGATAAAAAGAAAAGGTCAAACGTGTCACTTAAAAAATAGTGCCCTTTATTATAAATTAAATGCATGTTTTATTTCAAAATCCCTTGAATATAAATATAAATAGATGTGCAAAGTTTTCTTCCGCATTTGATTTTTGGTTGAGTCTTCAAGCATGTCTAGCAGCCCGCAAGGCTGAAGGGTGGAATCTTTATAAAAGACAGAATGATTTTAGGCAGGTCTGTAAACATTTCTTTTCTGTAAAAACAAAACCTCATCTGCCCTTCTAAAACCCTGATGTGGAAATTTTTTTTAAATGAACACACAAAATTTTGGTTACAGTTTTTTTTAAAAAAAGAAACAAACTTATACAAGAGTTCCAGGTAACTCTGTTGTTGCTACATTCCTGTATGTTTCAGTTATTCAGTGCGATTAAGGGCCAAAACAAATCCACAATCCTTGCTGTAGATGGGAGACCACTCTTCAAGGAACTGGAGACCCAAGAATGAAGGCAAGAGATTATCAGTCCAGGTACAGAAGCTGAAGTAGAACACCCCATGGGGGAAAATGGCTAGATCATTTCTCAACCATTTTGATGTTCCCAAAGCAGTGATGCAACTTCTCAGAAGTATGTCCTCCTTTGCTTACATAATGGCCCAAAGAGTGAATAGCATTCTCCCCATGTGATGTGCAGTAAGTCCAAGGGATAAGAGCAGGATGTGGATTCTACAGCTTAGTCCCTTGAATGAATGCATGGCAGCATCCTTTGAGGAACAGGCTTGAGTTGAAAAAAAGATTCTGCCCCTCATGGAGGATGAGAGAGGTAAAGTATTTTCTTTAACAAAAAAAAATAAAGATTTCCCCTTAAAACTGAGGAAAATCAGTCTTCAGGCACTAGGTGGATTCCAGTGCATTTATTCCATGGTCTACAGAATGGTTTTGGTCAGAGGTTAGAAGAGGTGACGGTAGCAGTGCCAGTGCAGAGCAAAAAAAAAAGAAGCTCTTTGTAAACTGTCCATTGGTTAGGGAGGTTGCAAACCATTCTCTCATACCCAGCATAAGTCTTAAATGGACCAAAGTCTTGTGGGCTGCAGCAGGCAAGGGCGATTGTATGGAGGAGCAGCAGCCTGTATTTCATAGTCCAGTAGCATCCATCTCTCCCAGAAAGCACCCCTTGGCAACTCCTCCAGTACTAACAAGACAGTCTCTGTGCTGGGCAGAGGCTCACTGGCCAGACCCCCTCCCCTGTCTTATTCCACAAACGAGGAGGCAGCTCCATTTTGCCCTGTAACTTCCTTGTTCAACCTGTCCTGCTTTTTAATTTGTTTTCTTGTGCTTGCATCATGTGCGGCTCCTTCGGGAAACCACTTAGAAGGGCGCATCGTACTGGTCCAGGAATTCTTTGATGGGACCTGGGAGCTGGGTCATCTTCTCGTAGGAGTTCAAGTGCCCATTGACGGTCTTGCGGCACAAATGCTGCAGGGTGGATACGTTGGAGGAGAGCGGGCGGTTCAGCACCAGTGGGATCTTCTCTCCACCCGAGTAGATGTAGTAGGCACGTTTGGGGTGTGACGCCTCGCCAGGCTGTTGCTCAGGGAGGGGCATGTAGTGATGGACCAGTTTGAGGACACAGTCAAAGCGAGGCACTGGCTGGCTGCTGTGGGGATCGCTCTGGAGGGAGAACTTCCCTCCTTCGCACTGGATCCGCAGGTTCTTGGTTCCAGACTCGGTCTTGACGCTCAGGGTGAAGAAGTGGCGCTGGTCGGAGCTGTCCCGGATGAGGAAGGTGCCGGTGGGCTCGGAGCTCAACAGCAGGTTGGCTTGGCCGCCGGTCACCGTGCTCCAGTAGAAGCCGCTCTCTTGCAGCTTGCGCACGGCGTTCACCACCAGCTGGTACTCGCTCTTGGAGCTGAAAGTCTTGAGGCGTAGGCTGGTGTCCAGCGGGTGGCTCATCCCGGCGCTGGGGAACTTGCTGTGGGTGACCATGGCGCAGGGAGCCAGCTTTCCGAGCGACCGGGGCCGCTGCCGAGCGCAGCGGCTTCGAAGCTAACCTGAGAGGAAGCGCAGAGAAGGTGTCAGACAAAAGACGGCTCCGTCCCTGCAGGGCTCATCCCACGGCATCCTCCCGAAGTGCCACCCGGCCGGAAACCTCCCCCTGAGCGCTTGCCAACGCCGAGGTATTCCCCCGTCTGGTCCCGGTGCCACGCCGCGGGGGAGGGGGGGTCTTATTATGAACCCGGACGAGCTCCCCTCCGACGACGGCGAGCTTTCGCCTTTCCTCTCGCCCTGCCTGTCCCTCGGCTCTCCCTTGGCTGGCGTTTGCCTTCGCCCGGCAAGACGCGCCAGCACGCGCTCCGGGTGCCCCTCCCGCAGAGAAGCCCCCTCCGACGCCCGGACCCCGGTCGGTCAGACTGCCCGGCAGCGCGTGCTTACCTGCTGAGCACCACCACGACGCGCGGGGGGCGGCCGAGGCTGCGGGCAGCGCTCGGCTCTCGGGGCAGGCGAAGCGCACGAAAAGTCCCTTTGCCTTTTTTGCGCGCTGGGCTTGTTCTACTTGCGGAGCTGCCAGAGCCCCCGCTGGAGGCTTTTATCGCCGCGCGCAGCGGCCCCGCCTCCAGGTTCCTGGAAGTCGGCTTCTTCTTGTAACGCTGCCTGCCTGCCTGCCGCCCCGCCCCGGCCGGGAGGGCGAGCGCGCCCCAGGCAGGCAGCCAGCCAGGCAGCGGCCAGCCCATTCCGGGCAGTGAGCGAGCGAGTCCTCCCTTCCCCCTCGCTCCCTCCCTCCCTCCCTCGCCCGGGCCGCTGCTCAGCCCACCGCTGGCTGCGAGGAACTGGGGGGAGGAGGAGAGGCACGTCTCCCCTGCCCAGCAAGGCCTGGCGCGCGGGGGCTCCAGGCGAGGGGGGCTCTTGGCACACTCCATCTCAGCCAAAAAGCCCAGAAGCGATGCCAGGGGGGTTCTTGGGAAGGGGCGCGCGGAGCTCTTCGGGGCAGCCAGGGTGGGCTGGAGAAAGCCCCGCCCCGGTGGAAACCCTACGCTCCTTCTACCAGCAGGCCTTTTCCAGGAACAGATGGGAAGGGGCTCCAGGGAGACGTGGCACCCCCACCCCCACCCCGGCCGGATCATCCTGAGATTCTTTCCTTCGGAGTGGTGGTGGTGGGGGCTTGGGAAAGGGGCAACTCGGCCTCAAGGGAAGTCTTTCGAAGGGCAGGGAGAGGGGGAGTAAGGGCTGCTGAACTCTTAATTGCAACAGCCTTCCCCCGCCAGTGCAAGGGTGAGAACCCCGCCGCTTATTCACGCGTAAACTTGCTCAAACCTCAGTTAGTTCTGCTGACCTTCCAGTCAGTGCTTCAGATTTCTCAAAGGAAGCCGTCCTGTAAGAATTCACCCCAGACTTTTCCCCAGCCCCAGTTCCTCTTTCGCATTCTACGTTCAGGTGCCACAGAAAATGAGCGAGGGCAGGGAAGGCGCTAGAGGGCGCCCTTCTTACTGGGGTTGAGTGGTAGCTGGGACCATTGCCGACCGGTATTACTCAAAGGAAGGGCTCCTCAGGTCACTGCTGTGACACAATTTACCAAACCTGGGAGCTTTCTGGCATTGATACAGTCAGTCCTGTTTCTCTGGAAGACCGCCAATCAGATTTCCTTTAAGAAGTTTGTGTTCTGCAAATCAGTCTTCTCCAGGAAGCCAGCGGATGGGAAGTGGACCGTGCATTCTCCCTTAAGGCCCTTGGATTCCTTGTGTTGAAAGAAATCTTGCATTTCTGGGGACCTTGACAAAATATAAACTGTCTCTATTTGACTGGCTAAAATTCAGTAACTGTTGCTAGCATGCTCTGTACTACGTTTGAAACTGCTGGTATACCAAAAGCCATCTGGCAAAGGGGATTGTGTAAACCAGTCATTCGGTGCCTCTATGGACAGAAATGGCTGGGACTGCAACACGCTGAAATGCCAGCATAATCCTGTTAACGTGATAAATATTTTGTGCCACTTTCCTGTTTACCGTTGATTGGCTTTCGAACACCCAGTTTCCTCAACAGTTCCCTTAGAGTAACTGTCTCTTCCTGATCACTCACCCGTGCTTTTGCAAAGGCAACTCACACATACGTGCAGACCGTTTAGGAGGAGAGCTGAACAGTATTTATTTACTTAGACAACACATATATGCTGCCTCTCCACAGACCTTCTCTGAGTGGCTAGACCTGCTCTGCAGAGCATCCGGGGGAATCCTCTCTGACTAGGTAGCTCCTTGGGCTGCTGTCACTCAAAAGGCATTTCCCGAACATCCCACTGGAGAGTGCTGGAAATCATTTTCAAGCATTTGTTCTGGAAAAGGTGTTCCTCCCTCCATCTCAGCCCCCAGACTTAGCATTTTGTAGTGTTTGGCAGGGCATCCTTGGGCTGTGGAAAAGGTTTGGAGCTTAATTATCCACAGAGCTCAAAAGACTTTTTTTTTCCTTTTCAAGGGCTGCATTCCATCCTATCCTCACTTGCCCTTCCCAGAAGAGCTGCAGGGAAGAGACAAACCCAGACCAAAACATTTGGGAACAAGAAGGGCAAGATGCTCTCCCCCTCTGTTGTCTTGGTTCAGTGCCTGAGGGCTTAGGGAAACAGGTCAGGTTACTGCATTAACCAATAACTGGACATGCTGCAGCAGCAGTTCTTAAGGAAAAGAATGGCAAAGCAAGCTGGAGACAGAGGAGACCTTCCCAGTAAAATAATGGGCTCTGCTGCTGGAGTTATGGCAGGGCAGGAGCAAAGGGATGTATGGGCTGGAGTGGTGGATCAAGACAAGGGATGTTGGGAAAGGCAAAGCATTTCATGCAGTGACCGTGTGAGATCTGCCCCCCACTTTATGCAACCATTGTGTTTGCTGCAGCAACATGGATTTTAATGTCCCCCCATCAGTGGTGCATCCCCTGAACAGGCTCCTGGAGAGTGGCTGTTGTGTGTTTAAGGATATCCATCTGCCCTTTGCACTGTAGATGGCTGCTGTGGGAAATGTTGGTGTCAGGCAGCTTTCACACAGGGGCAGAAAAGGTGCTCCTTCTGCAGAAGCACTGGGAAGTGCTGCAGAGCAGATGATCATACCCTTCTCACAGGCCATCTCCACTTGCTGCAGATGCCGTCCTTCCCATCCTCCCCTCTCCTCTTTTGTTGTGGACACAGCAATCATTCTAGACTCCTTGTGACCCTGCAACCCCCTTTCCTTCCTGTCGCACTATGGCTCAGCTATGAGAAGAAAAAGAAGCCCATTAAAGGGCTATATGGGGAGGAAAGGCAAAGCAATCCCTTTCCCCATATTAACTGTGGTTGCACCCACAGCTACCCCACACTCCCTCCTCTGATCTGGTTGTCTTTGATCCAGCTCCAAGGAAAAAGGCTCAGGAGACTCACTAGTTATGCTTGGAAGGAGGACGACATCATATTGATGCTCCCCAAAACAGTGAGGGCCTGCTGTATTCAGGCTGGGGAGAATCCCCATGTGGAAGCAGTCCGACTGTAGCAAACACGTTTGCTGTGTAAGACATGAAGGATCTGTTAAGCCATAGGTGTCAAACTCACGACCCTCCACATGCTGGCAGGGGATGATGGGAACTGTAGTCCATAACATCTGGAGGGTCGCGAGTTTGACACCTGTGTGTTAAGCCGTCTTCTCGAGGTGCCTGCTCAGGCTGAGAACTCCCATATATCATTTCAGAGTTAGGATGTGTGGGACTCAGTGATAGAACATATGCTTCGTATAAAGAACACCCCAGGTTCAATCCTTGGCATCTCCAGCTTTCACCTAAGGAGCTGTGGCCAATCATGGTTAACAGTACTGGATCACTTGATGGTCTAAGGCATCTTCATGCAAAGTGCACAAAACAAACAGCACCAAGTCCACGGACAAAACAGAGTGAACAGCCTAATTTGTCACCTGTCTTCTTACGCTTCCTTCAGCTTTCACTTCAGAGACAGGTATGTGAGTTTATTTAGAAGCAAAAGTGGTATCAAAGCAGAACTTGCTCCACAGCAGCCCCCCCCCCTTCTGTACTCAGTAAATATTCAGTTCTTGATCTAGATGCCTGAGGGTCTGCTCCATTATCAGGAATGGGAAATTCTTCAAGGTAGCACTTTATGTTTTCTTTAATGCCTTCCATTCCCTATCACATCCATGTTTTCTGCAAGGGCTGTGTTGAACATGTCTGGGTAGAATGTCAAAGCCACTTATTGGATCAGTCCAGTAGCACTGCTGGTGATGAATGTCTCAACTCCTCTCCCATGGTGCCTGTGTACAATTTGCAAACATTTGTAACTTTTAATTTCTTTTTGTCCTCACTCTCCATGACTGGGTCCCATTGTACATGTTGGGTGCTAGCACATAACCCGGTGGTTCTCAACCTGGGGGTCAGGACCCCTTTGGGGGTCAAATGACGCTTTCTCGGGGGTCACCTAAGACTCTCTGCATCAGTGTTCTCCATCTGTAAAATGGATAAATGTTAGGGTTGGGGGTCACCACAACATGAGGAACTGTATTAAGGGGTCACGGCATTAGGAAAGTTGAGAACCATGGACATAACCTTTCATTACAGCAGAATGCACAGAGGCAGAACACAGCAAAGTTTGCCTGGGTGTACGTGTCCACTCAGGACAAAAGAAAGTTGGAACCAGCATGTTTCAAACTAATATAAGAAGTCCTGGATTAATTGCTGTCCTTTGAGGTCCAAGTGACGCTGGTGGCCACGAGGGCCTTCCAGCAGCTTCATCTGGCTTCTCAGCTCTTCCTGTTTTTGGGCAAAGGGGATCTGGCCACTGTATGATGTGCTCTGGTAACTTTTTTATTGGACTACTGTAATGCACTCTACATGGGGCTGCCCTTGAAGACTGTCTGGAAGCTGGAGTTCGTGCAGCATGCGGCTGCTAGGCTATTAGCAGGTATATCTGGCCAGATACCCATCACCCTGGTCCTTAAGGAACTTAAGCACTGGCTCCAATTTGCTCCTGGGCCCCAATCAAGATGTTGACATTGACATACAAAGCCCTAAAAGGGTTCAGCCCTGCTTATCTGAAGGAGTGCCTGCTCCTGAATGTACCTGCCTGGGTGAGCACAGAGGTCACAGGGAGGCACTCCTGGTGGTACCTCCCCAGCCGAGGTGCAGGGACTGTGGGCACATAGGAGGAGATCTGCCATGTGCCTACCGTTTATGAGTTCAGGCACATGGTGAAGATCTTCTCTTCACCCAGGCATTTGGTTAGCCTTCCTGGAAACCCCCTTTACAGCTTCTGGTCTGGGAGGTGGGGGAGTGGGAGCTGTGTTTATTTTATTTTTATTGTTGTTTTAATTGTTATATTTTATTTATGATGCCTTATTTTGGTTTTTAATTGTTTTTAACCTGTGTAAACTGCCTAGGATGTGGGTATGAAGCGGACATAGATTTTTATAAATAAATAGAGAACTACATTCTAGATAGGAAAGTGAAGAGATATGTTCTCTATTCGGATCTCACTGACTGGATGGACAGAGATGCTGTCTGCATCTTTTTTCACATGGTGCAAGATGGAGAAGTGTGCCTGCAAAGTGTATGGAGAAGAAGCAGGAAGAAGTTCCTTGAGAGCAACAATCTACACATCAAAGGGGTAATATCAGAGTAGCAGGAAAAGGATGCCCAGTGTTTTGACCTGTCATTTCTCTCTGACTCTATTCCAAGTACCCCTGAGTCATTGAGGCAAGAGACAGTACTAAGTTGTTCACTTCCAACAGTACATAGCGAGTGCTGAAATTCTCTTTCAGCCTTATTTTTTTTAAGATGTGAACAATACCTTGGCTAACACTACTGCACTTTTTTTGTTTTGTATTAACTCAGGAAGAGCCCACAGTCTTTCTCCCTGTCTCTTCCTGTGCAAAGGTGCTGGAAGAAAGAAATAAGAACTCACACTTCTCCCAATATCCAGCTCCTGGCTGGCATATAAAACTGCTTTAACCTGTGTTAAGCAACTGTTCTTGGCTGGACCTCTTCTCTACTTTTGGAATTTTTCACTGAGACTCTACTATACTTACCTGGTGTATTTGTGCTGCTGTGTATATGTGGGGCGGGGTGGGGGTGAGGGGGCAGCAGCATATCTGCTAGAGTTGACCTTCGGAAGAAGACTTGGCTATTTGTGTGATTCTCTTAGTAAGAGAATGAAGGAGGGAGAGTCTGCCCCAGAGCAGCTAGGAATAAACACCACCAAGCAGTTCTGGGAAGTGAAGCTGCTGCAGCAGCGCAGCAGCTGTTCTGAAATGCAAACAATACACGATGCTGCTCAGAGCCCTTCTCTGGAGCAATAGGAGTAATAGCTGAATGCAGGAAGATGTGAAAGTCAAGCCAGGCACTTCTTGTAGTGAGCTCTGGTGGTTGATTTCTCAAATGCAGAACAGAACAGCTGGGCCCAAAATTTTAATGGGGAGCCTCTCTTCAACTGAGAAGCAGGGGAGCAGCCAAATAGCCAAGTTCCATGTAAACCCAGTGGCACTTTGGCATAGAATAGAATAGAATAATTTTAATGTCATTGTGCGCACACATTGTGCCTTGGGCCCACACAACAAAAATACAAAACAACAAAAATACAAAACATCCCCCGATGAACATCTCTGCAATCCGCACACCCCAACTTATAGCTATCCCTACACAGCCATTTCTACACAGCCGCCACCACGTCAACACATCGCCATGGTTGAAGAGAACATAGAGAAGAAGTTCTGGGGTGAACTCTGCAGAGCTCCCTCCCCTTTTCCAAAGAGCTCATCAGTTTCCATCTGCTTCCCAGGTGGTTTCACATTCAGACATCTTATTGGGCCACCTCATGTGGAAGCTGAGTTCAGCTGAATGAGGTGTAGCTAGTCGGGAATTAAAGAGGCAGCCTGTTCTAGGCAGGGTTGCACTTCCTACAAAGCAGCAGGTTCACTGTTTGGATCTGTTAGATTTGGATCTGAAGATGGAAGCACAGAATTCTAAACGTAGTGTGTCAAACACCGTGTAGTGGCTTTGATTGGTGCATTGACTAGGGCTTTTGCTTGAAAAGCAAGATATAGCTCTGGTTCTCCATGCTGCGGCTTTCTCTGGGTTAGATTTCTGCAGTGCTGCTATCCATGGGAAACTGCCTTTTCAAAGCTTCTAGTAGCTTCAGCTAGTACAACAGCTACACACCAGCCAGACTGCTGACTGCTATTAATGACAGAGTTCATAATATGCCAGTTTGAGGAAAACTGCCCTGGCTGCCTTCACTTTAAAGTCAAGGTCACAGCACTAGTAATTGCTTTTAAAGATCTGCAGACTTTGCATCAGTGTACCTAAAAGGCCACCTACCCACCATCAGTTAGGATCTTCCTCTGAGGCCCTACTACATCTCCTGGCTTTATCAGACTAGAAATGAGTCTTTTTAGTGGTTGCCGTCCCACTCCACACTTGTTGTGCCCTCCTCATCTATTTATCTGGCACTGAGCTTATTAAGCCTTCAGCACCAGACAAAGTTTGATTTACCCAGACCAGTGATTCCCAAGGTTATGCCTGCCAGTGCGTTTCTTGACACCCAGTTCTTTCTCCCAGTTCTGGATCTCCTCCATCTTATTGCAGCAGGAAATGCTCTGGAAGTGCCCACAGGCATCATCTTAGTGTCTAAAAGAGACACCCGTTTAAAAAGGATAACGATTTGGAAACAGCTGTCTCCATTACAGGAGGATACCTGGCTTGGAACCTCCCAATATTTTATTGTTGCCCCCTCATGTGAAGCTGACCAGCCCTTGTTCCACTGCAGAGATTTTCTGATGGCACAAGCTCCATGTTTCAAAAGTCCAAAAGTGCCCGCGGGTTCAACAGGCTGGAAACTCCTGAACTAGGCATTTTGAATTTTTAAAAAAGGTTGATTATGAAAGTTCATTTTAATTATATATAATAACCTGCGTTCTGTAAGCTGTTTTGAGAACCTGAATTGGCTGAGGAGTGTGGATTAAAGTTAAAATGTGAAAACCAGTTATTATAGTGGTTAGCACATGGGTCTAAAAGCAGGGAGATCTGAGTTCAAGTGCTGTCATGAAGCTCACTGGGTCATCTTGAGTCTCTCTCCAAGCCTGATTTACCTCATAATGTTGCTGTGAAGATAAAATAAGGAAAGGAGAACCATGTCTGCCTCCTTCAAGTTAAGTGTTCCTTTAACCTCAGTGTTAGAATACCATGCAAATGTTGTAGTGGTGGAGACGAGGTCCTCAGGGAAAATCATATGGGGGAAGGGAAGTTCCACGCAGGAGGCCTAGTCTGTACACTTCCATTTATATGATGACTTTGATGCGTTTTACAAAGGAAGATATGCTAGTTCGGGTACTAGGACTAAACAAACTATCACAGATGAATTAACCAAATCTTGCAGTTTAGTCTGTGCATTTCAGATCCAGCCCCATTCCCCCCTGCTATGAACGTTTACACAGTCCACTAACAGAGGTATGGATGCATTGATGTCTTCCAAGTCAAGAACCAGGAGTATAACGGAGGATTAATTTTACAGATTTATGTACTCAGCATGTCTCATTGTGAGACAAAGGTGTCTAATTTGATGCTCCCCAAAGATCTGCCCTCATACCTTGGAGTTATACTTTTTCATCTCTGTGCAAATCGTTGCAGTTCTTATAGGCAATTCACAGCACAGTCTTGGAGCAGACTTACTCCAGTGTAAGCCCCCTGATTTCAACAGTCTCAGACTGGAGTAACTGTGCATAGGATTGTACCAACAGTTGCTTAGTTATGTCTCTATACCATATCAAAATTCACTCTTTTTTTCTAGGTCACGGCCCAATTCAGTTAACTTGTGCTGCAATCCTAAACACAAAATTTATTGGGATTTGTTTGCACAATAAAGCAAGATCAAGCAACCAGATCTAGTCCACTGTATAACAACTATTTTTCTCACACAACTAACTCACAGATAGTTTATCTTCTTTGCATATATACATTCATTTCCCCGTCAGCCCTGGATTTCCTGTATTTCTCTTCTTTGCCCCAGTAAACCTTGAAAACCTTCTTCATACTACTTATAAAAGTTTGGTTGGAAATTGTAGAGTTGTGAGATCAGGAAACCAAAGGATGTTCTGTTCATAAATTCCTGATTTCACTATATGAACATCAATTCCCTTTTGAGAATTATTGCCATTCACACTGAAATGGTTTGCTTTACTTCCAGCCAGTGCTGCCAATATGAATGAAATGCTGGCAGTACTGTACTCAGTTGCCAACCATTCAAAGTCTAAATGCAACAGAACCTAGACACTCAGAAAAAAGAATATGATTTCTCCTACAGACAATATACAACTCTAAAACATCTGTCTTGGTTATGCCTGTAGCCAAAAGTGTGTTGAAGCAGTGTGTGACATAGCAGCCCACCAGGAGTCCAGGAAATGGAAGTTACTTTGAAGATGCTGAAATTTCTGTATAAGAAATCTACCACTATTCAATTCCTTTGGGTCTTTAGGAAGACACAGTCACAGTTTATTGTGACAAAAACTTTTACTTTCTACAGATGTCCAGCCATGATTGAATGGCATGGAAATGTAGGGTAATAGCACAATGAGAGAGGGGCTAGAGAAGTCACTGGCAGATGGTGATGCCGTGCTTGTGAATGGAGTAGTTCTGTACAACCTCAGATAATGGCTTCTTCCAATTGATTGGATGTCATTGTCACAATGGATAGAGTCTGGCTTGGCTTAGATTGTTCATAGGATGTGTTACACGGGGTCAGGAAGTTGAAGGTCTATTGCTTAGAAAAACAAAGTTGCACTTCCCTGTAACTGTTGTTCATTGAGTGTTGTCTGTTCAGGTATACATTGGCCTCTGCCTGCACACTTTCATATGGGACTGCGTTGAAGACAAGATTATGAACAGCAGGGTCAGCTTACGGGTTACTGCCATGCTGTTTGGTCTGATAAATCTTCACTGAATTCTGTAAAGAGGGACAACAAAGTCTGTCTGGATTAGGTTTATGGCACCACTGAATACTGCCAAAGAGAGGCAAAAGGGTTCTGGCAATTAGCCATGCTGAGATTCCCTCTCTGGGTATTGAAGAGCCACACAGTCAATCACAGTTCAGAGTTCACAGTCGCAGGCCAGAGGCAACCAAACCTGCTAATCTCCTATAAGGAATATCCAGTTACCCAAATCCTGCCGGGCCTGTGGAGGCATGGCAACACAGTTTTTTTTTAAAATACACACAGTCAGCCCCAGTCTCCACTGTTGAGTCAGCCCCTGTTGGGCAACAGTCATGTCCCACAGACAGAGCAACTCACAATTTACTGTTAAAGCAGGGAAATAAACCTCCTAATAGCTGATGCTGCATTTAGCCTAGAGAAGGACTCCTTTCCTTCAGTCTGGTGAAACCAGGATTTCTGTCACTTTCTTGCAGAACCAGGCTGTTTGCAGCACCGTTGGGAAGACCAAAAGACAGAGCGTGAGTTTAGGCAGTGTCTTGATGGGTTGGGGAGGCCAATGAAAATGAAATGGTCACAAGGTCGTGATGTGATTTGCGCAATATGAAAAGAATGCAGCAATACAAGCTGTCTTAATTGTTGAAGTACGGCCATGTTGTAAAAAGCAAGGTCAATAAAATAAGCAGAATGCAGCTAAATTCAAACATTTTATGTTACAATTGGTGGTGAAAAAAAATCAAGTTAACTATTCCCACAGAAATCAATGGGTCTAAACCATGTTTAACTTCTCCACAATTGTACCTTAATATTTCATTACTAACAAATAATACATGTACATTGGACAGAATATACATTATGGGAAATGAAATAGAATCTGAACTGGAACATTTCAAGAGATGGGAAAAGATATAATGGATAATGATACGGGAAAGGTGGTTTAAGGCTTAATGTACCACATGCAGAATGAGATGGTAGGCTCGTGGGGTTTTAAAGTTTTGGCATTGTGTCCAAGAAGGCCTTTTTATGTTGGCACTCATCTAAACTTAGATGGTGGGGGAACCCAAAGAAGGGTCTCTGAAAATGACCGGAGTGGATGGGAGAAGGGTTTTTTCAGGTATTAAATGTTGTTATTATTAAATGTTGTATTGCCTTTTAAAAATTCCACAAGTGGTAAACTAGTGCAGCAGAGAACAAGCTGGATTGGAAACCTTTTATCTCCTGTGCCAACACAATAGCATACTTGAAAACAATTACTTTACTTAAGTCTGAAATATAGTTTAAGTAAAAGAATCAAAAATAATTTGAGAAATATATGTGCATTTCCTGTCTCTTTCAAAGTGACATGGTTTCTCTGGCACTGTCTGACTTTTAGGTATAGGAAGGAGATTAATAACCGAACAACATTTTTCATCCTGCAAACTCATGCCAATAGTGAATGCCAGACTTCTCTCTCTTGGGCTGGGGAACGCTATAGCTGTGAGGGTACTATTGACATTATGCCCCAACACCAGAGGTGGGATCCAGCAGGTTCTCACAGGTTCCCGAGAGTAGGTTATAAATTATTTGTGTGTGCCGAGAGGGGGTTACTAATTGGTGATTTTGCCACATGATTTTTGCTTTAGTTACGCCCTCAGCAGTAGTGTGCAGAACTTGAAGCAGTCTAGCAGGAAGTGCACTGGCGTGCGTGGCAGCCTGCGCCTGCGTGCATTTGTTTCCCACCCAAGGACCAGCGCAGCGGCTGCGTCCTTGCCACAGCCCCGCCCAGGAATGCCCTGCCCCCAGAATGCCTGGCCACGCCCCCGTCATGCCCCGCCCATCCCCATTGGCGCTACGCCACAGTTTGAATCCCACCACCATGGGAACCTGTTACTAAAATTTTTGGATCCCACCACTGCCCAACACCCAAAAAACTAGCGTCTCGTTTGCAGAACGAAGGTTTGAATACTGCTTTAGTTTCATTGTTTAGACCCTTCTGTTCCAGGAAATGTATAAATTCTACAGAGCGTAGCTGTATTAGTTTACTATTGCAAAAATAAAGAGGAATCTTGCAGCACTTTATTCATTGCAGCATAAATTTGCGTAATGTATAGATGATGATATGGTGAAAACCTTATCAGAAAGAATAGACAGTTCCCATAAAGACTTTTACATGTACAGATTCAATTACATTACAGTTCACCCTTCCTGCTACTATGTGAAACTAATGGCTTTTCAATTATGGGTACAAACCCTATCATTTATTTTCACTTTGTTAGATTGTCCTACAGAACACTTTTTCATCTTCTGAGTGTCTCTGCAAAAAACTCCAGAGCAGCATCATGTATCTGAATATTCTTGGGTCTCAAGGCTGATCCGCTTCTTCAGAGAAATTGCAGTAGGGGTGGGGTTCAAATTAAGCATTTCTTGCTTCTTTAGGGAACAAATCATGGGCTTATAACTGTGCGGATATTGCTACTAGATATTTTAGCTTTCAATCTTACATTGTCTTTTCTACAGCGAGTCCCAGAATATTTGGGATATTTCGCCACTGACAAGTACCATGACTGGGTTAGAGCAGGGGCAACTGAGCGTACATATTAACCTTCCTCTCCCCTCAGCTGACCTCTGGCTTCATCTGAAAGCGAGAAAGCTAAAGTGAGTTAGATAGCTATTTATCATCCTTTATCTAAAATAAACCTTTTGGTCAAGTTACTCATTAAGCTAAATAACTGATCTTGTCCTTTTACAGTCCTCTGTGGAGATAAGATTCCTTCTTGAAAAAGTTAAACCAGAATAATTGTATTGGCCTTTTTATTATTAAGCATACACAAACATCTGCAAGATTAACATCACTCAAAATAGAAAATATGTAAAAAAATTGGTATGTGTTTAATAGATATACAAAATGCATTAAAGGAAAATATGTTAATACAGTGCATATAGCTAACCACTAATATTTTGTTATCAGTAATAATTTGGACTTGAGTATGTCAATTTAATAATATTAGTACATTATAAACAAGATTTAAGGGTAATATAATTGATTTTGGCTTAATATATAATTTGAGAATCATGGTCTTGATTACTTGGAACTCAGTGCTAAATGTATTTACCGAGGAGTAAATCCCATTGTTTCAGTGAGACTATTTTCCAAATAAGTATGCAAGGATTGCTGCATTAATCTGTGATGCCATTGATTGTAGGAGACCATTTTGGAGAAAGACTTCTAAAGAATGAATGCTTCAAAAGCTATTTGCACAGTGATTATACTCCTTGCCTATAACCTCCCTGAGGCCTCCATGAAAATCATTCCACTAACTCCATTTTAGTGCTCTGCTGCCAGATGTGAAAGCCACAATGGGAAAATACAGGGAGAAATCCAAGTGTGCTGTGATCTTTTAAAGGGATGCCGTTGGTTTTGGTTAATCATGGGCATCCACCAGACAGAATTTGGATCGTCAGAGAAACCAAAAGCATCTGGGAATGGCATGTCTTCCTATTATTTTTGATGGTTTTGCCTTAGGGATGAATCACAGACATTCTGGCCATTACAACCTTAAGTCAGGATTTCCTGCTTTTCTTGGATCAGGCAGGAAGCTTGGATACTATAATAACTAGTTCAAAAGTATGGAGCAAGATCTAGTTTCTGTGAGAAAAAAACACAAAAGTTCTCCAACTCATGCTCTAAGAAACCCCTGTGCTCTCCTTTATTTATTTGTTTGAAAACTGATTAGGAGATTGCAAAGGCCCTGATAGTTGCCAGGCACTGGGGGTAAAAGGTTTTCTATTTCTTTGTGCTGGGAAAGCAGCTGGGGTTCTTTAAATAACCACTGAACTCTTTCAAGATAAACAGAAATTCAAGCTGCCTTGTAGTAAGGAAACGTTTCAGGGAATCTTTATTTAGGATTTTGCATGCATTCCTCTGTCATGTCCTCCATAAAAGCAGTGATCCTAAACAGATCAGGAGAGAGTCCTGCTGAATTAATTTCCCAGGAAACTTACATAGGCTCAGGTAATTAGTATGTTACTCAGGAATGTTCGATACTAATTAGAACTTTTTTTGGTTATCAAGTCGCAACTAGTTTATAACAACCCCCAAAAGTTTTCAAGGTAAGTGACCAACTGAGGTTTGCCATTGCCTATCTTTGCACAGTGGCTGTGGTATTCCTTGGTGGTCTGATCAGGGCTGAACCTACTTAGCTTCTGAGATCTGATTAAATCAGGGTATTCAAGTCCAGGTAATTAGAACTAGTACTTTTGGCTATAGTCTATGCCAGTGATGGCGAACCTATGGCACGGATGCCAGAGGTGGCACTCAGAGCCCTCTCTGTGGGCACATCCAGAGTCCACCACACACACATCTAGGCTGTCCTGGAATCAATTATTAGCATTAAACGTAAGACCTAGTTTTGGGGAAGCAGTGTAGGTAACCCTGTTAAGCGCTGTTAAACCCCACTGATTTTCATGCAAAGAACTAAAGCGTGATCCTTTACCTGGAAGTAAGCTCGGTTGCTGGCAATGGGGCTTGCTTCTGAGTAAACCCTCCTAGGGTCATGATTCACTCATGTGAAACATTGCACGGTTGCTTCAAAGCAAAGTCACCGACTACCATCAAGCTTACTCCCGAGTAACGCACGCCTTGGAGCCAACTGTTTTTTTCTAAACTGAAACCTTGGTATTCAAGTTAAATTGCTGTGTTGGCACTTTGCCATAAATAAGTGAGTTTTGGGTTGCAATTTGGGCACTCGGTCTCAAAAAGGTTCGCCATCACTGGTCTATGCGCAAGTTAAGCGACCTTCATTTCTGTAGGAATGATATGTACAGTTCCCCGGTGGTTTGCCTCACTTGCCACCCCCACCCCCAAGTTATCTCCAGCTGAATACATTGCATGGAAGAACAATGTAGCTGGAACTTTACTTCCTTGCTGCATTGTTTCTACAAGGTTTACATTTTTTAATATCAGCTACAAGGGCTAATATCTTATTACATTACCCTTCTAGTATGTAAAAGCTAAATGAAAAATCCAAATCTGCCACTTATTTTTTTTAATCAATTAAATTGAGGGAAAAATTGTTCTTGCCAACCCTCAAAAATAGACCTGTCAGTCCTGTTTTGACTTTGGAATTGATTACTGTGTTTTATCTTATTGTATATTTATTTTACTGTATCTTTTATTAATATGTTTTATGTTATGTTATTAAGGCCGGTGGCTTTTAACACTTAATAAATATTAGGAGTATTTTTTATTATTCAAAAGCAACGAGAATCTTTGTTTTTGTTTTATGAAATTGACATCTGGATACCTATGGATATGATCCCATGCAAAATTACGTAGAAGTATGGCTTATTGAACCCCATAGGGTCTACTTCTGAGTTAACTGAAGACAAATAGAGGATGTGGCTGTGAAAGTTCTCAAGAGAATCTGTCTGCACACAAGTTATGTTTCTCATGTCCATTATAAATTGTAAGATACATAAAGAGGCACCATCCTAGGCACTGTAAGATTCTTTGCCAGAGACTATGACACCAATGATAGGAACTATTTATCTTTTACATAGTGGATGCCAGTTTTGCCATTAAGATGAAATGTACTTGATAGGCAAGGTGGTAAACAGCCCTCGGAGAGGAAATTTCTTGGGCAGCAGAATTCTGGAGGCCTTTGAGCATGAATACAAAGATCTCATGTGGTTGACTTAGTCCATTGGATTCATTATCCTGTTAGCATATGCACACTTGCCTTAGGGCTGTCTATAAAAACACCCCCTGTCACCCTAATTCTGTATTCAAGCAAACCATGCAGAGTTGTATTGTCGAAGGCTTTCACGGCCAGATTCAATTGGTTGTGGTGGGTTTTCTGAGCTGTGTGGCCGTGGTCTGGTGGATCTTGTTCCTAAAGTTTCGCCTGCATCTGTGGCTGGCATCTTCAGAGGTGTATCACAGAGGGAAGTCTGTTACACACTGTGTAACATTGTAACAGAGGGAAGTGTGTAACAGACTTCCCTCTGTAATACACCTCTGAAGATGCCAGCCACAGATGCAGGTGAAATGTTAGGAACAAGATCCACCAGACCACATCCATAAAGCTCAGAAAACCCAGCACAACCACGCAGAGTTGGTTTTCACAACTGCAGTCACCAACTTACTTGGGACTAAGCCAACTGAACTCAATGGAAATTGGTTCCAGGGAAATAGGTGTTGCATTTTAGGATTTGACAGTGTTAGACTCAACGTTCACAGGCTGAAAGGAGACTATCTGATCACAATTTGTATTTTTGTTGCAAACTAATGATGAAGATGCAAATCATTCTATTCAATGGTATACATAACAATAATGCATATAGCACTTTCATACACAGAGTGCAATGCTGTGCTTGGAAGCACCAGTGAAGGCTCTGAGGTACAACTGGATACTAGCAAAGGGAAATTAAAGAAACAGACTAACACAGCCATAGTGGTACCCAGGAGAAGCCTCATACAAGGTAGGCTTCAAAGAAAAAGTAATACAACACGTGCAGCTCCCAGCTCTTATGTATTCCTTATTTTAAACTTTTATTAGTTGCTTTTCTTCCATACAGCACTCAAGGCAACTTACAATACTGATAAAATACATAAAATAGAAATATAACATCAAAGATCCTGGTTGAAGGAAAATAATACTTATGTCTCTGGATGGGGAAGGCCTTTCCTTACTCACAAAGAACCCCTAATATAAACCAGCCATTCATCAGGAACTTTCAGTGGCAGAGACTGCTTCCACATGGGGATTTTCTCCACGTGGAATGTAGGAATCCTCTGGATTAAAGGGAAATGTCTACATGGTGCAGTACTTGTTCTGAGAACAAGCCATGGTATTTCCAGGGCTTTCTCTTTAACCTGCAGAACTATGGAATATGCGTGGACATTCCTCTTATAGCTATCATGGTGGTCGTAGTGTGATGGATGCCTAAGTGCTGCTTTCAAAATGGCACACAGCAGCTTGGTGCTGTACTCCACTTGCCTCCGTTTTACCCTTTAAAGGGCTTTCTTTTCTATTTCCTAGCTGAGCCATACCATCAGGGAATCAATCAACCTCCAATATGATACACTGGAGGATGAGCAGATACATATATTGCAGGGCCAGTATGGTGTAGTAGTGGTTAGAGTGTTGGACTGGGAGAACAAGGTTTGAATTCCCAGTTTGCCATGGAAACTTGGTGGGCGACTTTCAGTGCATCATACACTCCCAGTCTAACCTAGCTCACAGGGTGTTGTGAGGATAAAGTGGAGGAGAGGAGAACTAGGGAAGCCATCTCCACTGGGGGCGAAAGACAGGATATAAATGAAATCCATAAATAATATATCCAATTATCCGTTAATGCATTTCTGCTGTCTAATATGGAAAATAGATCAACCTCTATACAAAGAAATAAATGGATATAAATCTAACATCTAAAATGGAAATATTAGGAAACCAATGGCAGAACATTCTGATCTTGCAGGACACTGTACTGCTGACTTAAAAGTCACTACTCTGCAATAAAAAAGAACTTCAAAGAGAGACTCTAGCTAGAAATTGCTGATTTTGAATTTATCAAGGATTTGGGACTGTATTTCATAACCACATAAAAAGTGCCTTGCTGAATCAGGGCTGTGCTCTATTTAGGGCAGCATCCTGTTTCACACAGTGACCTGCAGGGTCAACATACAGAGTTTAAAGGCCAAATTCTCCACATGATGTTGTCTCCCAGAGGGGTTTATAGTCTCTTGATATAGCAGTTCCCTTTGGTTATAGTTACTTGTTACCATTAATGGTTTTATCTTTCATGAATCTGTCAAATCCTTCCTTAAAGCCATTTCCTAAGGTATGAATAAAAATGAGGCTTTCTCACACTGCTGTCTCTTGCATTTCATGGAATCCTGCTCCTCAATAATTCTGCAAGTATGTGTTTGCCAACTAACACTGCATCTGATGAAGTGAACTGTAGTTCACGAAAGCTTATGCCACACAGACAAGTACCATCCTAAGCAGAATTAATTTGCTTCTACGTGCACTGATGTCAGTGAGCTTAGAAGTCTGTAGCTCTATTTAGGATGGCATTGTCAGCTCTATAATTGCCATAATACTTCTTTTTAGAAGAATGGAAATGGATTTGCAGTACAGCTACACTCTCATATATTTCTATAAGGTTGAAGGTAAACTTCTCTTAAGTATAAATGGCATTTCACCCACGTAAGTTAGCAATCATGAATGGAAATGTACAGCGCAATTGTGGGAGATTTGTGTCATCTAGAGTTGATATTTTAAATGATATTTTTGCCAGTGTTACAAAATTGAACTATCTTGACAATTAGTGATTCACCTCGTGAATGAAATGTTGAGCATCAATGTACCCATTCATTCAAAACTTACGGTACTTTGCTACATAAAAGTTTATATGATCCTGTTAGATCTAGAATTGCTTCTAAGCCTTTTAGAGGGACATCACATCATGATGTTTACTAGGCAGATTGTTTATGGGGTAGTTTGCCATTATCTTCCCCATTCATCTTCACTTTACCCCCTGCAAGCTGGGCACTTATTTTACCAACCTTGGAAGGGTAGACGGTTGAGCCAATCTTGTGTCAGCTACCTGAACCTGACTTCCATGAAGGTCAAACTCAGGTCATGAGGGGAACTTTGACTGAAGTACTGCAGCTTGCCACTCTGCATCCCAGGGCTTATCTTACAGACTTTTAGCAGCAGCTAAACTGATCATTGCTGCTCACTGGAAAATAGGTGGAACCCTTGCAGCTTTGTAGGCTTCTTTTTGTACGGAATGCATCATTCTTGACTAAACTATCATACTATTAGAGATCTAAAAGCAACTTTTCTATTGGTTCTAATACATTTAGGGAATGATGGGCAATGTTCATAATGTTTTGGGATCACAAAACTAGAACAACAATCTCTCCACGTGCCTTTTATTAGCTTTTATAATGAAATGCTTTCCCTTCTTTGTAAGTAATCAGTGTATATTGAAAACATAATTTTTGAAATAAAATAAAACTGAATTTAAAAAGACTTTTTATCAAATCAAATCGAAGATCTTTATTAGGTATAAAAACCATCATGTGCCAAACAATTGGAGAAACACTATTGCACATCATGTAAAACACGCATTAAAAATGTGGCTACAGCTTCAGACATGTCAATATTAGGATTGTTCAATAATGTAGACATTTTTGTTTTATCTGAAAGAATCATGAATTCTGTTGGCAATAAAACAGTCAAATCAGCCCTAATGTTATTGTATTTCGGGCAATAGAGCAAGACATTAAAAAGTGAATCAACTATATGAGGACAAAACCGACGTCGCTCGCTATGTGGGATATTAAGAAAGTGATCTTGAAGTATGGCTGAAGGAAAAGAATTACATCTTGCTCTAGTCATGACCCATCTGAGATTATAGTTAACAAGTTGTTCCAAGTAGATGGCAGGGCAAAATTTTTGAGGGAGGATTTTTTATTCTTGATGCAGTTCTAATGATATTGAAGGACCTGCAAACAGAACTCTTTGCATTTTCTTTTCCACCAGTAACTCTGTACTTGCTAGACCAGAACTCAGATCCCTTGCTTAACTGCTCCACGGTCACAAAACACGATGCAAGAAAAAAAGAGTGGCGCAGCCTTTGGCTGCATATTCCTTTGTAGCTTCTAAACTGTTAGAGTCAGACATCTCCAGCAGTTCTAACCCTCTTTTACCACTTAATACTGATACTGCCCCATCCTAAACTTCATATCCTAGTCGAGCTGAAGTACGTAACTGGACAACACCAACCACTTTTCTGTGAAATTAAACCTCATCATTTAATGTTTCCCCTCACCCTGTGAATCCCATATATTGAATTCTGACCGATGCAAAACTGTCCATTAAGACTACAGTTCCACGCACAAATACTTTTAGACAAGCACTAACCATTTCAGTGGCATTTATGCTTGTGTGAAAATTTAAGCAGTAAGGATGCACAAGCAGAGGTGGGATCCAGCAGGTTCTCACAGGTTCCCGAGAGTAGGTTACTAATTGTTTGTGTGTGCCGAGAGGGGGTTACTAACTGGTGATTTTGCCACGTGATTTTTGCCTTAGTTATGCCCCTCCTCTCAGTAGTGCGCAGAACTTGAAGCAGTCTAGCAGGAGGTGCACCAGCGTGTGTGGCAGCCTGCGCCTGCGTGCATTTGTTTCCCACCCAAGGACCGGCGCAGTGGCTGCGTCCTTGCCACAGCCCCGCCCAGGAATGCCAGGCCATGGCCCCGTCGTGCCCCGCCCAGCCCAATTGGCACTATGCCACAGTTTGAATCCCACCACCATGGGAACCTGTTACTAAAATTTTTGGATCCCACCACTGTGCACAGGCAACCAGAAACTGCTTCAACTTTGACTCTCTTTTTCAAATTCCCTTGAATAGTAGCTACATGCATATATGTATAAATGTATATTTAGAAAGTTTTTAAAAAAGCTTTGTTGAACCTATTTTTGAGCCAGTAGTCATGTTTAATATATTAATGTCAGAACACAAACGAAGGTCACAACAGTTACTTTGGGGTGGGGGGGCTGCTTTGGGGGACATTGATACTGATTTATACCCCACTGATTGGTATGTTTTATTTTGGGAGGAGTGATCTATAAATTGAATAAAATATATAAATACCTGTGGCTGGAAAGAAATGATTTTTAAAAACAGCTGCTTCATGAATGTTCTCACTTAAAATGTTTACTAATGTAACATATACTAATGTGAAGAAATTAGCCATGTAAGCAGGTGGCAGGGTTTAATTTACTATGGCGATGACTGCACAGAGAACAGTCTTTATGAATTTAAGATCATCATACCTCTCCATTTACTTTACAAATAAACTTTGAGCAGCAGGAAAACTATACTATTTACTTCGTTTATAGACACTTTCCTCCCCAACAGGGACCCAAAGTGTCTTAAAACATTCTCGTCTCTGCATTATAGTTTCAGAGCCTTGTAACGTAGATTTGGCTGATTTGTGCCTGGCCCAAGGTCATCCAGCAAACTTCCACTGAAGAGTGGGGATTCGAACCTGCGCCTCACAGATGTTAATCCAACGCTGTAGCCACTGCACCATACTGTCTTACAAACTACACTACAAACTAGGAAATGCAAATCATGTTCTGGTCATTTGATTTTGGCACTCCAATTATGTATTACAGGGATTATATGCGCGAGCCCCCTCATACGCGTTGCTCCTTTATCCGAACGGGTCACACGCACATTTCCATGCACGTTCAGCTTCGGTACTTCAGTTCTGTCGGGATATAGCAGTAAATACTGAAGCTTTGCTGATTTGGAAAATACGTAGTGAGTCCCATTCAAGCGAAACGGCAAATACGTGCACAGTCCGTCCTCGCATTACACGGAACTCGTGTTCCAAAACCGAAAGCGCTTTAATGCAATTATATTTAAAATATTACTTCTGGAACTGCATCCCTAAATAATAATATTTTAGGTACTGCGATCTTTGTAAGGAGCTTGTATTCTCTGCAAACTCTATCCGCGCCACCATTTTCAGACACCGGAAGTGGCGATATTGCATCTCGGGGGGAAAGGAAGTGGCGGAACGTCTGAGGCTGCGTCACGCGGAAGCGGAAGTAGCTGGGTTTCCATGGCGGCGGCGGTAGTGGCCGAGGCGCCTGTGCTATGGAGGCGGCTGTTAGATTTGTTGCCCCGGGGGAGGCCTTCCTTGACCGCGCTGCTGGGCAGACTGTCAGATCGATTGACTCGGGGCCGCGACCGCCGCTCACGCAGGTGACACGGAGCTTATTTCTTCTGCGGCTGTCCCGTTTCCCCCGTGTATTTAGGCTGTCCAGGGGAGCTTGCGCGCTCATCGCTATGCCTCAGCTTGGGGGACGACGTGCTAGATGGGATTTACAAAAGTGTCGCGGGGAGGAAGATTGAGGGAAAGGCAGAGAGGGTCGGCTCTCCTCTCATGGGTGTGCACGGGGTGGCCTGTTCGTGTGTGTGACTGCGTGTATAGATAGATGAATGCATCCCTAATTTTTTTTTTATGCGAGCGATCACACTAGTGCACGCTCGTCGTCCCGTAGTTTCTGCGCTCCCCACCACATAGGAAACTTTGCCTTTCCTCACCCGAGTCAGGTTTCTCCCTGACATCTCCCGTTACGTTCTGTGTTATAGATACAGTTACTGCGCCTACGTTGGTATTTAATACGGCAGATGTGAAAAAGGATGGATAATATCTTCCTTGGAAAGCTGATTAGATTAGAATGCTTTAAACACAAGTGTTTAAAGATGTGATGTGCCGATATTTTTTTGGGCACTATACAAAAAGGTACACAGGTTAATTCCAGTACACGTGTCAACATGTCAGACGGAGACGACTGTGAGTTTTTCTGATTGTTGTGTTATGAACATTGGGGTGAACTGAATACCACATTTTATCTCAACTGTGACATGCAAGTCTTGAAGAAGCTCAGAAGCAGGGAAACGGATTTGCCGCACTTTTAATTGCTTTCTCCTGAAGGCAGACTTTTCTTCCTCATTGTATATTCACACAACTTTGCATTGTATAATTGTCTGTAGTATTGTAATTGGTGCAGGTGGTTTTCTTCAGTTAACAAGACCTTCTTCTACCGTACCTGCTTTCTGAACTATGTAATTGTGTAAGTCATTGTCTCTATATGCACAATGAATTATTGTTGTTTGTATATGCAGTATAAATATTTGTAATTTGCTATTATTGCAACTACAGTATGTTAACTTTATGCATAAGTGCATTGCAGTTCAATGTTTATATGTGCCAGTACGCACAGGGCACTCTGCATTTGCTCTGGCTGGTATTTCTTTGAAGGCACATGGTAGAGTGGGTTTTTGGCTGTACATAATACTAAAACTGGAACTTCTTGGCAGTAGTTTTTGACTGCACTTCAAAATGGGATGTAATGGGTTTGCATGTAGCTTTGTTTACATCTGACTTTCCTGTCATAGAATCCTGTGTTTGCTTTGTTCATTCTTGGTATATTAGGACCTCAGCTATAGGGAAAGCAAACAAGAATTTTAGCATTGCTTTTGTTGCTAGTAGAGCAGGTTTGGGAGGGGGGAGATCCTCTGTAGTGGCTATTTAGACGACCCTGTTGGGTTCTGTAGCTGTCTGGTGGAGTACATACTATTTTTGTTTTTAAAAATGTAGATGCATACAAATGACTGAAAAAATAAATCTTGAGCAGTTTAATGTTTTATAAAAATTACATTACAGTTTGCTTTTCTCACAGAGACTCAATGCAGATTACACATAGTAAGTACAGTCAACAAAATGGGATATTCTATAAGCAACACATTATGACTATATAAATCTGGAACCAACCAGAAAGAAATGAAGCATGGCATAAATCATTATTGATACATTAAACAGTACAGAAATTGCATAATAGGATCCTACTTATAATAGGCTGTACCAAACAGTATAGACCACAGTCCCTAATAATTTATCCAAGGACATTTGTGAATCATTTTGTACAGTTCAGTAGTATTACCTATGCAGAAAATCCATGTTGAATAATTCACTTCTGCATAGTTTGGGGAAAACCAGGAGAATGGAAGACCTCTGACCTTCTCAGGCAGGCGATTCCATAAGATGCAAGCCACCTTAACATGGGTTTTGGCTCCTGGCAAAGACTTTCCTCTTCACCCAGGCATTTGGCTAATCTCCCTGTGTGCCACCTCTATAATCATGCTGCTGGTTGGTGGGGAGGAGGGTGAGGGTTAGCACTGAGTTTTTCACTTTTGCATTCTGTGTTTTTAATGGATGTATTTATGTAACGGGATGTTTCAATGCTGTGGCTGCTTGGAGATCCTGTATATAGGTGTGGTATGAATGGATGAATAAATAAATAAATAAATAAAACATTAAAAATGTATATGAGCAGTGGTTGATTTTGCCCGTTTGTAGGTGGCACCTGCAGAAACTCCTGCTGGCATGAGCAAATCTGTTGCAGCAGAGTGTAGGGGGAGTGGTGATCTTATAGATAAGAGCAAATAAGGGCATGACAGACTTTGTATATGGTAGCCAGTATCTTAAATTGAGCCTAGTGGTTCAGGAGTAGCAGTGGCGAAGTGATTAAGAGCAGGTGCACTCTAATCTGGAGAACAGGGTTTGATTCCCTGCTCTGCCATTTGAGCTGTGGAGGCTTATCTGGTAAATTAGATTAGCCTGTGCACTCCAACAGATGCCAGCTGGGTGACCTTGGGTGAGTCACAGCTCTTTGGAGCTCTGTCAGCCCCACGCACCTCACAGTGTGTTTGTTGGGGGGGGGGGGGAAAGGGAAAGGAGATTTTAAGCCCCTTTGAGTCTCCTTACAGGAGAGAAAGGGGGGGGTATAAATCCAAACTCTTCTTCTTTTAGTAATGAATGGTCAGCCAATGGAGTGTCTGCAGAATAGAAGCAATATGTGTGCTCCATCAGGCTCCCAATATTAGTTCAGTCATGGCAATCTGCACAAGTTGGAGTTTCTGAAATGATTTCAAAGGAAGGCTATATACATTACAGGAGTCTATTCTCATTTCCACAAAAAGATGACAGTAACTTTGTATAGCATTCTACTAGAATGAAGGTCCACAAAATGGCGGATTAATATACAAGTTTGCTGTCTTTTTGTGAAAAAGAGTGTAGTCTCATTGTTACAGTCGTGTGAATGTGGGTGCCCAGATCAGCCATATCAATGTAAGGGATCAGCTTGGCTGAATAGGAGGTCAGTATAACCCCAAGTCAGCAAGACTTTCCATCAAAATTGGAGAGAACAATGTTGTTCAAGACCTCTACTCTTCGAGGTAGCATTATTCCCTATGTCTTTTCAGTGTTTAGTTTCAGTTTGTTCACTGTTAATCACAGCAGCCAGCCAGGGATTCAGGGCCTCCATCACCAGGTGATTTGGATAGGGATATATATTGCTGGTTATCTTCAACATATTGCTGGCAACTACCCCCAAAACTAAGAATGATTTATCCTAAGAACTTTTACCATGATCCTAGGCCTAATGCTAAATAATAAGCAGCCTGTGAGCCTCAAGGAAACTTCTGAAGCTTCATGTAAAGTGCAAATAATAGTTGGGTGTTAGAGGCCATAGCAGTGCTACATTTATTTCTGTGCGCTGTATTTCTAAATGAAATAGGAAAAGTCCATAGATAGTACATATCTAAGCCAGAGGTGTAGGAAGGGAAAATGGCACCCAGGGCAACACCAGCTCCGGCCGCCTCCCCCACGCCCCCTTCCCATGCCCCTCTTACCTTAGCCTGGCTGGGCCGCCGTCAGGTGCCCCTCAGTCCCACCCCTCAGTCCCGCCAGCCGAAGGAGCAGCCTGATGGGGCAGGCCCAAGGGAAGGGGATTCTTTGCCCCCCCACATGACCAGATGGCGTGTGCCCACATGTCCCGGTCAGCACTCCGCCTCTGATCTAAGCTGATTTTATAGATTGAATTTAGTTACAAATATCCCACTTTTCTAGAACCTGCTCAAGAGGGCTATCTGCTCAAGTTGTTCTTTAGCTTTAGCAACAATCTTTCAGCATAATAATCTTGGTTTAATTTATGCTATACATTTGCAATGATAATCAAGGATCTCTTTTAATTTCCTTTTCTCAAATCCATTTTTGCTCAAGTATGATATAAAAAATTTAAAAATAGGGATATTGGCCATTTGACCAGTCAAAAAAGTAGTCACTTGACCAGTGAAATATTTTTAAAGCGCTAAGTGTAATAAAATGGCATCGATATTTGAATAATCCCAGGTGTGATATTTATAGTATTTATTGAAACAAATTAATTTGGTGTCAAATAATGAAATCAACCTTCAAAAGAGAAATAATTGTATTTTTAATTATGTTAAATAAACTTTCTATAAATGCAGACAGTTCACTTGATGGTTTTTTCTTTGGGTTTTATTTTGGTTCTCTAGAGTCAACCTAGAATTTCAGCTTTGGAAAAAATGAAATCAAAGTGAAAATAAAATAACCTTTACTAATCATTTTTAAGGCAGCTGTGTGAACCAAGCAGCCATCCAGTTCTTTCTGTTTGGCTATGCTTGCAATAACAGCTGGTGTCCAGTAAAAATGTTTTGCTGCTAGATCTGCTCCTGAAAGCTGTAGGACTTAGAGGCAAGCAGCCCTTGCTCTTGTCTTTACTAAAGGGTGTAACTAATGAAATTTAAAATGTATGTTTCATTTGACAATATTCAACTGAATGGTATATCAACCCTTAACAGAACATTTATCTGTATTAAAAATGCTAAATAGCAGCTAAAGCAGTGCTGTTTATGGAAGGTTTTGTCTCTTTTGCTTATCTTGAGTCTTTTCCTCTTTTCTGGAAAAAGTAATCTCTCCCCTTAGGTTCCTGGAATCAATGTTGTCTGACCTGTGCACCCTAGATTAGTGTTATACTCTTTTCACTATGTGATTGCTTGAGAAAGGTTGGTCACCAGACTTAATAAGTGCCATAAATAATAATTAACATATATCTCTGACAGAATTCTTCCCTCCCACTATAATGGGAGTCTTTAAGATACTACCACTATCTGCTGAGTATTAAAGGGAGAAGCAAGCTAAGAAATCTAATTTGGCCATGAGCCAATGAACAGCACCGGACCTCAGTGAACAGCACCAGTGTGAAAATCAACTGCTCTCTCGTTGATGGAAAGATAGAGAATTCTTATCTTGGTAGAGTTCCTTCTTGGTGGAGCATTATTGCCAAGAATGCTTTGCAACATGAAGTCCTGTAATAGTCCTGCAAGACCCGACTCTCTTGTCTTTCAGGGCTGCAGGAACAGAAGGGGAACAAATTCTCAAGGGCATTTTCCTTTAAACTAAGCTACAAAACTCAGTTGTATGGACCAAAATCACTCTTGACTGTAACTAAGTGGGCCATATTGTGGAAGTATTAAATCTCCCAGGCCCCATTTTGCGACATCAGGCTGCGTGCCATGAAGTTCACGTATTGGGATATCACTTAGCAACACTTCAGGCTCAAACAGATGAGGTGAAAATCATATCTTCTGTAGTTGAATTGCAGAGTCAAGCACCAGTCACATCTGAACAATAAATATTGTTTAAATCTACAGTGCACACATGAATTCTTGAATGCTGTGTTTCGTCTTACATACAACATTGCACATTACACATTAATTGAGCAAAAATATGTTTTAAAATAATTTCACTCACTCAGAAAGAGAAGATATTTTAATTAACTATATACCGCCCCTCCCCTTCACAGGAGATATTGTCAGTGCTCCCCAAAGTTCCCAATTTTTCCACTGGAAAAACTGAAGAAAAAGTTCTTGGGGAAATTGTGTGGTCCCCCCCCCTCCAAGTTTTTCTAGCGTTTCCCCACATATTTACATCTGCCCAAGCCAATTTACCAGCGTCTCAGGTGCTGTCTGATATGAATTCTAGTGGAATAGCTATGCATGTCTGTTGCAGAAAAACCCAAAAGTTTTGTGAAACCTTAAAGACTGACTGATGTATTGTAGTGTACTCTTTAATGGGCTAAAGTCTACTTCTTCAAATATATGAAAAATCTAAATGCATCCATAAAAATAGCGAACAGAAGGATTAAAAGATTATTTGAAACTTGTAACTGCAATCACAGCAAATGCAAACGGGCACTCTCATGTGAAGGTATTTGTAATCAGTAGGGTGCATGCCTGGTTTCCCCAAATCTAGTTTGTTGATTCAGAGCTATAACATCTGACAATTCAAGCATTACTATTTTTTCCCTATAAATCTTTTTATGCTGACAATGGCATGTTGCTCTGGTGTCAGGGTAAAGAAGAACCATTTTCTACAAATTCTGACCTTTTCATATAAAATGAGCGGCTTTTAATCCACTCATACCAAGCAAAGTATTTGGTTGTCTGCTCGTTGTAGAGGTAGATTGTCAAAGGACATCTATCTCATCAGAGCATCAAATGCCACAGGGCTTCCTTATCTGTTTTCTGTGAGCAAAAATAATTGGAGTGATGCTTAATGCTTCATGGTTCAGGCAAACCTTTCTCAGCAGGATGTTGGCCTGGAGAGCTGACAGTTTTGCAACTTGGCAAATTTTAGGTACAGTACAAACTTAGCCATGAATTTGCAAGCGGCTGTATATTGATTTCAGTTGCAGCTGCAAAACAGGAACAGCAGCTTAATTTGTTTTGGGTTTTTTGTTTGAAAAACAAAAGTTATGCAAAACACTTTGTGCTGTGTAAAATGCACATAATGGCAAAGTTCCCTTTTTGTGATGTTGAAAAAAGAAAGCTTCTAAACTGTATTTGGTGATAGCGAATCTTGTATTATCTGGGAAAAACAATTTGCTTCTGGTGTTCCAGGAAGTATGTTGCATTCAGCAGATGTTCTGACTTTTTCCCTTCGTGCCAGCTCATCTGTGCGCTGTAAAACTTTACTGTATTCAAAACACATCTTAATTTTAACAGATGTATTCTAAAGAGATGATAAACAACAAGTTGTACATTCCAAAAGTTCTTCCCTTGGCCTTTCCCTAAACGTTTGGATTGTTGTCAAGGCATCACTTCCATAAAGAATCAATTTCTGGAACATTGGTTCACTGCGATGTGAGAATTTAGGAGACCCAGGAGGTTTAGAAGTCTGTACGACACAAGTGCACAATCTGTTTTTCTAATGCAGCCTTTGATGCCTTCCAAATGTCCTGGCAGCATGGTTGTGGAGGGTAAATATGTTTGCCTGTTTGACATAGGTTCATTCCGCACAGCATATTTATAAGGAGTTGCAGCCATTGCAAATCAACTCGCTTTCCCTTTTTATAAATGGAAAATGAATTCATTTATAATGATTGCGACTCGTTATAAATATGCTGTATGAAAGGAGCCATAGCTTCCAGTTTTTCAATTGTTCAGCATGTAGGTGGATATGCATCACTTGATTTTCTTTCTGCTATTGTTGTGCCATTGCTGACGCCCTATTTTGTAACAGAGGTAAAGTATTCAAATTAAGCAGTTTATGTAGACATGCTCTATTGATTCCAAGCATGGTTTTGAATGTCAGGTAAGTTTTCCTGACCTCCTACTGTTGTTCAAAGGGTACAGAGATGGACCTATCTTGAAATTAAATTAGCTTACCTGTATGTATGGTACTTCAGTGTTTAGCTTTTAGTGGGATATGCTGAATTTGAGTTGAAGAGCAGCATTTGATTATTCAACATCTTCAGAAATTAAAAGATTCCTGCAGAAGTACCTATGAAGTTTCAACCTGTGTTTTTTTTTAGGGTGGGGCTGGGGTTGGGCAATGCATAATACCTCTTGTTCTGTCGTTTGGCTCTAGGCTTTTGTCTCATTTTAACATTTTAACATAACATTAACATAACAAATCTGGTTTGCTTTCAATTTCAATTTGGTTTGCTTTTGGTAGGGAAGCAGCTGGTTGTTTGATGCGATCTACCGCCCAGGTTCTTTTAGCAGAAAGGTAATAGTCAGAAAGGTGAACATTCAGACTGTTTGTAGCATCCAGTAAGCATGACTCAGTTAATGTCAGAGAAAGCAAGAGTCCAAGGACTCATGTTCACACCTTGTCTTTTTAGTATCTCAGTAGTTTGAGGAAGTTACCCTCAAACCTTTATTGTTAAGTTTGTTGCATCAGTGTGTTAGCAATAAAACTAGTTTCCCAGATTTGGTCATTTAACAAACACAGAAATACAGTAATACACACTCAGGCATTCCAGTGAATCAAGAGTCATTGGCAGAGGCTGCTGTGCTGTGGCTTGTGTGGGTGATAAAGCCCTATGATATATATCCTGTAGTTTTGGTAGCGTAGCTGAGGTTTAACAAGAATTGTGGTCTTTGATCTATCTTTGTCATCGTGTTAGTCAAGACCCTACTTCCTTAAAAATAAAATTCCCCAAACCCCCACATTTATAAATAGCAGATTCCTCAAACTCAGTAAACTGAGACCCCTATTCAGTTCATTCAGTTTCCCTTCTAGGTAACTGTGACATTGCTTTCGCGTGAGCTTGAAGAGTTCTATTGTAAGTTACGGTGCAATCCAGAATAGTTACTCCAGTCTAAGCCCACTGGTTTCAATGCCCTTAGACTGGAGTTACTCTGTTCTGGATTGCACTGTCAGTCTACTAATGTGATGCTGCGGTGTTTGCTAGCTGATTTCTGAATGCAGTGCCACTGGGTTTGTTATAATAGCCTTGGCAGGTATCTGTGGCATTTTTATGTAGCTTTTTCCAATTTAAGTTATGGCGGAAATATTTTTATTCGATCAATTTTTATTATGAGTTCATTAACTAGAAAATAATTTGTGAGATCTTACATCTACATTTATTTTATGCATTTGTTTATAGTCTACTTTGCATGGGGACTTGCAGTGGCTTAGGGCATTGTTCTTTGTTCTTCCATCTTTTCACAACAGCAACATTGTGAGACAGGTTGAGCGAATGTGATGTTCCAAGGCTGCTGGCGAGCTGCTGAGGCCGAAGTGAAAATTTGGACCTGATCTCCCACAATCCTAGTCCAAAACTCCATCTGCTACTTCATGCGGGTGTAGTGGTTGTATTTAAAATGTCACAGTTCTTCAGAAGCCTTGAACATCACGATATGAGCACACATTCATAATGAATAAAGAAGTGTGAGTAAGAGATGCCGTTTCCCTGAAAAGCAGTAATGCCTTCCCATGAAACCGTATGAATGGCATTTGAAAGCTGGGGAAGCTTAAAAGAGCTTGCTGTGGAGTGATACTCTGCTCTTTGCTAAGGAAAACTTAAGGCCTCCCATGTATGTAATCTCTTACAACCGTGTAAGGAGGTTAGTCAACTCATTGCATTAGGTTTGAAATCTAGAGAAGCTTTGTGATAATCTCTTTCAAGGAATATAATCTGTGTCCTCAGCCAAAGGCAATCCTTGGCGGCTTTCTCTCAGCATAACAGAGGGTAACAGAGCATCAAGTAAGTGAGCGCTCTCTGGAGTCATGCCTGTGGTCCTGCAGTGCAATTGGGTATATTGTCTTTTAAAGAAGGTTGATTGTGTCTAAGGGCTAAACCAGTGATTCTCAACCTGGGGGTTGCGACCCCTTTGGGGGTCAAACGACCCTTTCACGGGGTCACCTAAGACTCTGTGCATCAGCGTTCTCCATCTGTAAAATGGATAAATGTTAGGGTTGGGAGTCACCACAACATGAGGAACTGTATTAAAGGGTCGCGGCATTAGGAAGGTTAAGAACCACTGGGCTAAACCAAATTTTCATTCCTTAAAAAAATAATTCTGAATAATGATGGGGGTCCCATTTGGATCAAGACTGTGGTACCAAGTGAGCCATGCCTCTTCCCAATGTAAATTATGCCCCTGATTGGTCCTGTTTGCCCCCTGGGGAAACTTGCATTTTGTTTGTAACATTTTCATGGCCTGATTTACAGAACTAGTAAAGTTTAACTCAGGGGTGTCAAGTATACAGCCGGGGGGCCAGATTTGGCCCAGGAGCTAGCTAAGGCCACCCCCCTCCCAACTTCCAATCTCACCAGCCAAGGCATCTTCCACCCCCTTGGGTCCAGCCAGACTAAGTCACATTTATGTCATATGCAGCCCTCATATGCAGCCAAACTCCCCTGAAACTGCAGGTAGCAAATATTACAGAGGTGGAATATCAGCGTGTTGGCTAGTGGCACCGATGTGTCTTTAGCAGGCTTGGGCCTCAGTGTAGCCTCAATGCCACCTTTTTGCTCACAAAGCGCTTTGGGACAGTGCAATGAAAAGACCCTGCTAGAAAGCACTGAGAAAGAATGTACATCAGTTTTATGATGCGTGAAGAAGTTAGTGTAAATTGTGCTTCTGCAGACATGCCTATAAATGTAGACATGGTCTGATGAAATGTAAATATGGGAAGGAAGGTCTGCTCAGTGCATCAAGAATATTGGGTAGGAAATATTGATATCCTTCAATGGACCCTTATCGCGATTTTCAAAAGGTATCTTTGTATTCTCTTTATATAGGTAGATAACAAAGCAATATTGATCCAGCCTTAGTGGAATCATGCCTCTCTGCTGCTTTTTAGTTGACCAATGAAAACAGTATCCGATAAATACTTCTTCAAGTTCTCCTTCTGGTGCAAGGAAAATGGGAAATTTCCCTCTGAGTTACTGTAATTCAGTATTGCCAAAGCAGTGCCCAGTCTCCGCAGACCATTGAAAAACAAAATTGCTAGGAATTCTTGCACATTCTGAGTCAGATTTCCATTGTGATGAATAGGCGGTGACCAACCGGTGGGCTTTCTGGGAAATGCAGTGGCAAACTGTCTGGGGGGTTTTTTGTGCAAGGATGCATGCAAACCTTGTGAAGATTCAACGCCTTATCACGAAGCAAATAAGTGAAATCATCTTCCTGGAATCTGTGATCATTCTAGCTTTGGACCAGTAGTTCCTCATAACCAAGAGTTCCTCATAACATTCTGGTAAAGGTCACGCTGGAGACAGTTTTGCAGTAAGGTGATGATAGGGTGTGTCAGGGCAGATGACAGCTGTGGAGCAGCATGGCGAGAGGTGCTTGTGAGCAATCTAAAATGAGCGGGTATCTTTTGAAATGTTAAAGACCAGCATATTTTCTAAATCTAGTCTGTGAAGACCTATCCTGGAATTAAAATGTGTTGGTCTTTAGTATGCCACAAAATCTTGAATTATTTTTTTTTGGCTGCAAGACTAACAAGACTACCCCTGGAGAATTTATAAGCTTTTTATTCTGTGTGTGTGTGTGTGTGTGGAGGGAGGGAGGGAGGGAGGGAGGGAGGGAGGAGTTTTTGCATTGCTTAAGTGAAATTGTGTAAATCTGCCATGACTGGCTAGAATTATCCCCCCCCCCCCCCGGTTCTCTTTTGTTTTTGTACCCTTCCTAAAATGTCACTCCAGGTTGCCAAAATGCCAGGTCCTAGAAACTGGATATAGTGATCTGTCTATTGCTTTTCAGTAGCTAGATCCTCACTTTCCTGCTTTTCAGTAGCTAGATCCAACTATGGGAAAATTGATGGGCTTGTAGGACCCACATGGAGGGTCAAGTGGATCAGTTGGGTTACAGCAAGGTGGAAGGGAGCAAAAATGCCTGGTTCTTCTACTGGTAGAAATCCACTGGGGTTAAAGAGGAGAACCATTTTATCCCCTTTCCCCTCCTCACTGCAGCTCACCAGCAATGTGGCTCTTATTCCACATGGGCCCCACAACTTCCGGAATCGGTTTTTCTGGGATTGTAAATGACTGCAAGCCGAAAAAGTGGCAGAAAAGTGGGGAGCATCCTTGCAGCAGTGGATTACTAGATTCAGTTAATTGAGTTCTGAAAAAGATAAGATTTTTTTTTACTGTAGCGCTGCTGTAGCTGAGGCTGGCATCCTTTCTAGTCAAAGTGCAAAAAACCTTCCTGTAATGTCTACCAAAAAATATAAGGGCAAGGCTTGGCCAGACGCACTGGGAGTAAGCAGAGCCACAGTTACCTATGTCAGTCTCTTGGGCAGAGAACTGGTCTGCCAAGCATGTCTGCCTGGTGTGGCTTACTTCTGCTGTATTTGTTATATTTTGTTATATTCCGCAATGCTGGTCACCGTTATAACTTTTCAAGTAGCCCTTCCCCCTTAGCCTTGAAGGGAAGTTATTGACATAGTGGTCTGGTCTGCTTTCCGCCTTCAATATGGCATTTCACTTCCTGGCAAAAATGACAATAGCTGTGACTAATGGAGGTTAAAGGCAGATGCAGAATGTAATCTTCCGATAAATGCAATAGTTTCAGCTGGACCCCTTTACTCATACGTCTGTAGGCTGTTTCAACTCAAGCAACTTACCCGCTTCTTTCTCCTGTTAGGTCATCATGGCTGCTGCTGGCTCCACTGCTGTCTCCTACTGTTCCTCAGTTAACAGCGCCACCTTGTTGCCTCTGCCCGGAGGGATCTCATAGGTTTCAGTGGATCAGAAACTTGGTTCCAGAGTTTGGGATTGCCAGTTCCCATGTCAAGGTGCTTTCGTCCCCGAGTGAATTCTATGAACTCATGAAGGTGATTGGTGTGCCTCTAACCTGTGTGCTGCTGAGGGTGGGAAAAAGAGATAGGAGTCAAGGGTTGTGTCTGGCATTGTCTTTCTCTCATCCCGTTTAAAAGTGGTAACCTGCTGTTTCAGAAGGGCCCAGCTGTACTCCCGTGCCCTTTTAAAACTGCATTCTCAAAGTAACTGGGACGATAACTTATGGAGCAAGATAATCTTGCCTTGCCATTCCTTAATGCAGGTATTAGTATGCCCTGCCGCTACTGAATAGTGATTCTTAGGTTCTAAAGTCAGAAACGGAAGGTAAGCAGGGAAACCCCTTTTGTCAGATTGTGTGTCTTTTCCTTCTCTTTAAGGCAAAACAGGTCATAGTTCAGAGATTAAACTTATGCTTTGCATGCATTCCCTTTGCTTAATTCCTGGCATCTCCAGGTTTTTTTTAAGCCCTGAATTTGTGATACCAAGACTGGAAAAGATCCTTGCCTGAAACTCTGGACAAATTCTGTCCGTCGTAATGGATGAGGCTGGCTAAGAGGACCATTGGGTTGGCTTTGCTTAAGACAGTTCCATATGTTAAAACTCAGACCCTTTAATTGAAGTGGATGGGAACGCTGCTTTGTCCACTTGCATCTAGAGACATGACATGCCTTACTGCCTCATGGACAGAACAAGAATTTTCCTCTCTCAGCGTATTACAAAAACAACTTTGTTGGCAGGATCAGAATAATTGAAGAAAGTGTGATATTGGGGGAATCCCAGTACTTTGCCCTGTGAAGTTAAGTTGGCACAGAATGTAGCTGCCTGGGTGTTGGCATATAGTAAATATACCTTCCTTTAACTTCCTGCTTGGATCTGAGCACTACAGTTCCTTAATGCCTTGCAAGCTTTGGTTTGTGGCTTCCTGGTAGGCAATTTTGTAGTGCTCTGTTCCTCCTAAGTATACTGAACTTTTGTTTTCTACAAGGGTCTCTGGACAAGGAAGCATGCTTGATTTTTCTAATGGAAGATTATTGCCTGCTTGAAAATTAGTGGCTTTCAAGACGTTTGTTTCTGAGCATGTGCTGAAAAAGTGTCCCTTTACAACTCAGTAACCATCTCCATCTCCTGTTCAGTTGTGGGTAGGTTTCCTCCTCTTTCATGTAGGTTTGATTCCAGATAGGGTAGATGGGATTGAGTGTCCCTTGGGGAGTACCTGTGGTGAAAGATCAGTGAACTTAACCTTTTCTTTCCCTCAGGGACAGATAAAGATGGCCAAGAAACGGGTGGTGCTAGCTTCGCTCTACCTTGGAACAGGACCTCTGGAGCAGGAACTAGTAAGTGTTGGTGCCTGAAGCGGGGGATTCATAAGCTTGAGAAGCAGCTGGATAGAGGTGCTGCAGGCATATTTTCCTCCTGAAGATGTTGTGAATTAAGATTGTAAAATAAAAATTCAGCAGCCTCACTAGAATAATGAAGGCAAGGCAAGCTGTGCAAACTGCAATGTTACAGTACTGCTAGGAGTTAAGTTAGATCACATGGATTCGCCATGGAACAGTTTTCCACATCCTGCCTCTATTTAGACATTGCAAACACAGGTGGGCCCAAAAGTGGTTTATTGTGGTTGTCCTCTCCCTTCCCAGTTAAAGACTGAGTGGTTTCAAGACCCAGTTTGCTATGACATCTGAATGTGGGTGTCTGGACAATTTGGAGTGTTTCTTCACACAAAGCAGGCCTCTAGGTTGTGATTTAATCCTGTTTGCGTTGGAGGCACAACCAGCCAGGTTCATGCCCATCACAAACTTGTTTGTTCATGGTGGCTGAATGCAGCTTCTGGCGTTGCCCTGAATAGCAAGCATGCCTTGTGGAGATGCTAGCGTGTTTTGTTTGCAGTGAATGTCAGCTAAGAGTGCTGTATCCTATAACGCTTTAAGCTTTCTGATAGTCTTTACTTTTGACTGGTGCGGAATTTGGGGAACAAATAACTTGTCTGTAGTGTGCATTGAGGCCACTATTACAAGCACATTGTGACTATGATCCAGTAAGACACAGGCAAAGCTCACTGTAAAGCATACTCTGTGACAGTGATGGTGGCAAAGAAACAACACTTTTCTGCCACCCTTGTGTCTACGCAATGCAAGCCAGCAGAGCTGTTCTAGATGGTTAGAGGTCTTTTGGAATTGGCCTACAGGAAAAGATGGACTGCTTGGTGTGATCGTTTTACTCAGGATCGCTACATTAGCAGTGATAGTCAGATGGTGCCAGAGCACCCTTCTGTCCAGTTGTTTGGGGTACCTTTTATTCAATCTGAGGAAGTGGGCAGGATCCCTTGAGGTTTGAGGCCTAACGTCTGTATGTTTGATCCTAGCTGGCCAAATGTCTGGTGGAACAGGTCTGTCTTACAGGCCCTGCGGAAACTCTGCAAGTCCCGCAGGGCCCTGATCTCTTTAGGGAGCCTGTTCCACCAGGTAGGGTCCAGGGCTGAAAAAGCCCTGGCCCTCAAGAAGCCAGCCTGGTCATTTTGGGGCCAGGGATCACGAGTAGGTCCTCCTCCGAGGTTTTGGTTCAGAAACAAGGTTTTGGTGCAAAAAGGGTTCATTTCGATGGAATTTCTGTTTTTGTTTGAGTTGCACAAGTGTGCAGTTGTACTGTTTTGTACCACAGAAAACTGGAGAAATGGCAAGGAGTGTTCTCCCTTTAATCCTTGGGTTCTGCTTCTTGAAGTTCTGCGAGATTTGATGGACAATTGTTGAAGTGAAACCCTGATTTAAGGACAACAACATCCTAGTCAGAATGGAGCCCTCATCCTTACCTGTGATCCCCAAGCTGTTTTCTCTGTAGTTGGTTATCCTTTGTTTGTGTATCGTTTGTTTGTGTATCGTTAAGAGTATTCTTATCAGAGCAGCTCAAAAATAGAAGGAGGAAGGGAAGGGATTGTCTGAGAATGACCAGTGTACTATTAGAATAGAAAAGTTTAAGAATAGGGCTCAGCAAATCAATGCTCTTTGTACATTCAATGCTACTGTGTTTCTCCGAAAATAAGGCCTACCCCCAAAATAAGCCCTATTATAATTTTTCAGGATTTTTGGAGGATGCTTAAAATATAAGCCCTCCTCCAAAAATAAGCTCTACCGGTAGTTACAGATCACGATTCGTGGACAATGTGTTCCCTGCCAATGAGAATGCAACTTGTGTCACACGTGAAGGGGAAGCAACGGGTTGCCGAGAACCCGCCTTAATGAATTGTGAAGGTATCATATTTTCCCTAAAATAAGCCCTACTGCATCTTTTGGTGCAAACATTAATGTAAGACCCTGTCTTATTTTTGGGGAAACACAGTATGCTTTTATACATCTTATGTCAGGAATGTGACACACCCTGGGAACTGCCTTGTGCTTTCATGCCTCTCTTCTTCCTTCAGGTGGACTGCATTGAAACAACTTTGGAAAGATCCTTACAGGCGTGTGATTCTTCCAACCTTAGCGTGTCCATTCTGTTAGACTTCACAAGGGGATCGCGGGGTAAGAGTATGTGTTTGGTCATGACCTCTGCTGATTCGGTTGTACTGGGCCAGTTAAGCAAATTGGATGTCTCTGCTCAAACGAGCCACTCCAGTCCAGATTAAGAAAGTTTGGTATCAGTAACAAAAAGCCAAAACGGAGAAGACTTCCTTTCTGTAAACTTTCATATCTGGCCTATATTGTACAGCCAGATTACTTCAGTTGTCCTATTAGGAAAAATATTCCTGAATATGGTAGCCAAGGATAGGTTTTGGGATCCCGTTTCTCTTCCTTCCTTGTGCTTCCCCATGTCACATTAGATGGCAGTATTGGGAGTGGAAATCCTCCTGCTGCTGTGAACGTTACTGTAGCTTTCAGAGGATATGTACATGTCAGTCCTGATGGGCAGAAATTATCCACTGATGAATTTGAGCAATGAAGAAATAAAGATGATAAAACATGGTTTAAACATATCCCTGCATTGAGCAGGGGGTTGGATTAGATGGCTTGTCTGTCCCCTTCCAGCTCTATGATTCTGTGAAACAAGCAGCTGCTTGCTAAATAAAGACCGTGTACTTTTGGGAGCTCCTGGCGAATCTGCATTACTCTCTCATTTAGGGGCAAAGAACTCTCGGACCATGCTCCTTCCGCTCCTGAGGAGGTTTCCAGAGCAGGTCCGTGTCTCCCTCTTCCACACTCCTAACCTCCGTGGTCTTCTTCGACTTTTGATCCCCGAGCGATTCAATGAGACCATTGGGCTGCAGCACATCAAGGTTTATCTCTTTGATGATAACGTGATCTTGAGCGGGTGAGTCCCCAGTGCAAAGAAACAATTGCTTCGGTTGAACGTTCAGAAATGTTGTAGTCCTCAGAAAAGTGCGGAGGGAAAGCATCTTAGCTGGAGCACGCTACAAATCTCGCCGCTTGCTTTAGAGTAGGAGTGTCAAACTCACAGCCCTCCAGGTGTTCATGAACTACAATTCCCATCAGTCCCTTCCAACATGAGCATTGGCTATACTGGCAAGGGCTGATGGGAATTGTAGTTCATGAACATCTGGAGGGCCGCGAGTTTGACACCTGTGCTTTAGAGGCAGATAGTTTGCTTTTGTTGCATTACTTTGCCACTGCTGTATTTTTTTCTATCTTAGCTGAGTGGTGTTAGGGAGGAGGGACGTGGGGAAGACTTGGCAGTCTTTGGCTACATATTGCTACGGATGTCTTTTCTTAGTTGCTCCTGATATGGTTTAGGAATGCTTTTTACATTGCCATTCTTGCCGTTTTTTTTCCCTGTAGGGCCAACTTGAGTGATTCCTACTTCACCAACCGTCAGGACCGCTACGTGTTCCTGCGAGATTCCCCTGAGATAGCTGACTTCTTCACTGAGCTGGTAAATGCTGTTGGAGATGTTTCCCTGCAATTACAACAAGATAATACAGTCAAGGTTGTGGATGGGATGGTCCATCCTTATCAAGGTAGGAGGACCACCGTGTTAACACTATTTGGTTGGTGTTGCATATCCCTTCAGCACCCCAGTAAACTCCGATGTTCTCCAGCCGAGGCAGGCATTCTGTTTGTGCTCCTCTGGCATTTCCAAAAGGGAAAATCTCTGTAGACAGAAAAGTTCTAGAGCTGTGGAGAGGTATGTACTTTGCATGTAGAAGATTTGTCTGAGAGCTTGGATAAGTGTGCCAGTCAGAGTATTGAATATTGAAGGTGTGGTGGGTTGTCCTCTGCTTGTAAGACGTGTTTTATTAATGAACTGTGGCTCCTTCCTGAAGGATTGTTAGCTAGGCCTCTGAGCCTGCCTGTTTTGGGTGGTCAGGTGGGATCATTGATTGCATGAAGGAGGAATTAATGTCATCCTGCACCTGGAAGTTGAGATTGCCTCATTGGCAACTAGCTATTGGAGTAACATTTTCTGGAGATTAGCATATCCTCAGGGCTGTGACACATGGAGATGGGCTTAAATATAACAGAAAGGGGTTATTCTAATGGACGGCATTGTAATTGAAGTCCGTATTCTTCGGATGTATCCCATAGATAGCAAAAGTAAGATTAAGTATCTGATTGCTGGATGAATTCCATGGTAATTAATAGCTTTGCAGCTTTGCATTTAAATGTTTCCTGGAAGGGAAGATTTTTTTTAAAAAAAGCAAACTCCTCTCAGCAATTATAAACAAAATCCACATAATAGGTTTTATTGAAGCTAAGCAAAAAGGCCAGCTCATTGTGCAAGCTTTCCTTACCTCTTCGCCAGGCTGGATGTTAAAGTGGAGAATCGGGGAGGAAACAAATTTTTTAAACATATTTTTAGGCCATAGTGTTACTGCCTCTGTCTGCATCCTGCATGGATTGCTTAGCTGACTGCAGGCTACGGGGCAGGGCCAGGTGAAATCGAACTGTGTCCCTGGCATGCTGGAATGAGGCAAAAATGGAAGCTGTGTGGTCAAATATATAAAAACCAATACTTGATCAAATGTCCCTCAGATCTCAGAGGAAATGCACAAGTTCTTTAATAGGTTGAGATCAAAAGAAAAGTGTTGCAGTCCTTATGTTGACAATACTGCTGCACCAAATAGTCGATATGCAGGCAAGTTACGGTCGCATTACCTGGTGAGGTTTCTCGGATTCTTTTTCTTCCAGTTAAAATATCTCTTTCTTCAGTGCCTAAACTGTGGCGTTCACAAAGTAGTCTTAAAAATGGATAGCCTTGATAGTCTGCAGCCGAGTTCGAGAACAAAATACCAGTGTTTATGCAATATTTGCTGAAGAACTTGTGCATGGGCATGCATATGCTGGTTGTGATCATCTCCTTTTGGTGAGAATGGTTCTTGTGTAGCTCATTTGCTGTGGGAATATTTCCCCTGCGTTAAGAGCATAAATAAAGCTAATCTCATTTAATATAAAGGGTGAGATGCTGAGACGTCACCTTCCCCTGGGAGATACCTTCCAAGCACTGCCAACTCTGGAGGCATCTTCCCGGCAACAGGCTTACTGAGATTTCTGTGCTGATCTGGTGAGAGGTTCAGAAAAGCAGATGCTGTAGGAGTAGGTAGACTGGCGAGTAGGTGGGACTGTAGAGTATTCCTGCTCTAATTTGAAAGACAAACGTGCCAGACAAAAAGCTGAAATTATTTCTGGTTTATCTAGTAGCATCCCCAAGGCTGGTTTTGCTGCTGCCTCCCATTTAATCTAATTACTGAGCTTTTACTGCATTGTTCATCTTTGTCACTCACAGAGTGTAAATTCAGATGATGAGATGACAGGTGCAGCTTGGTATACGTGGAACCTGTCTGGCAGTGTGTGGGGGCTGTTTTGGCACCTGCCCAAGTTGAAACCAAATTTTTCCACCTGAAAGTATATGTGTATTTTTCTGTTCCACCTTGTTTTGCTTTGTTTCACGTAATGCCTTCTGCTAGCATTTTGCCTTGACCCTTGTGCACAAGGAAGAGGGACGTGCATTCTTCAGAAGATATTTAGTGCTTAGAGCAGTGTTAAATGTTACTTGTAGCTTCCTCAAGACCAGTGGTTCTCAACCTTCCTAATGCCACGACTCTTTAATACAGTTCCTCATGTTGTGGTGACCCCCCAACCCTAACATTTATCTATTTTACCAATGCAGAGAGTCTTAGGCGACCCCTGTGAAAGGATCGTTCGACCCCCAAAGAGGTCCCGACCCCCAGGTTGAGAACCACTGCTCAAGACAGAAATGAAGGATTCTTTCCGTTTCTCTTGAATGGTGGAAGGGTTGAAAAGTTGCAGGATCTTCAAAGGAGGTTCAGAATAATTGTCCCTCATTGGAAAGGGGAATAATCTTGTGGTTCTGCTGTCCTTACTAATGTTAGGTATCTAGCCCAGTCTTAAAGTGAAATCATAGCATTACTATTCTAGAAATGGGCAGTGCAGCATCACTTAAAACAAATTGAAAGTCACTTTTCGCTGTGACAACTCAGCTCTACAGGGCTAAAATTTGGCTGGAATTTGGTGAGCAAAAAAATTCAGGCAGCTTTGTTATTTCCTGAAATTCAAATACCGAATATACTTGTGCATAAGTCGACTCTTTCAGCCCTTTTTTAAGACTGAAAAATGCCCCCCTCAACTTATACACGAGTCAGTGATTCCCCACCCCATGATATCCCCCCACACACTTACTTTAACAAACAAAGTGGGGGGCAGGGGGGCGCCTGAGGGCACCGAGCAGGGAACCCCCTCTGCCCCAGGGAGAAGGTGGCTGCCTTCTCCTTGGGGCAGAGGGGGAATGGCGGCGGCGCCCTGTTCTGTGCCACTGGCTGCTGCATTTCCCACCCTCGACTTATACACGAGTCAATAAGTTTTCCCAGTTTTTTGTGGTAAAACTAGGTGCCTCGACTTATACTCGGGTCGACTTATACATAGTATATATGGTAACAGCAAGAACATAGAACCGAATAACAGCAAGAGCATAGAACAGCAAGAGCATAGAACCACAAACCTATAAGCTGGCGGCTTCGTTGTTTCTCAAAATTATTTCTAAGGCTTGATTTTGTTAAAAGGGTATGTGATCTTGTGGGGGTGGGGAAGTGTTTTTAAAAAGTGTTTTGGAACTTCATCAGCGTATAGGTGAGTCCGAAATTGGTAGGTAGCTCAAAACCTCTTTGTGGACAGAGAGGAAAGGTGGTAAAATGCTGAGGTGATGGAACGGACTGTATCATACAACAGCCGCGGGAGAAGGAGGAGAAGGAGGATCACGGAGCCTCACATTTGGAATGCTTCACTGGAAGCAAAAGAGGAGATGGAATTTTTCTTCTTGTGGTCGTTTTCTGTTTGCATCAAGTTTTTTAAAACGTAAAGTTCCGTTCGAAGCTGGAATTGATCCCTGTAGTCCAAAGCAGTGCAGACCCCTCTACCCCTTCAGGGTTGTGTGGATCATTAAAGAGATCCATTTGTCACACAGTCAGAGCGGGAGTCGAAAATAACTCCTGGTTTCTGTATTTTCAGGGTGAGAGTGGTCATCAGTATGCTTGTATGCAGCTGGAGGCCTTTTGCACTGGGCACAAGCTAAGACAATTAGAATGTGTCAGGAAGTTGTAAAGTCACAGCCTTGTTTTTGGAGTGTGATGTGGTTGTACCATAGAGTGAGTGGGAGGTATGTTGTATGGTGCAGAAGACTAGGATATTTGAAGAAGTGTGTATATGTAGAGGTCTTGAATCCCATTTATCTCAGAAGCAGACTTCAAAAGCAAAAGAAAGCAAATATACCTTTTCCACAGTTCAGTGAGCAGATAGGATTCACCATTTATAGGTGCCTCCCTGAAATGAAATTAGACATGGCTTTCTTGCATATACCTTTGCAGTATATGGAACAAAACAATTAATGACAAATGATTCTTGTGTTGAAGGGATTCTGCCAGCAACATAGACAATAATGCAGTATGTATACCCAGTCGAGCTGCATTTGAAAGACATCTCATGATAACGAGGGCATATTGATCATATGCAATTAGCAGTTATCTATCTGCCATGCTGAATTCTGCCACAATGCATAGATATGTCAAAAGAGAATTATCATTTGATAAAACAGGAAGTTTGAAAGCTGATTACAGTTTGTCAAGGGCTCAGCAGCTCTTCTGGCTAATTGATAATCAGTGAGGAAACCCACGATAAAGTGTATAATTTTGTGTCAGTTTTGTTTCTTAATTTCAGAAGTCTGATGTTGCCCTTCAACAATGTTTGTTAAATAGTAGCGATTCATTTTGAGAAATGTGTCGTTTGAATATGTTTTGTGAAATTCAGATTTTAACAAACACAAGCCATGCTTGTGACACAGTGTGAAACAGACTTCCCTCTGTGATAAACCTCTGAAGATGCCAACCACAGATGCAGGCGAAACGTTAGGAACAAGATCTACCAGACCATGGCCACGCAGCCCGGAAAACCCACCACAACCAAACACAAGCAATGCTTATTGCCACTAGAATTTAAAAACACATCCAGCTTTAAAAAATAAGCTTTTGTTTTTTACCCAGTTCTTCCTGTGAGTTACTCTTTATTTGGAAGAAATAGCAGACACTATTCAGAAGGTCCAGTGCTACTGGACACAGGCTTCATTTGGGATACACATTTTCCTCCCCCTGTCATGAAAGCTAGATCATGTCAGGACTCCTGGCATTTGGGAGTGATGCTGGTATTCCTTTGGTTGATCCCTTTATAGTTTCCCTACAGTTACATAACATTGTTTTCACTTATAACTTCAGGAGACAAGATGGCCTATTGCGAAGCAGCAAATAAAAGAGTGATGGAAGTGATCGATTCTGCAAGGACACGGCAAGAGTCGCTCCACACTCAGACTTTCCACTGCAACCAGCCAGAAGAGATCCCGCCATCCAGAGACCCAAAGGCAGATGGGGACGGGCCGCCTGAACCAGACACATGGATTTATCCACTCATACAGATGAAACCTTTTGGGATTCAGATAGACGAGATTATTACAGAAACCCTCCTGATGGAAGCTGAACGAGGCGCCAGTGTGTTTCTCACCACGGGCTACTTCAACCTCACTCAGGCCTACATGGACCTGATTCTAGGCACAAGGGCAAAATATCAGATTCTCCTAGCCTCGCCAGAGGTGAATGGGTTCTTCGGGGCCAAGGGAGTGGCAGGCGCCATTCCTGCAGCTTATGTTCACATTGAACGGCAGTTCTTCAGTGAAGTGTGCTTTCTGGGTCAGCAAGAGAGAATCCGACTGCAGGAATACTCTAGGAGCGGGTGGACATTCCATGCCAAAGGTGAGATGTTGTCAGGGTGAAGGACAGAGAGCCTAAGGTAGCTTACCAATTGAGGCGGCTGAATCTAAAGATTTGGTTGATGTATTTAATTCTTTTTCAGTATTCTGCATCTGTTTAGGCGAGGGGCTCTTGGAATTGTGTACGTTTTCATGGTAAGGTCCTAACTCAGAAACAGTATCTTTTCTTCTTCATTTGTTTGTTTGTGGATATTGGAATTGAGAATGTTAGTAGAAATAGGCAATAGTCCCAGATGCCGCTGTTGTGGCAACATTTCATTTTTGGCTTTGTCATTTGGTCTAAGACCTTTTTCATTCCCTGTTGCAATTATGTAGGCGCGTGGAAAGACTAGAAATTGGCCACCTGGCCTGATCTATGGAAGGATAACTGTAGGCAGGTGGAATATTATTTAGTAATTGCTAGCCCCTGTGCTGTCCTGACCCGGATAGCCTAGACCAGGGGTAGGGAACCTGCGGCTCTCCAGATGTTCAGGAACTACAATTCCCATCAGCCTCTGTCAGCATGGCCATCTGGAGAGCCGCAGGTTCCCTACCCCTGGCCTAGACTAGTCGTATCCTGTCAGATCTCAGAAGGTAAGCAGGGCTGACCTTGGCAAATAATTGGTTGTGAGAGCTCCAAGGAATGCCAGGGGTATGAGGCGTAGGCTGGCAATGGCAAACCACCTTTAAACATCTCTTGCCTTAGAAACCCCATCAGGGGTTGCCATGAGTTAGATGTGATTTGCCAGCAATCTCCTCCCCCCGCCCCCCCACACACATTCCTGTTGCTAGCCCCTTTCCGTCCTTTTCTGAAGCAGCTTGGAGGTAAAGGAGAATGGAGGGAAGATAACAAAGCCTTCAATTGAAGTAATGAACTTGTACGGGAAATGTGGGGGAAATGCTGAGTCTGGATTCCTTAGAAAAAGCCTCTCCTTTCATTGGTGAATCCTGACTGAATGCTTCAGTTAGTTCACGTCCTTACCTGGCTTTTTATGGGGAATAGAGAAGGACACGCTTTGTAAAAGGGGTAGAAGAAGAAGAAGAGTTTGGATTTATATCCCCCCTTTCTCTCCTATAAGGAGACTCAAAGGGGCTTACAATCTCCTTGCCCTTCCACCCTCACAACAAACACCCTGTGAGGTGGGTGCGGCTGAGAGAGCTCTGAAAAGCTGTGGCTAGCCCAAGGTCACCCAGCTGGCATGTGTGGGAGTGCACAGGCTAATCTGAATTCCCCAGATAAGCCTCCACAGCTCAGGTGGCAGAGCGGGGAATCAAATCCGGTTCCTCCAGATTAGAATGCACCTGCTCTTAACTACCATGCCACTGCTGTATGGATGTTGGTGACACGGGCGGGATTGGAGACCAACAAGTCATAGGTGTCTAGCATTATCTCAAGTGATGTAGAAATTGTAGGGCATCTGTGTAAATAGTATGATGAATATTCACTGTAGCAGGCTTTTGTAGCCCTTACTCAAAGTCTGACACATCCTCCAACTCTGGAGATACCGGTATCAACTGTCTAGGTTCCCTGGCAATGAAGGTAACTGCAAGTGTTTTTCCAGCCCTTTTTTGATCTAGTGTGAGCTCCAATAAGTGATCCTCATGGTATGATATGAAATTGAACCACATTTCCATTCTCATGTCACGTGAGGCCATTGAGACTAACCCCACATCTGACGGGAATAGTAGGTGTCTCCGCCTGAAGCTTCCTACGTGCTGTTGCTGTTCTTGTCTCAGCCCTCCACGGCTCTAACTTTATGCAGAGAGTGAAGTCTTGCAAGGTAGTGTGATTAGTCTCGATCCCTTGCTGGAACTTCCAGGGCAACAATAAACAGCCTCTTCCCTGGAGTGTGTATTAGCTCCCATAGTTAGCTTGCTGTTGTGAGCAGTACAAATTGGATTAGAGCTAACTGAGCAGGCTGCTGTTCCCATGAGCCTGTCCCAAAGGTCATATCCCAACAGGCTGCTGTTCTGCTGGAATCTGGGCTTGTGTTTGTGTGAGCCTCCTGGCCGTTAATGATTATGGAAATGCTGCTATCTTCCCTGCCTTCTTCCTGCAGAGCTGCTGGGAAGAGGCTGGAAGGGGGTGGGGGGGAGAGAGCTGCTGACCAAGCCTTTTCTCTCAAGGAAACATTCATGTCTTTATGCACTGATGTGCAACCACAGTCATGAGAACTACCCTGGGATGGGGCCACACAGATAAGAGTGGTGCTTCTGACAGCACTCATTCTGAGAAGTCTGCTGTCAGCAGTCCTTTCAAGTGGGGATAGGCACTGGATGTCAGATTGGCATCTTTTGACTTCCAGCAGCTGGAGGAGGGACCAGAAATGCAACTCTTCTCAAGGCTGCCCTTTATGTCTAGGCTGCTTTAACTTTTTCCACCCAAGAAGCAGTGGTGCAGAGCAGTAGCAGCAGCCGCACCTGAGAGGACAGCAACCAGTCTTGCCAACATTGTAGCATAGGATAATACAGCTTGCCCAAACTAGTGTGGAAGCATTGAGGGCTGTCTTCAAGTCAAGCAACAGGAGATGAAATGGCAGCCTAAAACACATTGTGAAGTTGGGAGTATTGCTGACATTAGAGCTGTGAAGGGTTTTTTTTAAGCTGTAAAGGGCAAAAACGAACATTTGGGGAACATCTGAAATGCAGACAAAACATATTTTCGTTTCGGATCTGCTTAAGTTGGTGTTGAAGTGACTCGCCTTCCCCGGTCATTGCAGTGTTCATGTTCTGCATGCTTTTTTGGTTTATGCAGGTCCTGTAGCTCCAGACATAATTTTTCTGGGTGTCAGAGGGACCGCTGGGGGGAGGGGAATGTAGAATCTTTACAAGCATCAGAAGATAAACACGTTTGCAGTTTACCAGCGGATTTGAGAGTTATATCTGTAGCCTATAAGAATTGTAATTTCCTAGTCCTGTAGACTTACTTAGTTACTGAACAGCATTTTGGGAGAGGCGGGTAACACATTTGAAAACTCTGCCTTAAAAACCATTTCATTCATTCTAAGAAGAGTTACTAAGAAGAGTTACGAGAGTTACTTTTTTGGCGTTCCACATTAAAAAGCCCCTGGGGGAAAAGGCCCCCTCCCCAGTGGTTTCTAGTTTTTGTTTGTTTCGTTCCACTCTTCAACTGTCACATCTCTAACTGAAAGAAATAGTGACCCAGGACTCGAAGCTGGAGCATCTGGATCATTGTACCTTCCTCACTACAAATACTTGTTGCAGCTTGGAACTGCGGTTGAAGACGACATCCCTTTCAGTGAGCACCGGCTGAGTAAGCTTACTGGAACTCTTTAACCGGCAGCGCTGTTGCATGTTCAGTTCTCCAAATATAGTTAGGTTACATTTCAGCATCCTCTTTTCCTGTATGTTGCAGCTGAGGAGTGTTTAAGGATTCCTGTGTGGGAAGCAAGCTGTTGAAAGGCTGGGGTGGAAGAAAAGAGTCATGGGCAGTTGTGAAGATTCTTAGCGCTGAGAGACAAGTGTGGTAGGGAATGGGCTTGGGAGCTGTGGCATTGCTGTCAGTTAATGCAATTGAGTCGGAAGCAGGCATCACTTAGGACCTTGATAATGCTTCTTTATTGGAAATGAACGAGGACTGAGGAGTTCTCCTAGAAGGGTGAGTCACGGTGTGAGCAACGTTAACCTGGCGTTGTCACTAAGCCAAGGCCAGCAGCCTGCCAGCCTTTTCCTCTTCCTCTGTGGCACGGTAAAGAGAATGGAATGTGAACCGACTGCCAGGCAAACCATAGCAGGCACCCAAACATTCTTCCCGGCTCTGCACGGCTTCATCATTTACTGTCCATGTGGGCATCTGCTTGAGCCAGCATGGCACTGGCAGTTTCCTCTGACAATAGTCCTGATGTACAGAGAGAAATGTGATGAAAGGTAATTGTGGGGATATTTAGAGCTACAAGAAACACTTGTGGGTTGGGCTATCAGCCACTGTACTGGACGCGTCAAACCAGCTAAATCATTCTCCCTTTGAGGGAGGAAAAAGCAACAGCATTCTCTGAAGTTACTGAGACTGGGATGCAAAATAGGCATCACAGTGCAAGTTCAAACAAGGACACAGTAAATTGGGGAATGGAAGTCAGCACTCAAGGCTGTTACTCGTACGTGCAGATTGCCAAGAACAATGGGAATGGCGTTAGCCAAACACATGCTAGTAGCAGCAAGTCACTTTGAATCTGTAGCTACTTAACAACATAAACGGTGTCTACTAGATCTCTTAGATTTGGCTCAGGGTACATGTTAGCGGTGTTGCATTTCTGTCGTACGTGCTGCCCTCTGCTTGCATACTGTAGTAGATTGATCCTTAACCCATATTTTCTGGACTCACTTTTTAGGATTGCTTGTGATAGTTACTGCTGGTACATGCTTGAACTATCTTTAGATTCCTTCCCCCAAAGTACTGCTCAGTCAGTAAGACCTACTCATCTAGGGAAGCCTGTTGTCCTTTATGAGATACCTCATAGGACTTCTCACTGGTTATTCTGGGGTACCGCTTTCTGTTGTTTAGTGTGTGTCAGTGGAGAAAATAGAAAATGGCACCATTAACGTAGTAAGTGGCAGGTCTGCTCTGCTTTTGAGCTGTAAGATGTTAAGAAATAGTACAGTGGTAGAGGGTAGAATTCCAGGAACAGGGAAAGAATCAGTGACGCTTCTCCTTAAGTGACTCTCAGAGGGCTCATTGTTGTAATGGGAAAGGCTTCCATGTTAGGGATAAAGTCATGTCTGTATTAGAAATGTATTTATTGCTGAATGTAAGACCCTTCCTTTTGTTGGGTGTTCCACTGACCTGATGTGCTGCACTTGGCTGAAGTCTGCCACATTTGCTCATTCCAATAAAGGGCAGAGGTGAGGTGAGGGGGTGCCCCTCTGGAATTTTAATTAAGCCCAGGGAGCTTTCTTCCATGTGGTGCATTTAGTTTGTAAACGGGAACCTCCTTTGGTTGAAGTGTGTAATACAAGGTCCAGCACTTCTGCAGCACTGGACTGCTTTTCAACCAAGGCTTTTTAATGCTCATGGCTGATATTTGTGAAATCATACAATAAGTGTGTTGTTAACCAGTACTTGAATATCTGGGACAGTTAACTGTTACCACTCAGAAGGCAGGCTCTTACCACCCTGCCACCATATCCCAGGTAATTGGCTCATATGTGCCCTGTTCTGTCCAGGCAGCTGACTTGATTCCTGAGGTTACTGTAGAGTTTCTGACAGCTAGCATTGCCAACTGATGCAGTGGCGGAGCTACAAGGGGAAGGGGGGTGCGCCGTGCACTGGGCGCACACCTGGGAGGTGCGGAAGATCACCCCAGGCCCCTCCCCCGCCCCCCCACGGCCTGTTCACAGTACAGGCTAAAAACAGCCTGGAGAAGTATAGTTCCCAGGAGACCTTGGAGCTCACAAGGTCTCCTGGGAAGTATAGTTCCCATCAGGCCATTTTTAAGTTTGAACTGTGAATATTCCTTTTTTTCAGCCTGAAAAAGTTCTCGGAAAAGGAAAGGAACTAAGGTGAGTGTGGGAAGGGGGGGCACCGCAGGGGGGGGGGGACATGGGGGTGGAAAATGTAGACTGCGCACCAGGCACAGTTTGGCCCAGCTGCTCCTCTGAACTGATGTCATCCTGATGTCTGCTGGTCTGCATGTTAGATGGTTCTGTGGTTGGGGAGAAGTGTAAGGGTCCTGCCAGGGGCTGTCACCACAGTGTTCCTAAGGATATGGGGTTTGGCTACTGGCAGGGTAATTTCATTGAGGGGAATATTAGTGCCAAGCTAGTGAAAGAACTGCTGCATGAAGTCTTGCCTGAAAATCTGCACATGATGTCAGTCTAATGTTACGTCTTGCACCTGTTAATTAACTTTTCATGATACTTTTCTGGTGGGATCCTGGAAGCCAAACGAACTCATAGTCCTGTAATCCATCATAGTTCTTATTAGAGGCAAATCCATTGTTGTATATATTTAAACATAAGAACATAAGAACATTTCAAGTGTTTGTTTTTAGTGAAGGTGGGTTTTGGTTGCAGGTGAGAGAAGACCTTGCTTGTCCTCTGATGCTGATAGGCGGTAAGGGAGAGAGAGAGAGAGAGAGAGAGAGAGAGAGAGAGAGAGAGAGAGAGAGGATCAGCTGCAACTAAGACTTATCTTTACCAAAAGCAGATGTAGATATTTACACACATATGAAGGATATAATTTTACCAGTCTTGGTGGTGAGAGATTTAACAGGTTGGATTGAGGATAATGGAAGACATGGTAAAAAAAAAAAAGATCTGCAGTTCCAGAAAGTCAGATGTCTCAAATTCAGGTTCTCAACAGACATTTCCTCTTCTGGCTTTCCCCCCAACAAAAGAACCCTTTGAAAAACCTGTTTTTTCTGTTATTTCCTACTAGAAACTTGGTGATAATTCTTGCGCACACAGACAGAAAGAGATTTCTTCCCCTCAGCTTGCTTTTCTGATTAGCTGGAAATAAGTTCATTGATCACTGAGTTGCAGATTGAGCACAAAACCATATGGATTAAGTAAAGAAAAAATTTAACTTTTAAATTGGTGCATAAAAGTTACTTTATTTATTGTGCAATTTCTGTACTGCTCTTCTCCTACAAATGAGAAAATGCCGAGCAAGTAAATATGGATTCCGGTCAAACGTGGAACAAATAAAGAAATAAAAATATGGGCTGAATGTATCCTTTCCCCATAAAACCAAAGGTTTTCCTATGTATGTAAATAATGGTAGGCACCAAAATGTTGCCTTGTAGTGTCCTCAAGGGAAGGGTTGTGGCTCAGTGGTGGAACATCTGCTGAGGTTCAGTCCTCAAGCTATCTGCAGTTAAAAGGATCTGTTAGTAGGTGATTGAAAACCTCTGCCTGAGATCCTGGAAAGCTGCTGTCAGCCAGAGTAATCTTGATAAACTGAGGGACTGCCTGAGTGTAAGGCAACTTCCTGTGTTAACTTGAGTCCAGAAGGTAGGTAGATTGAAGGTTTCTTTTCAAAATGGATACCATGCCTTTCTTCCCCTCCTAAGGATCCCCGGCACCTTGAATTTGGTCTGGAAACAGATTGGAAGCCAATGTAGAAAGGCCACGACTAGAATGATATGGTTCTTACCACCCACTCCAGTCAACATCCTAATTGCCCATTCTGGGCCAAATGAAATTTCTCAGCACTTTCCAAGGGCAGAGCTTGTAGAGTGCATTATAGTCATCTAATCTAGATGTAACCAGGTCATTCGCCACAGTAGCCAGATCTTTTCTGTACAAGTCCCAGCTGGTGAAAGGTACTCCCGGCCACAGCTGCCACCTGCTCATCAAGCTGTAGGCCTGGGTCCATGTGCACTCCTAGATTACAGACCTATTCCTTTATGGGGGATGTACCCCAATCTAGAACTGATGATAACTTAAATGTCCTCTTTCGAGCAGCTTTCCTTTTGGGGGGATCAAGTATCAATTTAGTCGCCTGCATCCACTCCAAAACTGCCTCCAGGCACCTGTTCAGGTTTCTGCAGCCTTCCTAGGATCAGTGTAAGATAAGAGCCCAGTGTCATCTATATATTGAGGACAGTTCAGCCCAAATCTCCAGATGTTCTCATCCACTGGGTTCATATAGATGTTAAGCATAGGGGATAAGATGGAACCTTGCGGGACCCCGCAGGCCAGGGGCCAAGGAGCTGAGCAGCAGTCCCCCAACAACCCCTTCTGAAACCTACCCTCCATGTAGGACCAGAATCACCAGAGAATAGTGTTTGCCAATGCCAACACAGAAAGGAAGTCCACAACGGTGCCATGACTGATGGTATCAAAAGCTGCTGAGAGGTCCTGGAGAACTAATAGAACTGTACCTCCCCCATCCGTCTTTCAGTGCAGGACATCCAAGGCAACAGAGTCTGTTTCAGTTCCATAACTAGGCCTAAACCCAGGGTGGAAAGGATTTTAAAAAGTCTGTTGAGTTTATGCCTGTGAGGAGAAACCTAGCAATTGTACAAGTTATATATGGGTTCCGGTCAGACCAAAAAAAAAAAAAAAGGATATATACATTAGTGTATAAAAGAGAAGAAAATACAGGAAAAAGAATCAATATAACTGTTATTACAGGAACATAATCTGTCCTGGTATGGACTGAAAGAACAGCTATGGAGAGCATAATCTAAAAACATGTCGTCACTGTGGAGGGGTTAAATGATGAAAATATGAAGCTCTAGATCCTGCCTTGGGATAATTCCAAAATTTAGTGGCAGGCAGGATTTCCTAGCTGCAGACCAGAGATTCTCTATTTCTATATCTAGAAGTCTGCGTTTTAGTGTTTCAAAGTCATATGACTCTGGTATCATTAAGAGGGAATCGTAGGAAATGCTTATTGATTTAATCTTACATTCAATCAAACATAGCCAACTAGAAGAGGAATCCTCGGAAAGTATTAGAGTCACATATCTGAGAGAGTGGGCTCTTAAATGCAGATATAACCAAAACTTCAAGGTTATCAACAAAGCTCTGGTTTCTGTAGGCATACAGTTAGGTACTCCCAAAACCCATGGAAGGAATAGTGCTTGGCTGCATTCTACACAATAGTTAAATGTAATTCATATAGGAATGTCATAGAGTAGTTGAGAAACCAATTCGGCATTGAAGACCCAAATCGCTGCCATTATATACTGGTTTCCCTTGGTGTTAAACAATTGTATTCTATGTGTCGTAACGAATCTGAAGGAAGAATGTATTTTGCACAGGACCACTTGACAATTGGAGCTGCATTGTTTCAGAACTTTCAGTGACTACTCACAGCAGCGGCTTCCCTTGTCACTGTGGAAAGGTGTTGCAGTGGCTGTTGCAGTCAGTATGCCTTTCGATAGTGACAAGGGAGAGTTTGTTTTGAACTAGGCAACTGTTCCGGTAGATGGAATTCTAGAAGTGTGTTTCTCACTTTCTCTGGGGTGCCTTCCTTCTCCAGACGTGAGGGTGGCACAGAGTTGGTCGGCAATACTTAGTGCCAGGGGTATTCTAGCGCTGTTTGGCCTTGCACTGAATTATCATGTATGCTAAAAGATTTAGAGAGCAGAAGCTTCTGTAGAAGTGGCAGTTAGATCTGTTTGCTGATATGCAGGTACTGCTGCTGAAGGGGAAATGTTTTGCTCATGGAAGCAGTTGCTCTGATATGATCCATCAATGCTATGTATTTGGCTTCAGAGGAAATAAGCCCACACTGCTGCAGAAATGAAGTAGAGGGAAATGATATACCCCACTAAACTTTCCTTTCTCACTAGACATAGTGTGTAACAGACTTCTCTCTGTGATACACCTCTGAAGATGCCACCACAGATGCAGGCAAAACATTAGGAACAAGATCTACCAGACCATGGCCACACAGTCCAGAAAACCCACAACAACCAGTTGAATCCGGCCATGAAAGCCTTCGACAATACATAGAGGGAAATGAGTTTTAACACTGCTTTTGAAGGGTTGTAGCCTGCAGCCTAGGACTGTTTACAAACTTGGCTTCTCTGATGTGTTCTGTGTAACATTTTGGGGCCTATGCTGCAGGACTGGTGTTGCGATGGACCAAACACATAGCTTGCATTAGTTACTACTCTTGATTTTATGCTTATTATGACCAATTAGTAACAACAATGAACATGTCTCTCTATCATTAATCACATTGATGGGCGGGGATTACTTTACACAAACAGAGAAATCAGAGCCCCCAACAGTGTAATCAGGTATCCCATTAGGTACTTTTGACTTTGTCATTCTCAGTATGATGCTGGCTCTAAGGAAGTATCCATATTTCCTGGTTGCTTGCTTAGTGCCATGAAAGCTTTATTTTGCCTGTAAATATAACTAAATGCCTTTCGTGTGTGTTGTCTTTCAAGAGCTATTGTTTGAGGTTCATTGCTGCTGCTATGGTCACATTCTTTGTCTCTCGCATGTTTCCCTGCAGGCCTCTGGTTGTACCTGGCAGGAAGCAGCCTACCCTGCTTAACTCTGATCGGCTCTCCTAATTTTGGATACAGGTCGGTTCATCGGGACCTGGAAGCACAGGTTGCAATAGTGACAAAAAACAAATCTCTGCAGCAACAGTTCCATCAGGTGCGTGTCTTGTGGATTGACGGGGGGGGGGGGGGGGGGGGGGGGGGGCCAGTCAGAACTAACCAAAGGGAGATCCCAGTGATGGCAACATCTCAGCTATCGTGGGCCAGAAATGTCGTGGGCGAAGAGGCAGGCTGGTCTGGAGGAAGAGAAAGTAAATACAGGACTGGTGGAAAATAAAGGTTGTCTGGCTGTGATACATTTGCATACTTTCTCTGGTTTAGTGGTTGTTTTTGTCTGAGGAATCAGACATAGGGAATAGAAACCCTTTACAAGCTAAGGGCAATTTCTCCAAATATTGCCAGTAGCTTCTTGAGCTTAGTTAACTCTCTTTCATGTATCTTGTAGCAAGATTTAAAATTTCTGGCTGTCTGGTTGTTTTCTACAATTCTTAGGGAAGAGTTAGTCTGTGAACATTTTAACTAGCAAATCTCAACTTTCCCTTTATGTGTGTTCCTCTTGTGGGCTTTAATTTAACCGTTTTGTTTCTGATTTTTAAGGCTTTATAAAATAGTTTAAGGTTTTATAGTAATGCCCTTGTTGACTCCAACAAGGATACTTCTCTTGTGATCCTACTTTTCTGCATTGCATGGCCTCGACCACTGTTTTGGTTCACTTTGAATTTGGATTTTGAACGGCCCTTCCCAATTCTAATTCTGTGTGGCAGTAGAGGCAGTAGAGCTTGAAGGAAGTTCACTTTACACCTGGCTTTGGGTGATGCAGGGAATGTCACAAGCACCTCTTCCTGCTTCTAGAAGCAGAGGGAAAAAGAGAATGCGATGAGAACGACTTCAGTTCGTGCTCGTGCTGTTTTGTTTTACACATTATGCACCATAGGGAACTGCAGAAGTCTAATATGAAAAAATATTACAAATACTATTAAGAAAATAAGTAATACGTCTCTTTCTGCTTACACAAAGACTTAACTTTCAAAGAACAGTTCCTTTCTTACTTCTGCCATGGACACATACTAATTCGGGGGTGGGGGTGCCTAGTTTTGGTACACTTCCTGTTGCATTAACCTAATTCAGGGGTCGGCAACCTTTAACACCCAAAGAGCCATTTGGACCCGTTTTCCACGGAAAAGAAAACACTTGGAGCCGCAAATACTTTTTGACATTTAAAATAACCCACAGTTGGGGGGACCCTCAGGTGGGCGAGTGACAGCCGCAGAACAAAGGTAACGTAGCTCCGAGGAAGAGCTTCTCTGCCTCCGTGGCCAGCAGGCTCCTTGGCGGAGGCTGGAGCTGTTTTGCAGGGGCGATGTGAGGGAGGCGGCAGTAGAAGTGCTCCTGGTTTGTAGTTTTTTTCCTTGTTGAGGCTGCAGCGGGACTCACGGGTATCCCCCTCGCCTCCGGATCCGAAGCCTTTGGCTCTCCAGAGAGAGAGGAGGAAGAAGACAGGCGGGGATGAGGCCTGGAGCCACCTGCGAGGGCCGAAGGGAAGGAAGGCTCTCCTCATCACTCCCTGCCCCCAATCCCTCGCCTTTTCGTCCGCTAACCAACCACGCAGAGCCACAGTACAAGGACGAAAGAGCCGCGTGTTGCAGATCCCTGACCTAATTAAATTCATTTTTCTAGAGCTTTTTGTGAAATTAGGATATATTGTCATTCTGATGAATCTAAATGAATGTGCTTGCAAACTGACTATTCTATTGATTATACACCTTGCAGTTGCTTGATAAATAGGTCCTCTCCCTAGTTATTTCTCATTGTCATTCCCTGTATTTTTTGCTGTGCTGTGTCACATGTAGGCATTAATATCTTTGGGAAGGGTCCCTGTTACATCTGTCCTGCACAGTGCCTGGGACATTAGCACAGTCCCCAGCTATGCTCCCATTATCCAGTGGCAGAGCTTCGAGTAGCCTCACTTTGAAATTACCTGGGTTTTTTTCTCCCTACACCTTCCTCGAGCTGGCATTATATACCATGATGCAGAACTCGAATTGTAGTCTGGAGACTTGCTTCAGGTCAGGTGCTCTAATCTGTCTTCAGATTTAAAACAACTAAAACAGTGAAATAAGATGTTCAGACACAAGGACATTTGACACTAAGGCTTACAATAAAGAAGAGCTTCGGTCAATTATAGGAATTAGAGGGAAAAGATGAGTTTGGATGTCCCTGCCTATTTTATACTTCCAGATCCACTGGGCTGAGTTTTGGGAGGTTCTGACTTGGGTGGGCAGTGA